>NC_139684.1:5267476-5602476 GCF_964106915.1 Podarcis gaigeae | reverse complement strand
TCAAAGAGGGGGTCCCAGGGCATATATTTTGGGGTGCTCTGCCACATGTATCTGAGGGGGACTCCTTGCCCCACTTGCTAGCAAGGGCTCCCAGAAGGAATCCTTAACTGCCTCTAGACAACAGACTTCCCAAGCGCCAAAGCAGACTCTTCGCCATCCCTTTCCAACCTTTCTCAGTCCCTCCCTCCCCAATTCTTTCTGCTAACAGCTCTGTATGTTTGGAGGGGTAGCTTACATTAACAGAAAAGTCCCGCATTCACAATATCTAAAGGTGGCAATACAACCATTGTGCTCATCGGCATGTCTGTGTCAACGAGAACTTGTGAACCCCTTTGATGCCCCGCTGACATCTTTCTGCACTCACAGACTCTCCCCTCCTGTTTTTCTTCTTCTGATGCGGATGTGCTTATCCCTTCCACAAATCCTCTGCTTTATTTCTCTGTGCTTTTGTCTTTTACAGGGGGAATGTTGGTGGTTGGTTTCTTTTTGGGTTTTGTTTTCTTGCAGACACTTGTAGGCTTGCCTCTGTTACTTTTGGGTTCATTTGACTGTCAGAATGTGAAATATTATATAAAGGTATTTTATCCTATTTATATACGGTAATATTGTTAAATAAAAATGTATCTAAACTGTTTGTGTGCGTGTGCGTGCAGTTATTTATGCCAAGCAGAAGGGTTCGTTTTATTCTATTCTATTTTTTGTTTTTTTAATTTTTTTTTTGCGTTTTCAAAAACTGGAACAGAGAGCATATTTAACCCCCCTCCCCTCCCCTCCCCCACCCCACTTACAACTTTGTACCAAATACAGAAATAATAATAATAATAATAATAATAATAATAATAATAATAATAATAATTTATTTATATCCCGCCCTCCCCAGCCAAAACCGGGCTCAGAGCGGCTAACAACAGCAAAAATAACACAGTTTACATAAAATCACAATCAATTAATTGAAATACATTCTAAAAATCAATTCATTCTAAAATCAATTCATATATACTATATGATTGCCTGTCACTACACATACACTATATGACTGATTGTCACTATATTAAATGCCTGTTAAGATGTGATTGTACTGTACAACAGCAGGTGGTTGTGCTGGTTGGGGGCGCTGTTGGGGAGTCCAAAATGTCTGGGGAGGCTGACCTCATGGAACACTGTGAGAGTCCCATGGACTGCAAGAAGATCAAACCTCTCCATTCTTAAGGAAATCAGCCCTGAGTGCTCACTGGAAGGACAGATCCTGAAGCTACTTTGGCCACCTCATGAGAAGAGAAGACTCCCTAGAAAAGACTCTGATGTTGGGAAAGATGGAGGGCACAAGGAGAAGGGGACGACAGAGGACGAGATGGTTGGACAGTGTTCTCGAAGCTACCAGCATGAGTCTGACCAAACTGCGGGAGGCAGTGGAAGACAGGAGGGCCTGGCGTGCTCTGGTCCATGGGGTTGCGAAGAGTCGGACATGACTAAGCGACTAAACAACAACAAATTTTTGACATTATTTTTTAGGGGGAAAACCTAGTCTTATACACGGAAAAATATGGTATGTATAATTTTTTTTTTTTTTGTTATACATAATTTTACACATTTTAACTTTAGCCATTTCAAACATTAAAATAAAAAAGATTCATTCAAACCTTCGGAGCTCCTTCCCTCCCTCTATGGGTTCCGTGTTTAAAATAAAATATTCTGCATCTTTTACCCTTATCCATCTATTATATATCCACAGTTATCATAGTTGATTCCACATTACAAGTGTCATTACATCCCTGCCAAAGGTTTAACTGTTTACAGTAGTCTTTTAAATATGTGGAAAATTTACTCCAGTCTTTTAGGAATACTTGATCTTCCTGGTTTCTGACCTTCCCCCTCAGTTTTGCCATCCCTGCATACTCCATCAGTTTAGTCTGCCATTCTTTTGTTGGTAGTTCTCCTTCTTTGGGCTAGAAGCATTCTCGCTGCCATCGTTCCATACATAAAAAGTCTTTTATCTTCTCTTGGTAGCTCTTCACCTATTATACCTAGTAGAAAGGCTTCTGGTTTTTTAACAAATGTGTTTTTAAAGATTTTCTTTAGTTCATTAAATATCATTTCCCAGACAGCCTTTACTGATGTATATGTCCACCACATATGGTAAAGAGTACCCTTGTTCCCTTTACATTTCCAACACAAATTTGAACTAGTTTTATACATTTTCACAATTTCAGTTGGTGTTGGATACCAATGACACATAATTTTCATATCATTTTCCTTCAACGAACAGCACGCAGTAAACTTTATGTCCTGTTTCCATAACTTTTCCCAAGATGAAAGTTGTATATTATAACCAAAATCTCTAGCCCAGTATATCATCACTGCCTTAATTTCTTCATCCTTTTTATACCCTTCCAAAAGCAATTTGTACATTTTTGATAATGCAAATTTGTAGCATTGTTCACAGCCTGGTCTAAAGGCGATGCCACGCTTGCGGCATGTTGCCAGACGTTACCCAGAATCATGAGCTGATTTGCACACACAAAACCCGTAATACTTTCTGGTTGTAATCTCCCCACCCCCCACCCTCAGGGCCAAATATAGGTTTGATGAGGACCTAAGTTACTGAAGGTAATGGGATCCTTTATATGTCCCGCTGTCCTTTGTCAACAACAAATTGCCACTGTTTTTTGTGTTGAATATATGCTATATAGTAATTTATGGACCTAATAGATATCTAAAGCCATTTGTACATGCAGAATGTAGGCACCCTATATATAGAAATGAGCAAACCAGTGATATTTTAGGGAGCAGGCTAGCAGGCAGGGCCCATTACTTACATCATAGGAGCCTAAAGGTAAAGGTAAAGGACCCCTGACAGTTAAGTCCAGTCGCGGACGACTCTGGTGTTGTGGCACTCATCTTGTTTACAGGCAGAAGGAGCCGGCATTTGTCCGCAGACAGTTTTTCCGGGTCATGTGGCCAGCATGACTAAGCCGCTTCTGGCGAACCAGAGCAGCGCATGGTAATGCTGTTTACCTTTCCGCCGGAGCGGTACCTATCTACTTGCAGCTTGATGTGCTTTCGAACTGCTAGGTTGGCAGGAGCTGGGACTGAACAATGGGAGCTCACCCCGTCGCAGGGATTCGAACCACCAACCTTCTGATCAGCAAGCCCTAGGCTCTGTGGTTTAGACCACAGCGCCACCCGCGTCCCCTCATAGGAGCTTACACAACACAAAACACTTGCTGTATGTAGGTTTTATTTTATTTGTTTTTTATCTTATATATTGGAAATGTACATCTAGGTTTTTTTCCTTTAATTTTTTTGGGGGCCCCCAAGAGAGAGGGGCCCTAAGCTATAGCTTGTTTAGCTATAGCTATAGTAAACCCGGCACTGCCCACCCCCCAGCGCATGAGTGATGTACAAGCTGCAGCCCCCACTTCCTCAAATGCACTAACACAGCAGCGCCCATGTAGCTCCATGAACCAAGCCTGCAAACTGTTTCAGGGTGTGTGCATGTGCCAGTCTTACTCCACGTTTGCACGTTAGTAGGGAGCTAAATGCAGCTAGAGCTCAGGTGCTCTCCAAAGTCCTTGGAGGGATGGGGGGGGGGGTTCAGGTTAGAAATAAACTGATATTTGCATTGCACCTGGAAATTGAAGAGACTGAACTGGAAAATAAAAAAAGAGAAGTCCTTTGGGTTTCTCACAGAAGATCACAGGAAGTTGTTGGCAAACCAACGTCAACCGAGACTTTTTTTCTTCTTTCAAGTAAGCCCAGAAGGAAATTAAATATATATATAGCACGCACGCACAATCTGTGGAGGAAATTCAGACCCGCAGTTCAGACACAGTTGCGCAGACTTTCCCGCCGCTGGAATTGGAATGTCTCTGAAGCTGCCACGGAATTGGGATCTCAACCTGAAGATGGACATGTCTAAAATAGGTAGGGCTGTTTTTTCTTGACTACATTTCTAGATGGTCCTCCCTCATTTTGTCCTCTCAACAACCTTGCAAGGGAGCCAGGCTGAGGCAGAATGACTGGCCCAAGGTCACCCAATGAGCTTCCTGGCTGAATGGGGATTTGAACCCTTGTCCAACGCTCTTGCTGCTCTTGTTTCCTTAATCTCTTGTGTGTATCAAGGACTGCTTGGGTTTCGTGAGAACTTGGAAGTGAAGCTCCCCCTTTTAGCCAAAGGCGGACTGTTGTTGCTGTTTACAAACCTCTGCACAGCATTTCCCCCAGGCCGTTTTGGGCCCAGGGGCCACGTCTACAAAAAGATTTCCAGATTAGCTTGCCTCCTTAACTCAGACACGTTGCTTGCCTTTTCTACGCATCTTATGATCTGATGCAGTGTCAGCGTTTCAGCTTTTAATTCTTTTTTTATATATAAGAAGGAGGAAGTTGGATTTTTCACCCTTTTGATTCTGCAAATGAACAGGCAGTGATCACTCAAGGGATGAAGTTTCTGTACTCTGAAGTTCTGTCCTCCTCTTTGAGCTCTTCCCCCCAAACTTTGCCACTCCGTGCTCGACTACATCATGTCATTATTCCTCAGTTTCACCTGTCCTTCTGGCCACCTCACAGCTTCTGAACAGAGGGAGCAAATGTTTGTCCCCAGGGCCTCTGTGAATATAGGGACCCCGGGCAGAAGGATTAACCACAGCAGTTCTGCAAGAGAAAAATATTTGCATGTCTGTTGGTATCACTTGAATAAGCTGCTGAGGGAAGGGAGAAGATCTTGCAGCAGCAAGGTCCTAAAGCACATACTTCTCCCTCCTGCTGCTCCCTGGTCTCTCTCTCTCTCTCTCTCTTCACACAGGTGGGCTCTAGGTCCTCATAATTGGGGTGTGAAAGTAGCCGCCCCATCTCCCATCTGTCCTCAGCACCTGACACTCTCAGATCTGCTGCTTCTGTGAGTTGAAATGCAGGACCTGCTGCAACAGCTTGTAGCCATGGCGGCAACGGGCCATATTTGGGGCTGGTCTACCTGTGTCCTGTGCTCTTTCCAAGGTGGAAGAAGGTGCCCCGGAGCCAAATCCTAGGGGCCAAGGGAGCTTTGGTCCCCCCAATAAAATATTTGAGGGGGCTGCCTCCTCAAGTTGATGAGCATTGCCATTCAAATGGTGTGTGTGCACCATGTCATGTGATTGATTATGTTGGGTGGGGCTTACCTGTCCCCCCAATATTTTATTCAAGTTGGCACCCCAAGAGAGTGTCTACCTTTGCTACTTGCTTTGCACGAACCATCTCTTTTTGGAGGTGGGCACACTGTGGAGCAGGGACACGGGTGGTGCTGTGGGTTGAACCACAGAGCCTAGGACTTGCCGATCAGAAGGTCGGCGGTTCGAATCCCCGCGACGGGATGAGCTCCCGTTGCTCGGTCCCAGCTCCTGCCAACCTAGCAGTTCAAAAGCATGTCAAAGTGCAAGTAGATCAATAGGTACCACTCCGGCAGGAAGGTAAACGGCATTTCCGTGCGCTGCTCTGGTTCGCCAGAAGCGGCTTAGTCCTGCTGGCCACATGACCCGGAAGATGTACGCTGGCTCCCTCAGCCAATAAAGCGAGATGAGCGTCGCAACCCCAGAGTCGTCCACGACTGGACCTAATGGTCAGGGGTCCCTTTACCTTTACCTTACACTGTGGAGCAAAACATTCTTCTGCATTAGTGCTGTCAAACGTTCAGATTTTCTGCCATTCTGTCTACCGTATTTTCCGCACTATAAGACGCACCAGACCACAAGACGCACCTAGTTTTTGAAGGAGGAAAACAAGAAAAAAAATATTCTGAATCTCAGAAGCCAGAACAGCAAGAGGGATCACTGTGCAGTGAAAGCAGCAATCCCTCTTGCTGTTCTGGCTTCTGGGATAGCTGCGCAGCCTGCATTCGCTCCATAAGACGCACACACATTTCCCCTTACTTTTTAGGAGGGAAAAAGTGAGTCTTATAGAGCAAAAAATACGGCAAGCTTCTAAATGTGACCAAACCAAGTGTCCCCCCCCCCCAAAGCACAGGAGATGCACGAGGGGTGATGATATAGCAGCAGGGTGCGCAAAACAAGTAAGTCTGTCTCCTTCGAACGCTGCAATCAATAAACCCACTTCAGCTGTGCTAAATCCAGGGGCACTTTATTCTGAGTAATGGCACCAACCATCGTGCCATTTAGCACGTTCTCTCTGCTTCTCTTGCCGTGGAGAAGGTCATCACGAAATAAACCGAGAAAAGGTTTCACAAAATAGCAGATGTTTCCAGCACTAAGGTTTTTTGCTGAGCGCCTTGAAAACATCAAGCGCTGCTTCTTCCTGCTTGTGTTTTGAGAGCCTGCGACAGGAAGCACCCGGAAATGGCCTGAAGCCGACATTTCGTGCCTGAGCCGTTTTTTTTCAGTGTGCAGAAAATGCCATCAAGGCATGTGCAGGTTACCTGCAGTTTCCTCTCAAACTGAAATATGAGGTGCACATTTTGCAGCTCTCTTATGAACTTGCTCTTACATCTGTAAGTTCTCCAGCTTGTAGCTAAGCATCTGTTGCAAGCCTATTTGCATTCGTTCCTCCATTGTTTTCGCTGTCCGTTCTTTTGGAATCAGCGGTGGGCTGGGGGGCATCAAAGCAGTCCAGAAGGCAGCCCACAGGTTGAGATTTCCTGCTGCACAAAGAACCACAGTACAGTGGTACCTCGGGTTACAGACATTTCAGGTTACAGACGCTTCAGGTTACAGACTCCGCTAACCCAGAAATAGTACCTCGTGTTAAGAACTTTTCTTCAGGATGAGAACAAAAATCACGTAGTGGCAGCAGGAGGCCCCATTAGCTAAAGTGGCACCTCAGGTTAAGAACAGTTTTAGGTTAAGAACAGACCTCCAGAACGAATTACGTTCTTAACCTGAGGTACCACTGTATTAGAATGGCAAAACAAACTCTGCGAATTTGTAGAAATGGCAAAATTGACAGCAATTATTAGATGTCCCTCAAATCAGAGAATAATCAAAAAGTGGATGGAGTGAAGGAATACGTGAAAAAATATTATTCCGGAATTGAAATATTAATAGAAAATGTGTAAAACGTGCAGGGGTAAGCAAGAAAATAACAATAGAAACAATTGAATAATTATTAAATTATAGCAACACAATAAGATGGAAGAAATAAAATACTGAGATCACGCATGGGTGAAGGGGAGTGGGGGGCATGTGGGAATCTATAATATTATTTATAATATAAACTTCTTAACTGCGATGTATTTACATATAGCAAAGGGAAGCCTAGAGTAATCATGTATATTTTAATTTAGGTAATCTATGTAACAGACTTATGTTAGAAAACAAATATGGATTTTGAATTTGAAAAAAGAAGAAAAAAAGAACCACAGTTCTTGAGCAACTTGTTTGGAGAGATGGACTTCGTGCAGAACCGGGGTGCTAACCTTAGACCAGCTAAGCAGCTGCTAGAGCAGGGGTGGGCAAGGTTTACTGGCCATACGCCGGATCACTCCCATGGAGATTGCCCGTGGGCCAGACTGGCGCAGCACGATGCTAGAAATCGCGTTTGCGCATGTCTGCAGCGCCAGAAATCACTTCTGCACATGCCCAGACACCGAAAATTGCGCCTGGGCAGAAACAATTTTTGGTGTGTGGACATGCTCAGACGCGATTTCTGGTATCTGCACATGCGCAGATGCGATTTCCAGCACTGCTTGTTGAGTCCCCGCACCGCGCTGCACTGATTTAATGCAGCACGGGGGGGGGGGGACTCGCCAAGCTGGTGGCTCGGTTTGGGGGCGGTTTGTGGGCCGGTAAAAAGGTCTTCGTGGGCCGCATCCAGCCCAAGGGCCACACATTGCGTACCCCGTGCTAAGAGTGCAGACCTCAGAGAGGCTCAGTAACTGACCTTTGAGTGGCACAGTTTTATACAGATTAGTTTTTGTTATATCCTATAAATTTCGGATACTTTGTTTTTATTTTATATTTTGAAAGCTCTGACTTATAATAATAATAATAATAATAATAATAATAATAATAATAATAATAATAATTTATTCATATCCCGCCCTCCCCAGCCAAAGCTGGGCTCAGACAGTAAAAATAGCTAACAACAGTAAAAATAGCACAGTTTACATAAAATCACAGTCAATTAATTCAAATAAATTCTAAAATCAATTCAGAATCAAATTAATGGCAACCACTTGGCTAGAGTTCTGTGAGGATTACCAAAGGAGGGGGTCAGGCTGTGCCTTGGCCAAAGGCCTGGTGGAACAGCTCTGTCTTGCAGGCCCTGCGGAAAGATGTCAAGTCCCGCGGGGCCCTAGTCTCTTGCAACAGAGCGTTCCACCAGATCGGGGCCACGGCCGAAAAAGCCCTGGCTCTGGTTGAGGCCAGCCTAACCTCCCTGTGGCTTGGGACCTTCAAGGTGTTTTTATTTGAAGACCGTAAGGTCCTCCATGGGACATACCAGGAGAGGCGGTCCTGTAGATATGAGGGTCCAAGGTCCTATAGGGCTTTAAAGGTCAAAACCAGCCCCTTAAACCTGATCCTGTACTCCACCGAGAGCCAGTGCAGCTGGTATAGCACCGGGTGAATGTGATCCCGCAGCGAGGACCCCGTAAGGAGTCTCGCTGCGGCATTCTGCACCCGCTGGAGTTTCTGGGTCAGTCTCAAGGGCAGCCCCACGTAGAGCGGGTTACAATAATCCAGTTTGGAGGTGACCGTCGCGTGGATCACGTGGCTAGGTCAGGGCGAGAGAGGTAAGGAGCCAACTGCTTAGCTTGGCAGAGATGAAAAAATGCCGCCTTTGTTATAGCTGCACTCTGCTCCACCATAGAAAATCCTTGGAATGCTGGAAGATTCAAGAGAGATAAAGCCCTTCCATAGCTCAACTATAGAACTTGCTCCCATAGGACCAACCTAAATGGCTTTAAAAGATGAATTCTTGGAGGGGAGGGCTATTGATGGCTTTGCTCTGCCTCCACAGTCAGAGGCTTCTGAATACTAGTTGTTCTGAATCTCTCAGGTGGGGGGAGTTGCCCTTGTGCTTGAATCCTGCTTGTGAGTTTGCAACAGGCCACTGTGAAAACAAGATGCTGGATTAAATGGGCCATTGGCCTGATCCAGAAGACTTTTTTTATGTTCTTAAAAACAACAACACCAGCCCTTTCTGCTGCAATATTTTCCACCTCACCCCCCTTGCAGACATTTGTGCTTCTGGGAAATAAAGAGTGTTTTCTCCAGCAGATGAAACAGCTTCAAACCTCTGGGAGGTTTAGATCAGAAAATGGTTCTTCTCTGGAAGGTTTCTTTTCTTTAAAGGAAAAGACCTGATTATGGATCTCTGGTGTCTCGCCTTGATTGGGGCTTTGTGAGACAGATCAACGAAGCTCCCGCTTCACAAAAGCTGGGTGGTGGCTCATCCTGTCGCCATTTGTTCTTCCTGCAGCCTTTTCAGCCAAAAGGCTGATCATGACAAAGGCAATGAACTTCAAATGCCGAGTATCAGAGGAAGGAGAAAATACGTTAATTCCACCTTACTTAATAAGACAAAAAATGAACTCTGAGCTTACAAAAGAAACACAGAGTGCAAATGAGTCAAAGCAGGCCAAGGGTGCCTGCGTCTCACTTTCTCTCTCCTGCCTCCGTTATCACAGTTGTGTGTGTGGTTGATCAATGACTCAACAAGCATTTGGACTGTTTGGAAACTTCACTTGCAGCTCAGATGCATAGCTGTCAACCGTCCTTTATTTGGCGGGAAAGTCCCTTATCCCAGCG
Organism: Podarcis gaigeae; assembly: GCF_964106915.1. Lineage (NCBI taxonomy): Eukaryota > Metazoa > Chordata > Lepidosauria > Squamata > Lacertidae > Podarcis > Podarcis gaigeae. The sequence goes on along the minus strand of NC_139684.1, from coordinate 5,592,742 downwards.
CCGTGTCCCGCTGCTGTCCCTTATTGATGATGTCTCTTAAATTCCCCGGGTTTCAAAGGAAGCAGCTCCTCTCCCTCCCTCCCTCCCTGCCGGCCAGGGGTTCTGAACCTCCCCGCTGCCCCTTGCTTTAAAACAGTTTGTTTGGCAGGGCAAAAAGCCCCGAATAAAGTTTAAAATACTAACTGATGCGAAAGAAAGAGGGGGATTTGCCCTGCCAGACTTGAGGCTATATTATGAATCTGCAGCCTTCTGCTGGCTGAAAGATTGGATTTTATTGGAGAACACTGACGTCCTGGATCTGGAAGGGTTTGACAATGCGTTTGGGTGGCATGCATATTTGTGGTATGACAAGGTTAAAGTGCACAAATTGTTTAAAAACCATATTGTCAGAAGAGCAATCTGGAGGGTCTGGATAAAATACAAAGACTTATTGGAGAGTAAAACTCCGAGGTGGCTCTCACCGGTGGAGGCCAAGGCACGTAAGAGACCCAACATGGAGGCCCGTTGGCCTAAATATTGGGAAATAATTGAAAAAACTGGAGACAATTGGAGGTTGCTAAGCTTGGAGAAATTGAAAACTAAGGTACGAGATTGGTTGCACTATGCGCAAATTCAAGAGGTATTTAAAATAGATAAAAAAGTTGGATTCCAGGTGGAAAAATCGAAACTAGAGACTGAATTGTTAGAGCCAAAAAGTAAATTACTTTCGAGAATGTATAACTTGCTGCTCAAGTGGAATACACAGGATGAGACAGTTAAATCCGCTATGATAAAATGGGCTCAGGATGTGGGGCATAACATTATGTTTGCAGACTGGGAAAGGTTATGGAACACCGGTTTGAAATTCACGGCATGCACTGCCTTGAAGGAAAATATTATGAAAATGATATACCGGTGGTACATGACCCCAGTCAAGTTAGCCAAGATATATCATCTGTCTGACAACAAATGTTGGAAATGTGGAGAGGTGGAAGGGACATTCTTTCATCTCTGGTGGACCTGCCCGAAAGTGAAGGCCTTCTGGGAAATGATCCATAATGAACTAAAAAAGGTATTGAGATTTACCTTACCTAAAAAACCAGAGGCCTTCCTTCTGGGCATGGTGGACCAGAGAGTGCTTAAGAAGGACAGAACCTTCTTCATGTATGCTACCACAGCAGCAAGGATCCTGATTGCAAAATACTGGAAGACACAAGATTTACCCACGCTGGAGGAATGGCAATTGCAGTTGATGGACTATATGGAACTGGCTGAAATGACCGGCAGAATCCGAGACGTGGGAGAAGAAACAACTGAGGAGGACTGGGAAAAGTTTAAGGACTATTTGAAAAAACACTATAAGCTGTATGAATGTTAAAAAAAAATGCACCTTTCAGGAAATTCTAGCTTCAGCAAATGTAAGTTAATGAAATGAAAATTAAGACACAAGAAATTCAGAGGTAAAATAATGAAATAACTTTATTGTGTTTAATATAAAACATATAAGAATTGAGCGATAGTAAAATTGAAAATAGGGAACATGATAAAATGGAAGCTACAATAAGTTTTGAAATAAGTTAACAAATTGCTGATGCTTTACAAGACAGAGAACGCAGGGTTCGGAGGATGTGGGGAAGTCCTATAGGTTAGATGGAAAAAGAATATGGAAATTTGCTATTTATATCTTTTTATTTTTATAACCACTCTTTATTCTTTTTTCTGTATCTTTAAAAAAGCAATAAAAAATGTTTTAAAAAAATAAAAATAAAACAGGTCCGGGGACAGAGAGGAAGGCGCGCGGCGCTTCCCCTCTGTCCCCGGACGGTCTCCATAGGAATGCATTGATTGCTTCGCAATACAAAAACTCGCAAGAAGAAAAAACTTGCGGAACGAATTAATTTCGTCTTGCGAGGCACCACTGTACAGTGGTACCTTGGGTTAAGAACTTAATTTGTTCTGGAGGCCCATTCTTAACCTGAAACTGTTCTTAACCTGAAGCACAACTTTAGCTAATAGGGCCTCCTGCTGCCGCCGCACGATTTCTGTTCTCACCCTGAAGCAAAGTTCTTAACCTGAGGTACTATTTCTGGGTTAGCGGAATCTGTAACTGAAGCATCTGTAACCCGAAGTACCACTGTACACATTTTCCATGTATACACAGAACCCTTGTTGGAACAGAACCCCTGTGTAAGATGCGTTTGCACTGCGTTGAATTCCCATCTTCTCCTTTTACCCACAACCTGATCCACAAGCCTCCAGCAGAGGGAGCTCATTAGCTAATAATGATACTTAACCCTTACAGAGCTGGGGAGAGTTTTATGCATTACCTGGTGACAACAGCCCTGTAGAGCAGGTCAGGCCCCGTATTGGAAGTACTGAACCTGAGCAAGAGTCCATGTGACCTGGGCAGTTGAGTCTGCCTAGTTTCTGGCTCATCTCTCAGCAGCTGCAGAGTCACACTCAAATCAGTTTCATTTCCACATTGCACCTTATTGCATGGCTGCTGTGTTTCTGCTGAAGGAAATATTTGAATGGCCTAATTTAGCCCTTGACACTTTGGGGAGGAGCCTTAGCCTGATAGGGCTGTTGCTGTTGTTGCCTGGGCTTCAACAGCATCTCCTGCTAAGGGGTTTGGGGCAGCAAACTTGAGGAATGAAGGGCCAGATTTAGGTTTGATGAGGCTCTAAGATACTGAAGGTAATGGGGCCCTTTATATGTCCAGCTGTCCTTTGTCCACAACAAATTGTCACTGTTTTTTGTGTTGAATATATGCTATTTGACGTTTTCATCCCCCAAAAGTTTTTGATTTGAGTTTCTTCTGAAATGAGGCTGCATCTTAATGTTGTATTTTAATCTTGTTTTTAAGTTGTATTTTAATCAATTGTTTTTATAGCTGGTGTTAGCTGCCCTGAGCCCGGTCTTGGTTGGGGAGGGCAGGGTATACCGTATTTTTCGCACTATAAGACGCACCAGACCACAAGACGCACCTAATTTTTGGAGGAGGAAAACAAGAAAAAAAATATTCTGAATCTCAGAAACCAGAACAGCAAGAGGGACTGCTGCGCAGTGAAAGCAGCAATCCCTCTTGCTGTTCTGGCTTCTGGGATAGCTGCGCAGCCTGCATTCGCTCCATAAGACGCACAGACATTTCCCCTTACTTTTTAGGAGGGAAAAAGTGAGTCTTATGGAGCAAAAAATACGGTAAATAAATTATTATTATTATTATTATTATTATTATTATTATTATTATTATTTAATTTATGCACCTAATAGGAATCTGAAGTCATTTTATTTGTTTTTGTATCTTATATTTTGGAAATGTACATCCAGGGTTTTTTCCTTTAATTTTCAGGAGGCCCCCAAAAGAATGGGGCCCTGGACTATAGCTTTGGATGGAGATCCAGGCAACAAAACCGAAATATAAAAAAGTGCATGGCATGGCGAAAGTGGATAGAGAAAGGTCCCCACCCCACCCCATTTCCCATAGGAGGTTGCCATGGCCACCAGCCAAGATGGCTTAAAAAAGTTGTTGGCATCCGTCTGTCTCAAGAAACAATGGAATGCACCTCTGGGGGTGAAGTTAAACTGCTTTGTTAGATGCTACAACCAAGTGATGGGGCCCTCCAGACAACTGGATGGGTCTTCCCTCCAGAAGTACCCATAGCTGCTCGGAAGGAGAACAATAGCCAGAGAGAGTGGGGGTGAGCTGAGCTGGAAGAAGGCTGGCCGCTAGAGACACAGGGACCTGCTAGTTCTGTGCTGAATCCAAAGCTGCAACTAATGGAGAAGAAAGATCTGGGGTGTGAATGCTGTGAGCCCCAGTTTTATGCTCAGGTTGTGTGTTGTCAGCATCAGAACCAGTGAAGGCGGTGAAAGTCCTGTGTGAGTGTCTGGAGGCAGTTGGAGGATGGATGGCGGCTAATGGATTGAGGTTGAATCCTGACAAGACAGAAGTACTGTTTTGGGGGGACGGGGCGGGCTGGTGTGGAGGACTCCCTGGTCCTGAATAGGGTAACTGTGCCCCTGAAGGACCAGGTGTGTAGCCTGGGAGTCATTTTGGACTCACAGCTGTGCATGGAGGCCCAGGTTAATTCTGTGTCCAGGGTGGCTGTCTACCAGCTCCACCTGGTACACAGGCTGAGATCCTACCTGTCCGCGGACTGTCTTGCCAGAGTGGTTCATGCTCTAGTTATCTCTCGCTTGGACTACTGCAATGCGCTCTACGTGGGGCTACCTTTGAAGGTGACCCGGAAACTGCAATTAATCCAGAATGCGGCAGCGAGACTGGTGACTGGGAGTGGCCGCCAAGACCACATAACACCAGTCTTGAAAGACCTACCGGTACATTGGCTTCCAGTACGTTTCTGAGCACAATTCAAAGTGTTGGTGCTGACCTTTAAAGCCCTAAACGGCCTCGGTCCAGTATATCTGAAGGAGCATCTCCACCCCCATCGTTCAGCCCGGACACTGAGATCCAGTGCCGAGGGCCTTCTGGCGGTTCCCTCATTGCGAGAAGTGAGGTTACAGGGAACCAGGCAGAGGGCCTTCTCGGTAGTGGCGCCCTCCCTGTGGAATGCCCTCCCTTCAGATGTGAAGGAAACAAGCAGCTATCTTATCTTTAAAAGACATCTGAAGGCAGCCCTGTTTAGGGAAGTTTTTAATATTTAATGCTGTATTGTTTTTAACACTTGATTGGAAGCCGCCCAGAGTGGCTGGGGAAACTCAGCCAGATGGGTGGGGTATAAATAAATTATTATTATTATTATTATTATCATTATTATTATTATTAGTCTGTCTCAAGAGACAATGGAGTGCGTCTCCAGGGGTGAAACCAAACTGCTGCGTTAGCTGCACTGAAGTGACCTCCCTGGGGCACAAGCCATCCTGGTCTGCCCAGAGGACAAGATGCTCCTCTTGTCCTCACTGAAGTGGTCCAAAGGAAAGCAGAGCAAGACACTTGGCACCAACAGGAGTTGCTGGAAGGAGGTGTACAAGGCACCATCCAGTCGCTTTAGGGACTCCACTCCAGATTTGTATAGGGTTTACTCCTGGGCCTTTTCTTCTCCTGAAGATATCCTGCAAAGCAGTGGAGGTTTAGGACCAGAGTTTTCCTTTGCCTAACTGGCTTCCTTCCCAGGGGGATGAGCCCCATCTGCCCCTCTCTTCCCTCCTACAGCACATGCAGAAACCACCTTTCTATGCCTAATAAGAGCCAGTGTGGTGTAGTGGTTCAGAGCGGTGGACTCGTAATCTGGTGAACCGGGTTTGCTTCCCCGCTCCTCTACCTGCAGCTGCTGGGTGACCTTGGGCCAGTCACACTCCTCTGAAGTCTCTCAGCCCCACTCACCTCACAGAGTGTTTGTTGTGGGGGAGGAAGGGAAAGGAGAATGTGAGCCGCTTTGAGACTCCTTCGGGTAGTGATAAAGCGGGATATCAAATCCAAACTACTACTACTACTACTCCTCCTCCTCCTCCTCCTCCTCCTCTTCTTCTTCTTCTTCTTCTTCTTCTTCTTCTTCTTCTTCTTCTTCAGGATAATTATTAAACCACCTTTCTGACCATTGGACCACTCACTCTTGGTCTCATCCGCTCAATCTGCTGGAGCCTGTCTGCACATGCAGGGGGAAATCCCAAACTCACTGAGGGTTTGAGGCCCACTGGCTACCCTCACCTGGTTTAGTCGGCCAATGAGAGCTGTTTCCTGGGGTGTGGCCACTGTCTCATGCTGACAGCTTTTAGGAGTCCCAGGTGAGAGCTGGGGGGCAAAAGTGTGCAAACTCCCCCAGAAGGAACATTCCTCCTCCTCTAACACCCCCAGTGATAAAACAATCAAATTATCAATAAGAAGAATGAACAACAATAATTTTAAACATTCAAAAGTTAAAATAACAGTAGACTAAAAACAGGTTAAAACTCCATCTGATTAGGTTTAGAATCATGCAGTTGGAGAGTCATCTGGTCCAATCCCTTGCAATGCAAGAATCTTTTGCCCAGTGTGGCATTCCTGGCATGGGACACAAATGTCCTGTCCTGATTTTTCTTGGTGGCTGTCAAGGTAGGCCCCTGGCAGGTCCCCCTCATTCCTGAACAGCCACATTTAATAAGAAAATCTGATGTCCTGGTTGGCAACTTCTTTCGGTTGCTTGCCTGCATTTGTGAAGATGAACGCCCACGCAGGAAAAAGGAAGTCCATTTGAACAAATAGCTGCGGTGGCTTCCTTTCTCAAAGCTACGGGCTGCTGCGAGCCCCGCCATCCGCCAGCAATATCTCCTTGGACTCACTCCTCTGCTCTTTGCTCCGTCGGTGCAATGGTGGGTTTTCCTCCCTGAGGGGCCTGAGCCACTTCTGGGCCAGAAACGTTTTGCTCTGGGGTGTGTCTCTGTGTGTTCTCCCTGCTCCAGCTCACTGCCTCTCGCTTCTCCCCCAGTCCGCTCCCAGAGCATGATGGCCGTCGACCCGAAGGGCTCGGGGAGCTGGCCCCATCCTCCCAACCTGCTGGAGCGGCCCCTGAAGACCGGCTGGCTGAAGAAGCAGCGCTCCATCGTCAAGAACTGGCAGCAGAGGTACTTTGTCCTGAAAGGCCAGCACCTGTATTACTACAAGGATGAAGAGGACCTCAAGCCCCAGGTACTGTTCAGGAAGAGGGTCTAGAGGGATCTGGGCTCTCCATGGGCCAGGGGGGAAGAGCTCAGTCTCAGGCAGAACTGGCCCAGGATGTTCTGCCACTTGAGGCCCAACGGCCGCTTCTGCCACCTGAGGTGACTGAAAATGGCCAGGGGAACCCCCGGTGCTCTGAAGGTGGAGGAAAAAGGAAGCTGGAGAGGAGCAGGTGGTGGGGCAGTGGGCGACAAGCACAGGAGGTGGTGAGGGGAGTGACCTTGGAGCCCTCAGATCTGCTGCCCCTACCTACTGTCCCGAGCCTGCCGCCTGAGGCAATTGTCTCACAGAGCCCCATGAGTGGGCCGGCCCTGGTGGCAGGAGAGGCTGTGGAAGCAAAGTCAGTGAAGTTCTTGTGAGGTGAGCTTGGGGGGGAAAGGGCTGATTATACTGTCACACCTCAGAAGACAGAGGCAAGATGGAGCAGCCCCCGAATTCTTCCCTGGCTCAGATTGAAATCCGAGCCGGAGAAGTGATTCTGGCTTGACTCCTGCAAGTTCTCTTCCCCACCTGCAAGCTAGTGGAGCTGCTTCTCTTTGCTAGCTTGTATGGGGAGGAATCTTGCAGGGGCAAAATCCAAAGGGTGGCAGGGGGCTCTTTTTTTTGCCCCTGTAGTGCAGATATGGGAAGGACAGGGGAGATGGGCAAGCCACTTTCAGAAACCATGGTTTGATGTAGCTTTCTCTTGAAACCAACCAGTGTTTCCTAAAAACCATGATTCCTGCTCTGGACAATAGGACAAACTAAGATTCAGGGAAAGTGGGCCAAAGGGGGGGGGGCTGGTGGTCCTTCTCCTGGCTGTGGGGAGGAGCTGGGGCAGGGCTTGTGGAGACTCCTCCTTGCTTACGCAGCTCTCACTATCCTGCAGCTCACATAAAGTGTGAACCAGATTCTGAACTTTCAACTTCTTTGGTAATGTTATCCAATATAAGGCCTTGTTGGTTTCCTCTGCATCTAGTGGCGTCCCACTGCTGACGTTGGTAGTTGGCCACAACCCATATCTATCCTGTTGTTGCTTATGGAAAACTGCATTTTGATACACCCCCCCAAAAAAAACCCAGCTTCAATCTGAATTGAGAAGAACGATGACACAGCTGCATTTTTGGCTGGCAATGTGTACACAGCCTTGGTGGCATTTTCATGTTTTAAGTGCTGAACAAGTTGCCGGCGTCATAAGCTAAATATATACCCAGCTTCCTTCCCCATTTCACAGAGCAGCTGGTATTACACTGGTGGACTATAAATTCTCTTTCTTTCATTATGTAGATTAAGATTCACGAAACCAGATTTTGTGACTCCGGCACCAGAAAGTTTGCTAGAAAACATTTGTAGAATGTTTGCAAAATGATAAGCTGCCTGGAGAGGGAATTTTCCCTTTCTTCTTCAGAACAGTAGAATTTGAGCCACCCCCTTAAGTGGATTCTACCACTGGGAAGCTCACTCTCACAAGCTTTAGCCTTGGGCAAATGTTTAACGGCGTGAATGAAATTCACCAAGGACAAGTCTTTTCAAAGGGCTCCTGAATAGAACCTCCATCTTCAAGAGAAGTCTATCTCTGAGTTTTAGATGCTGGGCACAAAGAGCGGGAGAAGGTCACTGTTGCCTTTATGCCTCTGGCACTGCTTCTCAGGGGCAGTAGGCTGACCACAAAATGTGGGGCTAGAATGATGCACTTTGCTCTGGCTCACCAAGACAGTTCTTTTATTCTTACTTTTCTGCACAGTGCTGGGGGTGGGGGGAAAGCCTTTCCAGTGGTGTCCAAACTTTTTTCAAAGAGGGCCAGATTTGATGAAGTGAAGGGCCGTGGGGGCCAACCAAAGGGCCAACCAAAGTTGTTGACCTTTTTTTACGATTGATGTTTTTGAGCTTTTTTTAAGATTGAAGTTGTTGAGGTTTTTTAGGATTTCATCCCAGGAAATAAACTGAAAGGCGGGCCGGAATTAAGCCCCCAAAACTTTGGACATCCCTGCTCCCACCCCAAACCAAATTACCTCTAAAGACCCTCACTCATTGGCAGTGATCTCGTCAGCCCCTGCTCAATAAACTCTTCACTAAGGGTGCTGACTGACTTATAATAAACAATGTGCCCCAAACAAATCAAGACCTGCTAAAATAGAAAAACATGGGCCCGGATCCTGTGCTTTGAGCAGCAGGTCAAAATCCGCAGAGATCAGTAGGTAGAGTCACCTAGAATCACAGAACTGTAGAGCTGGGAGCCCCGAGAGTCATCTAGTCCAACCTGTTGTAAACAAGAATTGCCCTTTTCCCTTATGGGGTATCCAAGAGGCCATATAGAGTCCTTACATAGGTTTCCTATTGGTAGGAGAAAATAACAGAGGCCAACCAGAGAATATTGAGAAGCAAAGCAGCCAGTAAGCTTGATCTTTATTAACTGTCGCAACAGGGTGCTCCCCTCACACACAGGAAAGGAGGAGGACCCAGAAGAAAGGTGTGCAAGGCCTTATAAAGACTTTTGAAATTGCCACCCTATAGATCAAGACCACCCCCAGAAACATCATACATACATCACAGAAGGGGTGTAACCTAAGACCACCCCTCAGATACATCATACCTACATCACAGAAAAGGCGGTCTAAACAGAAATTTAAATGTTGTTTATCTCTTGTCCTTGTTTATCTCCTGTCTGGCAAGTTACTTGATTGGATTGCCTGGGGAGCCTGGCCAGTCTTTTGTAGTGATAAATACTTAGTTCCTGGGCCAGGTCACAGGCTCACACACCCTATTCATATCTTAAATGTGCCCCTTAAGACAGGATTTGTGAAGGAAAAGACAATGGGGAGGCTTTTCCATTTTCCTTTGACCTTGCAGAGAAAACATTTGGTCAGTTTGGGAATCAAAAATGGCTTCAGGTCGGTTTTCCTGTGCTGATCTATGTACGTGCTTGGTTGGTTCACTTATGAGCATTACCATATACCGTATTTTTTGCTCTATAAGACTCACTTTTTCCCTCGTAAAAAGTAAGGAGAAATGTGTGTGTGTGTTACGGAGCGAATGCAGGCTGCGCAGCTATCCCAGAAGCCAGAACAGCAAGAGGGATTGCTGCTTTCACTGCACAGCGATCCCTCTTGCTGCTCTGGCTTCTGAGATTCAGAATATTTCTTTTCTTGTTTTCCTCCTCCAAAAACTAGGTGCGTCTTGTGGTCTGGTGCGTCTTATAGAGCGAAAAATACGGTATCTAAGACCATAAAATTCCTATCACAAACCCCTTGCCATGCAGGAAGAAGCATTCATGGTGTGGTGGAGATGAACTGCCATCAAAGGAGCAGGGGCTGGTTAAACAGTTGGCAGTGTTGCAGTAATTTATGTATAGGTTGGGGGGGGTTGCCCCTCCAGCAGATATCATGCACATGCAGCCCACTACCAAAATCAGCACAATCGCTTTTGTGACTTTTGTGATTTTTCCTCACAAAACACTTCATCACAGTTTCTTCCTATCTATTCAAAGGGCCTCTGCTGCACGTTACCAAATGTAAGAATTCACTGATAAATGTATCTATGTACTGGCTCACTGGGGAAACTTCAGAAATTCATATAGACATGTGAGCTCAGCTACTCAGCTGCCCCTCTGCCTGAATGATAATTCCTGGCATCCTCATATCTGAGCGCCAGACAGGTAGCCATTCCAGAAATAACAAACCCAGATGAAGACAAAAGGGTGTGATTAACTTGGCTGGGAAACAGGGAAATATAGATATCTCTTTTGTTACACTTGATGGGTGTTTGGTGGAGGGCAAGGGGAACCATGGGGCAGGGTCCAGGATGCTCAGATTACTGCCACCAGACCTCCCCTTTCATGATGTAACCGTGATGTATGAGTGATGTAGTTTGAGGGGGTGTAACATGGGGATTAGCAGCTAATAAAAGTCTGGGTTCTCTTTTGTTCGGGGCTTCCATCTTGTTCCACCTTGGGGCAGGTGGGAGTCCTGTTGCCACAGTCTTCAATAAAGACCAAGCCTACCAGCTTCTGTTTTGCTCTGGTATTCCTGGCTGGTGTCCATGTTTTTTGTCCAAGGGAGCCCTCAGATTTCTCCATTAACAGCAGTCTCATCTGCCTGAATCTGCTCGGCTTCTCTGCCCCCACCAATATAGTTCCTCTCTTCTGATTTCACTTCCCATTTGCACAGCTCCCTCTTGGGTCTCGCTCCACCCACACGTCTGCTTCAACCTCCTCCTGCCTTTGACTTCTGCCACAATGCTTCCTGTGGCAGGAAAAGACCCTGCAACCCCACACACTTAATCTGTCACACCCACGAGTTATCTGGCGATGATGTGCAATCTTCACGATAAAAATACTTTGCACCTTTTATTTTTTATTTTTAAGTGCAATACAGTTGAGTAACCATGAAAACACCCAAGGCAGCCCTTGCTACCAGTTTGGCTCAAGTCATCTGCCTTTTCCTCATGACTGCCCCGACTCATGACGTTGTCGTCGTCTGAGCTCTTCCTTCGACATGAAGAAAAGGCTGTATCTCCCTTCATTGGGGCAGGGTTGAAATTCCACCCTGCCGGCCCCCCCCCCGCACTGCCACCCAGTTTCCCAAAAATATTTTCCCCTTGCAAAAAACAGGGACTGATTTTCTGTTGCTTTCTGGAGTGGGGAGTAATAGAATCGTAGAATCGTAGATTTGGAAGGGACCCTAAGGGTCGTCTAGTCCAACCCTCTGCAGTGCTGGAATCACAGCTGATGAATCAGTGACAGGCATGGCCATCCAAACTCTGTTTTAGAAACTTTCAGCAAAGAAGAGTCCACCATTTTCCAAGGGAGTCCATTCAACTGTCATTAATAAAATATTGCTTTTTTTTGTTTGTTTTCAAAGATCTTTATTGAAACTTAACATATATGCATAATAACCAAAAATCCCAGTGATTCCCTCACATAAAATATAATATCTAAATTACAACAGTTGCATAATTATACACTTAATTATAAATCTCATCACCCACCCTCTACTTCCCTCCACAGCAATTCAACTTCTGTATAGTTCTTTCTACCTTTTATTCCTTGCTGTCAGGGGTTCAGAAGGAGAGACACAGGAGGGGGAGCAAATGGAGAGTGAGGAGGAGGAGTACGAGGGGGGCGCAGGCAGTGACAGTGGCCAGAGTTATTCCACAAGCCTCTCTAGCGAATCGGAGGACTCACAGAAGGGAGCGCCGGTGGCCAGAGCAAGGGAGATTCCAAGGGAGAAACCTCAAGAGGGAGGGGCCAGCGGGGAGTCCCTGAGCAGCAGCTGGAGATCAGGACCAGCGTCTCCACCAGAGCGCAGTGGGGAGGGGGAGTCCCAGGAGTCGGGACCAGTGTCCTCACCACCAGAGGGAGGAGAGGAGTCAGGTTTGGCAACACCCACATCAGGAAGCGGGGAAACGGTCAGAAGGAAAGTCACCGGCTGGGCGCGCGCGCCAAGTTCAAATGTACAGGAGCGCGGCACAGCGGGGAGCCCGGGAAGGGAGCCAGGTCCTAAAGCCCGCCGGAGGGAGGGGCAAGACTCAGGAGGCTCCGCGTCAGAGGAGTCCAGGAAGGAGGGAACCCCAGAGGGCAGAAGGACCCAACGCAGGAAAGAGCAGCGCAAGAGGTGGAGCCGGGCTAGAATCTTAAACTGGTGTGGGTGGAGCAGTGAGTCAGAGGGGACTTAGCCGGTCTAGCGTTAAGACGTGGGTCTGCGCGCCCAGAGCTTGGAAATGGAAACTAAACTTCAATAAAGACTTTTGTATATAATATCCACTGGGCGTTGGTCCTCTGTGAGCTGGGACCTAGCGGCAGTCCTGACACTTGCATTCTATAATAAATTATTTTTGTTAAATTCTGATTTTTCTTTCTTTCTTTGTTTTGTTATTGCTTACATTTTTTATTCTAAGCCTATTAATGTGTCATTTTTAGAACAATATTTTGACATATAATCTTCGAAATAGTTCCACTACATTCTTAACTTTGATTTGATTGATATCTTATTATTTATGGTCAATTAATGGTATTCCTTTAGAGCAGGTCAGTTGCTTCAAATACCTGGGTCAGGTTGTTAGATCAAATAGGTCCTTCTTGGCGCACAGAGAATACATAGCCTCGAACGCATCGAAAGCAGCCTTGGTGATTAGAACCTTGTACTCTAAGAAACAGGCACAAACTGTCAAAGTTGCCTTGCGACTCTTTAAAATGAAAGTCCTCCCTCTTCTACTGGTGGGCATTGCCTTGGGCTCACGTAAGGACTTTGAAAAATTGGAATCTATCCAAACCCAATTCCTCAGGGCCATACTCAGGATCCCCCCCTCCGTGGCAGGTGCGATCATGAGATTGGAAACCGGTTGCCAAGCCTTTAGGTATGTGGCCCTGAAAGCGAAGTTATGGCTTTGGCTTAAGCTTTGCTTCAGACCGGTGGGTTTGGCCCCCTTGATTCTGAGGGATAACTTTAAATCTCCATGGGAAGGGGAGATAGTGGAGGAAGTGCAGAAGTGTGGGTTGTCCTCCCTTTATATAGAGTCCATGACGTATAGCCACGCAAAGGCAGTGATCGCCCAAAGATTAAGGGATATTGCGAGACAGGAGGACATAGCCCGTGTGAAACCTGGGCTGTTCTGGGGGAACAGATGTACCGAGCTGTTCCAGCTCGCTACCTGGCGGATATCCACTACGTGGAATACCGCAGACTATTTACCGCGGCTAGGCTGAATGTTCTTGACTTGGCGGTTCTGAAGGGAAGATATGGAGGAGTCCCATATGACCAGAGATTATGCCATTGTGCGTTGGGTGAGGTAGAATCCACAGAGCACATTTTACTGAGCTGTCCCTTCTACAACGATTTAAGACAGTATCTTATAACCCCATACTTACCCCAGCTTAGTCCCCGACAAAGAGGAAAGCAGACACCATATCTGCTAAATAAGTCTTCTAGGCAAACAACTTTGTCAGTGGCTAAATTCCTCTTCCTGGCACTCAAGCGTCGGAAACGTACAATTGAATGCCTTGATGTGGGTTATCTGTGAGAGATTTAGTGCTGTGGCCCTACCTTATTCATGTACCCCTATGATGTTTTAGTTCATAATTCTGTATTGTGTTTTATTTCTGTGTTTTATTTCTGACTATCGATCGAATAAAGGAAATTGATTGATTGAACTTTTGATTTGATTGATATCTTATCATTGAACTTAATTTTGCCAATTCTATATACTCACTTAATTTACAAATCATAAAATATTGCTTTATGTTTCACACTTCCTGCTGTTTCTGGTTTCAGGGATCAATACGCCTTCATGGAAGCTCCATCAGGGAGGTGGCAGCCACCGGCTCTGACGAAGTGGGGAGATTTATCTTTGAAATCATCCAAGGTGAGCAGTCCTCAATGGCATGGCAATTTCAGATTCAGGTAGGTAGCCGTGTTGGTCTGACAGAGTAAATGTAAAGGTAAAGGGACCCCTGATCAGTGGCGTAGGGTGGGTTGTTAGCACCCGGGGCAAGGCAAGTAATTTGCACCCCCTAACCCATGGATTTGCGCCCCCTAACCCGTGGATTTGTGCCCCCTAACCCTAACCCCCTGATGTTGCGCCCGGTGCGGCCAGCCCCCCTGCACCCCCCACGCTACGCCACTGCCCCTGACCATTAGGTCCAGTCGTGGCCAATTCTGGAGTTGTGGTGCTCATCTCGCTTTACTGGCCGAGGGAGCCGGCGTACAGCTTCCAGGTCATGTGCCCAGCATAACTAAGCTGCTTCTGGTGAACCAGAGCAGCGCACGGAAACGCCATTTACCTTCCTGCGGGAGCAGTACCTATTTGTCTACTTACCAGCCTGGTGGAACGCTCTGTCTCACGAGAGCAGTGCCCTAGCGGGATCTGATTTCTTTCCGCAGGGCCTGTAAGACAGAGTGTTCCACCAGGCCAGAGCCAATGCTGAGAAGGCCCTGCTTGCAGAAGAATTCTTCTTGCAGAAGAATCCTTTCCCTACTAGCATGCAAGGCAAAGAGAATTTAAAACGATGCATCTTTGATAGATAGGAGCCCATGCAGGGCAGTGGCTTCCAAAGTGGGTGGTACCTCCCCCCTTGGGTGGGTGGAGTTGGGGGGGGATTACGTAGGTGGGTGCTAAGAGGCAAGCAGGCAGCAGCGGGGCTGGTTTCATTGCATCAAGTTCATCACTTTTGTTGAATTAATTCATTTAAACAGGGTTTTGAATAAATGTGCAATTAACTGTTACCAGTTTTAATTTCGTTCCTTCCTTAGTGGGTTGTGCTTATGCTGAATCATGCTTTTCACAGGGTATTATTATTGCTATTATGATGTATTAAATTTATATACCGCTCTTCATCAAGAGATCCCAGGGTGGTTCACAAAATAAAATACAAGGTGAAACACAAGTGAATATTTAAACCCAAACAACAAAACAATAACCTCCACTTAGGGACGCAGGTGGCGCTGTGGGTCAAACCACAGAGCCTAGGACTTGCCAATCAGAAGGTCAGCGGTTCGAATCTCCACGACGGGGTGAGCTCCCGTTGCTCGGTCCCTGCTCCTGCCCACCTAGCAGTTCGAAAGCACATCAAAGTGCAAGTAGATAAATAGGTACCGCTCCAGCGGGAAGGTAAACGGTGTTTCCATGAGCTGCTCTGGTTCACCAGAAGCGGCTTAGTCATGCTGGCCACATGACCCGGAAGCTGTACGCCGGCTCCCTCAGCCAGTAAAGCGAGATGAGCGCCACAACCCTGGAGTCGGCCACGACTGGACCTAATGGTCAGGGGTCCCTTTATCTTTACCTTTAGCGCACACTGGGGAGGAGTTTTTTTGGAACAAAGCAGGGAGTGGCCAGAACTGCTGTTTCCTCATTTTTTAAAAAATCTAGCTCTGAATAAATGTTGATTTTAAGTGCCCTTTTTGGATTCAGCCCTGGGGAAGCACTGCTCCTCTGAGTCGCTGCCATATTTTTCAGGCAAAAGCCTGTGGGGGAAAGACATTAGTAGGGAGAGAAATCCATCTGCAGCGGTTTCTCCACTTTTCAGGATGAGTAACTTGCTTTTTTCCACCCCCACGCAGGCGTCTCGGGAGACCAGAATCGTGCGGGACAAGACTCCTACGTGCTGATGGCCAGTTCCCAGTCTGACATGGAGGACTGGGTGAAATCTCTCCGCCGCATGGTGGGGTCTCCCTTAGGAGGTAAAGGGGGATGCAAAGCTCTTTTGTATCAACATGCTGTTGGCCCAACCACCATTTAATGCACCTTCCATCCATTTCAGTAGGGCAAGAGACACCCCCACCTTTTAGCTTTTCATCTTCATCACTGCGGGAAGTCGCAGGATAAAATTTCCTGTGATGGAGGTTTCTGAAACTCTGAGGATGTGAGAAAGCTGTGGGGTTGCAGCATTGTGAAAGTTGTGTTGTAGCCAGCCAGCAATGCACGAGTTGTTGTTCTGCTGCTCGTTATCTGCCCTTCACCCCAAGATCCCAGAGTGGGTGGCATCATTAAAACACAATATTCAAAACAATTAAAAACAATTTGCAATCTTAAAAATCAGACGACTCCTAAAAGCATACATGCATACTGAAGAGCCAGGTGTGAGCAAGGTGCTTTTGGCGCTAAGGTCTAAATCACTGAGCCTCTTGGGCTTGCCGATTTGAAGGTCGGCGGTTCGAATCCCCACAATGGGGTAAGCTCCCGTTGCTCTGTCCCAGCTCCTGCCAACCTAGCTGTTTGAAAGCACACCAGTGCAAGTAGATAAATAGGTACCGCTCCGGCAGGAAGGTAAACGACGTTTCCATGTGCTCTGGTTTCTGTCACGGTGTCCCAAAAGCGGTTTAGTCCTGCTGGCCGCATGACCTAGAAAGCTGTCTGTGGACAAACGTCGGCTCCCTCGGCCTGAAAGCGAGATGAGCGCCGCAACCCCATAGTCGCCTTTGACTGGACTTAACCATCCAGGGGTCCTTTACCTTTTACCTTTCTGTGCTGGAAAATGGGTGTGGAAAATCCGTATTTAACCCCTGATTGTTCCTGGGGTGGGTGAATGAGTCATGTAGGGGGTTAGTGTTGGACTAAGAACTGGGAGACCAGCGTTCAAATCCCCATTCGGCAATGACACTCGCTGGGTGACCCTGGGGGGCAGTCACTGCCTCTCAGCCTAACCTACCTCACAGAGTTGTGGGATTACACGAAGGCAGGGACAACCTTGGAGGAAATGTGTGTGCTTCTTATGGAGCGGATGTAGGTTCCTTAGCTTCAGTGATAGCAACGCGAAGCCTCCAAAGCGCAGAGGGAGAGCTCCCCCTGCTCCAGAGGCATCATGCTGCTTTTGCTTGAAGCCGCCTGAAGCCCCCGGAGCGCAGCGGGAACTCCCGCTGCCCTCCGGGGACTTCAGGCAGTTATCCGCAAACCTTCGGAGCGCAGCAGGAGTTCCCGCTGCGCTCCGAAGGCTTGCGGATAGCTGCCTGAAGCCTGGAAAGTGAGAGGGGTCGGTGCACACCGATCCCTCTTGCTCTCCAGGCTTTGCTTCGCTGGAGAGGCGCTGCTCAGTTTTCCCTCTCTGTGCAGCGCCCCTTCAGCGAAGCGGAAGGAGAAATGGAAGGGGCTCCATTTCTCCTGCAACTTTGCTGAAGGGGCGCTGAGCAGAGAGGGGGAGAATTCCCCCCCCCCCCCGTTTTCCCCCTCCTATGGTCTGGTGCATCCTATAGAGCAGAAAATACGGTATACGCCATATTTCCAACAAACTGCCTCTGTGGTGGTATGCAAAAGAAAGCATGCATAATTTTGTAATTAGTTTGGCCTTGGCAACAAGAGGCCACCTTAGTGGTGAAGACAAGGAGGCCTTGATGTGACGAGGACCCAGAGACGCTTGCGCCTGTTACTGGCAGATGGCTGGGCTTCCCCAGGCCCCCTCATGAAGAGCCCATTCAGAGCCTGTCTGCTAGCCCCTCGTCATTGTAGACCTTGACTCGGCTGCAGGCCTCAGAGCCCTGAATCTGACATGGGCAGCGTCATCACTGACACAGCCGTATTCCTGTTGGAGAGACTTTGGGCTCCTGCTCGATCATCCACGGAGCATATTGATTTTTTTTCAAAGTGCTTTAGTCTTTGGCCTCGTAACAACTGGGGGAGGCAGGCTGCGGGCGCCCTCCCTTTCAAAGGCTATGCCGTAATTTCAAGGCAGAAAGCGAGATGCGCTCCCAGGCCCCAGACTGACTAGCCCTGAATCGTGGCGCCGTTTTGGAGGGAAATGACTGCCTCTTCCTTTTGCTGCAAAGAAGGGAGCCGTGATGTGGAGAGGGCAGCTTCAGCCTGAGTGAAGGAAGTCATATGCAGGAGTAAAGGAAGGAAGCACCCGTTTACTACGTACAATGACAGGTTTATGATGGTTCTCTAAAAGCCAAAGAGCTCTTTGTCAGATCCTTGCCCCTCTCGACGTTCCTGGGAAAATTATGTGTGGATGCTGGGCTGATTTGGAAAGGGAAGAGACTCCAGGATTTCCTTCAGAATCTGGAAGCAAGGATGAGAACAGAAGCCTGCCTAAAGGCGTAGAAGCAAGTTCTGAAGTCCTTTGCTGGTTGGAACTTCTCTGCCATCCTCTTCCTGCCTGGACTCCCGATGAAGGGCTGGGAGTTGGGTTTTTGCTTTCCAGACCTGGAGATGTTCTTTTGCTGGGAGTACAGGAAGAAGCAGCCGCCGCCCATGGCCCACAGGAAAGGTACGGCTGCCTCCTTAAATGCCAGCCTCTTAGAAATTCCATGCACAGCGCAAGCTGCCACAGAGCGGGCTTCATTTTGACTGGTGCAGCGGCAGTGTCCACAAATGCGCCAGGAGCTCTCTGAAGAGGTGGATTTAGGAGAGCGCAACCGGTTTGCCCGCCCTGGGCACTGAGCTGAAAGGGTGTTGCAGGGGACACTGCAACAATGACGATCAATGGAAGGCAGGGGGTGGGGGCCTGAATGTTGGTGTTGCACACAGTGCTGCTGAAATTTTAAAGCCCAAAGTCCGCCACTGCTCTCTGTGTGTTATACAGCAGGACTTGACTTGCCAAACACCAAGAGCCACTGAAAAGCTTTTGTCTCTAAAGTGGTGAAAACGGGCAGGAATGGCTGAGCTGTGAGTCAAGTCTCACCTCTGCAATACTCAGTAGGTGGTCTTAGAGAAGCTACTATTCTTCCCCGTCTCATCTACCACAGGGGGATGAGAGGAGCCCAAATTGCAGGGCTGTTGTAGTAGGTAGTAAGGGTTTTTTGGGGGGGATGTTATTTCATCATTTGTACTCTCATATTTTTTAAAATGCAAAAGTACTTTGTTGTTTCATCATTTGCACTTCTGTATTTTGAATTCCACAGAATTTCAGTTAAGGATCATCTGTGTCAGACTTGCCCCAACCTGGTGCCTTAGTGGGTTGTGTAAACCACTGTTCTGAATGATGCTTTTTATAGGGTAGGGTGGAGTCGGGGGGCACTGGGGGTGAGTTTATGGAAACAAGGGGGCAGTGGTCTGAAAAAGGTTGAGACCCACTGTTCCCAATTTTGGATTACAACTCCCATCAACCCATCCCTGCTCCTGTCAGACCAGCATCATATGGCTGATGGGACTTGTAGTCTGTAAAATCTGGGCAGGGATGCAGAAACAGAGCTGAGGATTAAGTGGGCTGGTTCCAGAATAGGACCTTGTGAGAACCTATCTTTCTTTTGTGTCTTCTTCTCTCCCCCCCCCTGCCCCCAGTGGTTTTTGGCCAACAGCTGGTGGAGACCATGGTGTATGAGCAGAAATTTGGGAAACATCAGGTCCCCATCTTGGTTGAGAAATGTGCCGAGTTCATCAGGAAGCACGGCCTGAACGAAGAGGGCATCTTCCGACTTCCTGGGCAGGACAACCTCGTGAAAGAGTTGCGGGATGCCTTTGACGCGGGAGAGAGGCCGTCCTTTGACCAGTAGGTGGCGTATTTCTCAAGGGAATCCAAGGCTGCCGGTTCTGGGATGGGATTGACCTTTAGATTTCACACCCCACATTCTCCCCACACTTTAGGCCAGGGGTCAGCAACCTTTTTCAGCAGGGGGCCAGTCCACCGTCCTTCAGACCATGTGGTGGGCCAGACTATATTTTTTTGGGGGGGGGGGGGAATGAACGAATTCCTATGCCCCACAAATAACACAGAGATGCATTTTAAATAAAAGGACACGTTCTACTCATGTAAAAACACGCTGATTCCTGGACTATCCGCGGGCCAGATTGAGAAGGCGATTGGGCCGCACCTGGCCCCCGGGCCTTAGGTTGCCTATCCCTGCTTTAGGCTCATATGCATGCCTTCAGAGAAATGCTGGAATAAAAGTATTTTTATATGGTGTTTTATTTGGGTGCTGAATTATGCCCCATTTTTGAAGTTCCCATGGGATGCGGGTGGTGCTGTGGGTTAAACCACAGAGCCTAGGACTTGCCAATCAGAAGGTCAGTGGTTCGAATCCCCACGACGGGGTGAGCTCCCGTTGCTCAGTCCCTGCTCCTGCCAACCTAGCAGTTCGAAAGCACGTCAAAGTGCAAGCAGATAAATAGGTACCGCTCCAGCGGGAAGGTAAACGGCGTTTCCGTGCGCTGCTCTGGTTCGCCAGAAGCGGCTTAGTCCTGCTGGCCACATGCCCCGGAAGCTGTACGCCAGCTCCCTCGGCCAATAAATCGAGATGAGCGCCGCAACCCCAGAGTCGGCCACGACTGGACCTAATGGTCAGGGGTCCCTTTACCTTTACCTTTGAAGTTCCTTAAAGCGAAACCTAGAGTTACATAGGTATGACATGTCCCCAGTTTTCTAGCACTGTTTGTGGGGTCTGCTCCTGCCAGTAGCAAGGTCTTTTGCATGCCTCCCTATCTCCTTTTCTTATTTTGCAGAGACACAGACGTGCACACGGTGGCTTCTCTGCTTAAACTCTACCTCAGGGAACTCCCTGAGCCTGCCATACCTTGGACACAGTATGAGGACTTCCTCTTGTGTGGCCAGCTTCTGACGGCCGATCAGGCAAAGGTTCGGAATAACGCACGTCTTGTCAGTATTCTCATGTTACTTTCCAGGATGCAGTGAATATGCAGACTTTTGTATGGGTTATGTAAGCAGCCTGAGCTGCCTTGGCACGCACCGCCAAGGGCAGTACAGTGGTACCTTGGAAGTCGAATGGAATCCTTTCCGGAAGTCCGTTCGACTTCCCAAAAGTTCAGAAACCAAGGCACGGCTTCCGATTGGCTGCAGGAAGCTCCTACAGCCAATCAGAAGCCGCAGAAGCCCTGCTGGGCGTTTGGGTTCCAAAGAATGTTCACACACCGGAACACTCACTTCCAGGTTTGCAGCGTTTGGGAGCCAAAATGTCCGACTCGCAAGGCGTTTGGGATCCAAGGTACGACTGTCTTCACTTTCTCTCCCTCCCACAGTCCTCACAAAAATTGCACCTCCAAAGCTGCTCTTTGCATTTCACAGGAAGTTGCTATTGCTGCCAATGAAGCCTCCCATTGAAAGGCAAAAAGCACTTTATGAGATTCTTGCCAGTGCCTTGGCAAGGAGAAAAAGAGAGTTACTCTTTTGACCATGCCCCCCCCCCCCCGAAGCTGCTCAGGCCTCCCCCTGCCCAGCTGCTATTGGCATAAGGAAAACCATGTATGTTGATTGCGTTCAAAGACTTAGGGCTCACCCACACTTCTGCTTGCTCTGCGTCACCCCACCCCCAAACCCGCTGTTTACTGCTGAATCTCAAGTTTTCTCTGGATCAATGTCTGCTCCAATTTACTGCCAAGAAGCGGGTTTTCTGGGACAAAGCAGTATGGCAAAACCACTTGAACCGATGCTTTGTAGGGAGAAGTGCAAGGATAAGAGCTTTTGATATTGAAAAAGACTCCCTCAGAAGGTTTTTAAAAGGAGGTTTGGTGGTCGTCTGTTCGGGATCCTTTAGCTGTGATTCCTGCATTGTAGGAGGGGGCTGGACTAGATGGGCCTTTGTGTCCCCTTCCAAGTCTACAATTCTATGAAATGACAATGTTATTTTGTGCTAGGGATAGATGCTTGTGACAACTGAAAACCCAGCCTTATCCTCTTTCTAGGGTCATCGTCAGCTAGTGAAGCAGCTCTCTCTTCTGCCTCGGGACAATTACAACCTCCTCAGTTACATCTGCCGGTAGGTGCCCATTCACTGATGTACAGTCATACCTTGGGTTACAGACATTTCAGGGTGAGTGCTTTCGGGTTGTGCACCGCGCCAAACCCAGAAGTACTGGAATAGGTTACTTCCGGGTTTGGGTGCATGCGCAGAAGCCCCGAATCGCGACCCGCACATGCGCAGACACGGCACTGCGGGTTGCTAACGCTGCGGGTTGCGAACGTGCCTCCCACACGGATCATGTTCGCAACCCGAGCGTCCACTGTATTTATATCTCGCCATTTTATACCAGGAGATGTACAAGGTGCCATATCCAAACCCTCTTGCTGGCAGGGCACATTAAACCCCATTTTAAAATACACTATACTACAGAGACCCCTTATGCTGCGTTTAGAACCAGAATTGCATTAACGTAGAAACTGTTTTTCAGTCCTGGCCTTTATTACCCTGTACCTTCTTCCAGAAGGCAGAAGCTGAAAGAGATCATTTCCGGGGTGCGTACTATCATGTGCTATCTCTGCCACTTTCTTATGGCACCTGGCAGCATAGATTTGATCTAAGGTGGGAAGAGTGCACCCAATAATTCTCTCTGCAGTCTTTACAACCCTGGATAGCATTGTTTTTTCCCTGGCCGTGCAGATCCCAAACCACACGCACAGACCATAAGTTAGTACGCTCTCCACAGTGCAATGGTAGAATGCCATCAACAGGGCACTCATTTGTAGACCACAGCAGGCTGTGAATTTCAGTCCCAACCTTTGGGACCGTCACATTGTTAGAGGTAGAAATCTTAATCTTCTGTTTGTCCGAGAAAGAAGTAAGCAGAAACATTTGGTAATTTTCAGATTCTTCAGGACTGGGACAAGCCCCCTAAGTAGCAAGAATGTGTAGAGCACTGGTTTTGTTTTAATATGTATGTTTTGTTCTCGTTTTGTATTTTTATGTTGTGAACTATCCTGTGATCTTTGCATGGAGGGCAGTATACAAATAATAATAATAATAATAGGTTCCCAAAGTGGGCACTGGAGATATAAATGACAGGTATCATTTATAAGTTTTGTTGAATTAATTGTTATATGTAAAAAAGCAATAAAATACATTAAAAAAAGAGAGTTGGCGCCGGGAGGCATGCTTTTCTCAATACACCGATGAAGCATTTGCACAGGCTAAACTCAGAAAGTGCTTAAAATAAAATAAAATAAAGTAAAATGCAGTCAATTTGCAACTCATGCATGTGTAATTTCAGCTTTACGTGCTGCCAGCAAGCCGGCTGAAATTGCACAAATTAAACTCAAATTGCACAAATTTAACTTGCTTGAGGGGAACAAGACCTTTTTGTCATGCACTTCCAAATGGTTGTTTTGAGTACCTACGTACATACATAATTTTATTTGTATGCTTCTTTTAGATAGTTGAAACCATGTTCAAGGCAGCTTACAACATGAAAAAAACCCAAAATCACAACATAACAAAATTACGGTCAAAAACAATAAACAAAACTTCAAAAAACAAACAGCCAAATTGAACAATTTCCACATGAAATCTAAAGATCTAAAACAAAGATACAAAAATTCATATCAATAACAGCAACCCCCCCAGCCCCCTAAACAATACTCCAGCCCAAGAGTTGGTTTAGCTGCTTTTGTAGTTGTAGTCAGTCTGGACCCACCTTCCCAGGCCAAGGGGAAAAGGCCTGCAAGGCGCAGGGAGCAGGTCTTCCAGGACTCACAGCCAAGACGGACTATATGCAATTTTGACACGCAACTCGCTCCACTGCCCTCAGCATCACCCCTGTGTAAATTGTGAGTTGACTGTAATCATAATAAAAAGCAAACCTATGGACCTGTTGTTGCTGGACTCTCACTTTCCCATTTTCTGGCCTCCGGATTCTGGCAGGTTCCTACATGAAGTCCAGCAGAGTTCCTCCACCAACAAGATGAGTGTGGAGAATCTGGCGACAGTGTTTGGAGTGAATCTCATCAGACCAAAGATAGAAGACCCTGCCACTATTATGAGAGGTGCAATGGGGTGGAAGGGTGGGGTGTTTGGATGAAAGGAGGTGCCCCATTTATCCAACAAGGTGCACCCCATTTTGCAAATATTCATATACCATATTGTTCGCGCTATAAGACGCACTTTTTCCCTCCTAAAAGGTAAGAGGAAATGTGTGTGCATCTTATGAAGTGAATGCAGGCTACGCAGCTATCCCAGAAGCCAGAACAGCAAGAGGGATTGTTGTGCAGCACTCCCTCTTGCTGTTCTAGCTTCTGGCTTAGCTGCACAAAGCGGGGAGCCTTCATCCCGCTGCCCTGCCGAGGCTTCGCGCAGCTATCCCAGAAGCCAGAACAGTGAGAGGGATTGATGCGCAGTGCTCCCTCTTGCTGTTCTAGCTTCTGGCTTAGCCCCTCAGTCCCTTCCCCTACCTCCCGGAAAAGCCCCCAAGAGCCGCGCTCCTTTTAAAGAGCCGCACAGAGCGGCTCTTGGGGGCTTTTCCCCGAAGAGGGAGAACGGCCTTTTCCTCCACGCGGCTCGTGAAAGGGAGCGCTGAGCAGAGCCTGGGATGCATACAGGCTCTGCTCAGCGCTCCCTTTAAAGAATATTTTTTTTCCTGGCATTCCCCCTCTAAAAACTGGGTGCATCTTATGGTCAGGTGCGTCTTATGGAGCGAAAAATACAGTGTGTTAGTGCAACTTACATTTCTATATTATTAAATGAAGCTGATATTGTATAGATCAATGGCTCCCAATTGGTGGTCCTTGGGCCCCAGGGGGTCTCCGTAACCCACCCAGGGGGTCCGTGGCACTATTCCCCCTGCCCCAGGCTTCTACCTAGCACGATCCTTTGGTGTGTTCCTCTCCCCGCCCCCTGCAGGCACTCCTCAGATCCAGAAAGTGATGTCAGCCTTGATCAGCGACCATGAAAAGCTCTTCCCCGTATCGAAAGACGTGGCTCCTGCTCCGCCTCTGCAGAAGAGCGACTCCAATAAATCTCCAGTTCCTCGCAGCTCCGTCGGCTGGGATGCTGCCCAGAGGCCGCTCATGACCAGGGCAGGGAGCAGGACTCTCCTGCGGCAAATCGTGAGCAGCCTTTATTATTATTATTTATTAATTTGTACCCCACTTTTCTTTCCTCCAAGGAGCTCAAGGCTGCGTACATTCCCCCCCCCCATTTTATCCTCGCAACCACCCTGTGAGGTAGACAAGGCTGAGAGTGACTGAGTGGCCTGAGGTCACCCAGTGAACTTCCTGTCCCAATGGGGATTTGAACCCTGGCCTTTTGGGTCTCAGTCTGACACTCTGACCACTGCACCACACTGCCTCTCCGTCTTTCTTGGTGGCCTCTGCGTCTTACCCATGGGCCGCAGGGTGTGTGATGCACATTCATTTACATTCATTTAGTTGCTTGCAGAATCGACGAAGTGGCTTCCAAAATAACGAAAAAGCAACATGAAATCTAACACAATGCAGTAGGGATATGAAAACAAATAGAGGCAGAGCGAGATGCAAACGCAAAATGAGCCACAGCGACAAGACTTCACTAGTGGCAAATAAAGCCGAAATGGTTTCCAAGGTTTGAATTTCAGAGGAGCCTGCTGGATGAGGCCAATGGCCCATCTGGTTCTGTCAGCATTGCCCTTGAGCCAGTACCACCAACTGGACTCATGCACTTCAGCCCCGACTGGGCTAGGCGAGCTGGGTAGCACTTCCAGAGACCACCTTCTGCACAGGAACAGGTCAAAGTGCTGTGGACTCACAGCTTAGAGTTGTGAGCACCGGATTCACTCCCACAAGAAGACAGTCGTCACACAGCAGAGTACAGCAGAGTATAGCAGAGCATAAACGACTCGGAGAGCAGCTCTGTAGAATATCTTCTTTATTCTATCTACAACTACTATACAACTATATACAGAGCTAAATGGGTTCTTAGCATAAATGAATGCTGCACTGCACTGAGTGTCTGCAGCTGCTCTTAGCAGCAACCTTATCTCTACACATGATCTGTAACACTCAGTCTCTCTCTCTCCGACACACTGACTGACTGACTGACTTGGTGCTGGAGTAGAATAAGTAGAGAGCAGAACACTGCTGCTCCTCTCTGGAGAATCAGCAGAGATCTCAGGAGATTCTTGGATATGGGAGGGGTGAAATCTCCTCACAGGAGCCAACCGGATGCAACCTATGGGAAATAAGCAAGCTGTGGGAATGTGCAGGGTGGCAGGAGAGGATATATTGTTTATCAATATCCTTCCTAACTTGCACTAACAAGTTTCTTGACTGAGCAGAGTTTACATTCCCCTTTTTACACACACAGCAGATAGCTGGTTGCAGGCTTGTGTAAGCCTCTCAATATTATACAATTCAATCTGTCTCAGACTGAATTGTGCATCCCTGGTAGGTTTTCTTGAATCCCTCTTAAAAGAATAAAGACACGAAAATCTTACTCAAAGTCAATAAAAGAAGTTTACTCACATCAGTTCACAGCTGGATTCCTGAAGGCAGACTTAGTTACAAATATGTACATGTGGATCTACCCCATATGGGGGAATAATCCCAGTGTTTCTGCTAGCTGGGAGCTAGCAGAGCAGTCCTAGCTAGAAGCTAGTCAAACGAAGAAGGAAGTCAAAAAGAGAGAGGTGTGCTGCGTGACTCGTCCTTTTGTTACCTGGACAGGTAAGGTCACGCCCACCTATCACATGCAAAGGAAGGATGCTCCAGCCAGGAGGAACAGGAAGTTTCGACTGGCTGGACCAAACATCCCCTTGCACATCCACTCTAGGAAAACAAGGAATGTTGTATTTGACTGCTCCCAGTGGATTACATCCCACATAAGCAGGATTGGCGCACAAGAGGATTGGCACACCTCTTCCCTCCTGTGGTTTCCAGCAACTGCTTGCTATTCAGAAGTATTGCTGCCTGTAACTCTGGAGGCAGAGGGTAGCCATGATGGCTAGGAGTGTACCGTTCTTCGGTCAAGGGTATACGATAGCTGCGCTCCCTTGCTAGAACCTCCAAACAAGCTCAAGAAGCCATTGATAAGCCTCCTCCATGAATTTGTCTACTCCTCTTTTAAAATCATGTGTGGGAGTGAGTCCCACAGTTTTAACTCTGCTGCATGGAGAAGTCCTTTCTTATAAATAAAGTCAATCCTTTATTAGGCATAGCAAACCACACATTATCAAGCAAACACCGTATACAAATTGTGCAAAATGCGAATTCAGCATAACAAGGTTTGTCCCAGTCAGATCTTTAACTCCAGAGAAAATCAATTTGCATAAATAATACAATATAACACTACCACATCACCGATCAATTAAGAACCACTAAATCTCTTTATAATGGCCCAGTCTTTCTACATGGACAACACTCAAAAATTCAGCCACTATTAAAGTAATTTGATCATTCCTGTCCGAGAGCAGGCCCTGAACTGTTGGTGGCATAGAACTGAGCCTGTTAAGTTGTAAGGCCTCTAATAATTGTCTTCTGGCATAAATGCCAAAATCACAAGAAAATAAAATATGCTCCAAGGTATCAGGTTTACTACATTTGCAGAGACGCTCTGCTTCTGGGAGAGCTAAATACCTTCCTCTTACTATCATCGAGGGAAACATATTAAATCTGGCTAACAGAAACAGCCTGCCTTTCTTATATCTTTCCTGAATCTCCCAACATTCGGCTTCATTGGGATGTCAATGACTTCGGGCATCATGAGAGAGGGAGAAATGCTTTTCTCTATCTACTCTCTCCAAGCCATGAATAATTTATAAACTTCTGTCATGTCACCCCTGAAGGCTTATCCGCATTTACCTTTTCTCTGCTCCTTCCAGGTATGGTTCATGCTTTAAAACTCCATGTCAGAATGCCCCCACCCCTTTTTTGTTCCAGAGCTTTCCCTGCAAAAACCTGCTCTTTAAACCTTAGTTGGAGCAAACAGAAATCCACAGAAAACCTGAATTTCCATTTGTTGAGCTTCAGCTTTAAAGATCGGGTTTTCACTGGGAGAGGTCTGGGAGAAAAAAGAAAACGCTCAGTCACAGAGCTTTAACGTGTGGACCAGTTCCAGGAAAGTGTGGGGCAAATTAAGTGTGGATGATTGATTGATTGATTGATTGATTGATTGATTATACCCCACCCATCTGGCTGGGTTTCCTCAGCCACTCTGGGCGGCTCCCAACAGAATTAAAAGCACAATAAAACACCAGACATTAAAAACATCCCTAAACAGGACTGCCTTCAGATGTCTTCTAAAAATCAGATGTTTCTTTCCTTGACATCGGATGAGAGGTGGGCGCCACTACCGAGAAGGCCCTCTGCCTGGTTCCCTGTAACCTCACTTCTTGCAGTGAGGGAACCGCCAGAAGGCCCTTGGAGCTGGACCTCTGTGTCTGGGCTGAACAATGGGGATGGAGACGCTCCTTCAGGTATACTGGGAAATGTACTGGGAGCCAATGTAGGTCTTTCAGGACCCTACTAGGCCTTTCTCAAAACTTAGAAGTCCTGAATGCTGCAACCTTTCTTCATAGGGGGGTCTCTCTCTACCCCCTTGATCATTTGGGTCGCCCTTTTCTGAACTTTTTCCAGTTCTATAATATCCTTTCTGAAGTGTGGTGACCCGAACGAGACGCAGTATTCCAAGTGCGGTTGCACTGATTAGCCTGAAAAAACAGCCCTGCCCTTCCGGTGTCTAGTTTGGCCTCGGCATTTGCTTGAAGGTTTCTCTCTTCTCTTTCAGAAAGACAACCCTGACGCCTCCATCTCCGAATCGGCTGCCAGGTCAGCTGAGGCGGCAGAAGGTAACGGGGAGATGCAGCCCAGCGACGTTCTGGGGACGTGGACAGAAGAGCCCAGGAAAAGGACTCAGACACTACCCAGCAGGAAATGCTTTTCCTTCCTTTCCTCCAACAGAGGGAACCAAAGCACAGATGGAAATGAGATTTTCAACAGTGAATTTTGGTCCTCGCCTTCCCCAGCCGGCCTGCAGCCTGTTTCTTCTACAGGTGCCCACAAAAGGACACTCTCAGGGGGACTGTCCAAGTGGTTCAATCTCCCACAGGCTCCCAGCTCCCACACCCCCAGTGGTTCAGCGATGGAAACGAGGAAGGAGGCCCACAATGAGAGACCATTGGACCAGATTAGTGAAATTTCAGGACAGGGTTCTCCAGTACATGACATTCCTCATCCTGGGCAGAACGGGGCAGTGGTTGCAAACCCCAGCCCTGAAAAGAGGGGCTGCCATTCAGAGGACACTGAGGTGCTTAGGAAGATGATTGTGGAGCTGAAGGAGCAGATGGAGTCACAGAAAAAGGACTATGAAGAGCAAATTAGGAGGTAATGCAAAATATCTCGGTTGAGTCTGTTTCCCTCTGAAGCTGATAGTTTTATTTTATTCTTCATTTGTTCCATTCCCATCCTACCTTTTTCTCCATGGAGCTCAAGGCACATGGTTCTCCCCCCATTCCTCCTTTAATCACCACAACAATAATATTATCGGGGAGGGGCGCGGGTTGTTATTGTTTGTTATTATCGTATGCATTTTTTTTCTATTTCATCTAATCCCAAAGCCCTGCAGTCATCAAAAAGAATGCACATTCTCTCCTCCCCACCCCAGCAATTTCCCCAAAGAATTATGGAAGACAAGTGTCATTTATATATCATTTCTTAAGGTAAAGGTAAAGGGACCCCTGACCATTAGGTCCAGTCATGGCCGACTCTGGGGTTGTGGCGCTCATCTTGCTTTATTGGCTCAGGGAGCCGGCGTACAGCTTCCGGGTCATGTGGCCAGCATGACTAAGCTGCTTCTGGCGAACCAGAGCAGCGCACGGAAACGCCGTTTACCTTCCCGCTGGAGTGGTACCTATTGATCTACTTGCACTTTGATGTGCTTTCGAACTGCTAGGTTGGCAGGACCAGGGACCGAGCAACGGGAGCTCACCCCATCGCGGGGATTCAAACTGCTGACCTTCTGATCGGCACATCCTAGGCTCTGTGGTTTAACCCACAGCGCCACCCGCGTCCCTGTATCATTTCTTACTCCCATCGCTGAAATCCTCCCATCCCCTGCCGCCTGAGGCAGTTGCTGCCCTGCCTGTTGACATCACTTTCCTTTTTTTTTTTTTTTTTTTTTTTTTGCAGCCTCGAGAAGGAGAACTATGAGGTCTGGGCCAAAGTGGTAAGGCTGAACAAAGAGATCGAGGAAGAAAAAAATAGGTTTGCTGAGCTGGAAAGTAAGCTTCAGAGCGTCGAGCGTTCCCAGGCTGACCTTGAAAAGAAGAACAAACTTCTGGAGAACTCCATAAAGTCCATGATCCAATCTGCAACGAAAACTGACTAAGGGGAAGGGCTGCTCATTCTGAACAGAAACTAGCCATGCTCCTTGCAGGGCAGGGGGCGGTCAGAGGCTCTTTTGAGCACTGTGCCTGCCTTTCTTCCAATGGCCTGATGTGCTGGGTCACGGGTAAGGCCTGGTGGAGACTGGGGGGGGGGGGGTCCCAGACGGCTGATCGATGCTCTTAGGAGATGCTGGAGAGCTCCAGGCTGCAACGTCCTCCCAAGCCCACCTCTCTTTGCAATAATAGGACAGCAGCCTCAGGCCATTTTCCTTCCTGACCCCCATTGATTAAACATCCCATTCTTGTGGCCGAATTGCAAGAGCTGCCACCCCAGCATTCTTCCACTTGCTGGCTTTTTGTGTGTGTTTTCATTCCATGTTATATTTATTTTGCCAGGACAGAGCTCAGCCCTCCTTTTAATCTTGCTTGGCAATGTTGATTGAAGGACCAGGCATGGGGTTCCTATACCTCAACGTATGAAAATAAGAGACCAATGAGGCTGGTTTTTGGGGTTAAAACAGGCCACAACTTTATTGAATACAGATGAAAGAGGTTTGGCTTAGGCATGGGGCAATCAAAATACTTCCGGCCCGCCCACCGGAAGTGATGCGTGGTCAATCCAGACGGGGGTTCCTAAGACTTACATCAAATAGGGTGGCTGTGGCGATCACACATGGTCCCCGGACATTTAACGGTCTAGTGATCCCTGTGCCACCACTGTGATCGCTTCCCTGCTGCCACCAACCAGTTACTCTCAGGTAAAACACTGAGTCCAGTCAGTTGTTAAAAGTGAACCAAAAAAAAAGTTTATTTTTCAAACATTAACAAGTTTATCGTTTCTCTGATAATATTCCTGTCAGTATCTTAACTTTAGTTTCTTTCTGGCCTGTACCTTCTCCTGCCCACCTAGCAGTTCAAAAGCACGTCAAAGTGCAAGTAGATAAATAGGTACCGCTCCAGCAGGAAGGTAAACGGCATTTCCGTGCGCCGCTCTGGTTTCGCCAGAAGTGGCTTAGTCCTCCTGGCCACATGACCTGGAAGCTGTACGCCGGCTCCCTCGGCCAGTAAAGCGAGATGAGCGCCGCAACCCCAGAGTCGGCCGCGACTGGACCTAATGGTCAGGGGTCCCTTTACCTTTACCTTCCTAATACCTTCTGACTGATTATCTCAACTGTTTGACTGACTCCTCTTAACAAATTCTCTCCTTCTCTCACACCAGACTAGCCCAACCTACAGACTTATCTTCTCTGTCTCTTCTAACTCCAGACTGTCTTCTCAACCACCCTAACTCTTAACTCCTCCAAAAACCCTCTGTAATTGTACACAGTTATATTATACACAGTTATACACAGTTAACTCTGCCCCCTGGGTCCCATTGGTTAGTCATTTTACAATTAAATAACCCTTTCCCTATGAACCCAGTATGATGTCACACACATAGGCCCTTGCAGGGACCGCCGTCTGGGGGGGGTGCCTTCGGTCCTGGCCCCCCTGGGCATGTGGACATGGCCACTCCCCCCAGATCTCTTTAACGGGATATCCCAGCGTTTGGAGGGGCAGGCGCAGACTACAACCTCTCCTCCATCCAAAACAAAGGATTGCCCCAATGCCCAATCGGTTGTGACAATTGCTATGAGGTAGACAAAACCACCGGGTCAGTTCCAATTAGCCCAGTGGGCAAATTCCTACCCGGCCCCTTAAAGAACGATGACCACTGTAGCCACAGCAAAGTCATTGACTATCAGCTTAAACCGAGTGTGGGTGGGCAGGGGAAAAGCTCAGTGAAGGAACAAATAGGTAGTGTCCCAGGTGTGGGCTGTTTAAGTGGGCAAGGGGTGGATCCACGGGAAGCCTACCTGCTCTGTTGGCAGTTCCACTTCCCTCACTGGGGCCCGCTGGGGCCTCTGCAATCCTGCAATGCCACGGCACCAAAAGGGGTGAGCAGACTTGTCACCTGAGGAAGAGCTGGGTCAAGGCAGAGGGCAAGAGGCTCTGTTTTGACACCCAGGTGGATTTATATGGGGGGGAGTGGGAGCTGAGGGAGGAAGGCTATTGACCAGGGCTATTGACTGTTTGGCTCCAAAGTGCCCTCTCCGATTGCATGGAGCCCGGACAGCCCCTGGTTTTCCACGGATCTGAGGGCAATGAAACAATCGCTGAGATGGCTAGAGCACCGGTGGCGGATAACTCATTCTGAAGCTGACTGGACACGGGTTAGAGCTCAGTGTTGAGCCCACCAGGTGGTGGTAGCGGCGATGGCGAAGAAGACTTTCTTCACCGCCTCTATTGCATCTGCAGCAAACAGCAGCAGGAGACTCAGGTGGTTCGCAATTTAGCGGAACCACCTGCTCCATCGGGACCCAGTACAATATGATCTCCTGCAATGATTTTGCAAAGTTTTTTGCAGATAAAGTCGTTCAGATTCGGGAAGAGGTAGACTCCACCATGGGAGCAGGGCTGGGGCGGGAGAGTGCTAGAGTCCTGTGTAGTCAAGTTGCATGGGATCAATTCCAATCTGTTACCTCCGAGAATGTGGACAGGCTGCTTGGACGAGTGAAACCAACCACCTGTCTCTTTGATCCTTGCCCATCCTGGCTTATGAAAGCTAGCCGGGAAGGGCTGGGCCATGGGCTTCATGGGGTGGTGAATGCTTCTCTTTGTGAGGGAGCCTTCCCAGACCCTTCTGGGTAGTGGCGCCCGCCCTGTGGAACGCCCTCCCACCAGATGTCAAAGTGAAAAACAACTCCCAGACTTTTAGAAGACATCTGAAGGCAGCCCTGTTTAGGGAAACTTTTAATGTTTAATAGACTATTGTATTTTAATATTTTGTTGGAAGCCGCCCAGAGTGGCTGGGGAAACCCAGACTGATGGGCGGGGTATAAATAATAAATTATTATTATTATTGTTATTATTAACTCTCCAAAGTGCCCTCCCGTCACAATTTGGAAGCCTTGTAGAATTACAGAATTGTAGAGCTGAAAGGTACACAAAGGGTTCTTCGCCCCCCGCAACCTCCATGACGGTGACCTTGTGAGTCCAACTATTTATTTCCCATTCTAATTTTGGTGCTGGCCACCCTGCTGTATAAAGGGACGTGGGTGGCGCTATGGGTTAAACCACAGAGTCTAGGACTTGTTGATCAGAAGGTCAGCAGTTTGAATCCCCGCGGCAGTGTCAGCTCCTGTTGCTCAGTCCCTGCTCCTGCCAACCTAGCAGTTCAAAAGCACGTCAAAGTGCAAGTAGATAAGTAGGTACCGCTCCAGCAGGAAGGTAAACGGCATTTCCGTGCGCTGCTCCGGTTCGCCAGAAGCGGCTTAGTCATGCTGGCCACATGTCCCAGAAGCTGTATGTCGGCTCCCTCAGCCAATAAAGCAAGATGAGCGCCACAACCCCAGAGTTGGTCATGACTGGACCTAATGGTCAGTCATTACCCTGACTGTATGTCCCCTCTGGACTGTATGTCCAGTTACCCTGCTGTATGTCCCCTCCCAACCAACAACCTTGCCTGAGAGCAGTGTTAACTCAGTTAGCTGTTGCCTTCTTGGGTTTGATTGTACGTTCTATTTTATACTCACTGGCTGTGGCCAATGGGGTCTGAAGTCCATAACATCTGGCACTTGGGGAAAGACTGCCCTCGACTGAAGGAGTCCCATAGAAACTTGACACTGAAAAGACTTTGTCTACTTTTGCACTCTAGTGTTTTGTTCAGAGCTGAAATGAAACAAAACGTTGCCCAGTTGTCAGATGAGCAAATATTACACACCTGAACACAGTGTATTGAACCTTTACGCCCAACCCTTGAACTGTTATCTTTTTTTAAATGAAGACATGTGTGTATGAAAATGTCCAGTAGAAAGTCTCTGACAGTTTGTGTTCAAACAGTTCTTGAAACGTTCTATGAGCTCTGCTCTACTCTGTTCTACTCAGGGGTCCTGTAGCTGTTATTCCTGCATTTCAGGGGGTCGGACCAGATGACCCCTTGCCTTGGGTTCCTTTCAAGGCTACCGTTCTGTGATCCTATGCCCCACCTGGTTAGTGCTCCATGCATTTTGTGTAGGTGAATAGGTTCGCAAACCGAAAGCCTGTAAGAGAAAGACATCTAGGCATCTGGTGATGAAGAGTTAACAATGGGCTTTGCTCACATTTCAAAACATTTTCCTTAGCAGGCCAACAGCACATTTATTTTTCCTGACGCACGAGAGCTTGCCTCTGCAGCAAAGGGCTCTGAGACCAGGCCAAGTGGGTGTTCGTTTAGCATAAGCTTAGAAATTTCACCACTTCCTCTGCAGATAGGCCTGTATGAAAACGTGTCTGTTTCTAAAGAGCGGCACTAACCTCTTTGAATTATTTCTGCGTCCCCCGCTTAAAATCCACAGGGTTTATAAGAATCGTATGCAGAGAGTTTATTTGCAGCCAGAAGGTCAAGGCAGTGGGAAGTTTGAACTGCTAATGGTTATGATATTTATAGAGAGGTCTTCCCTTGGGGCCAGTGACCTTCCTGAAACTTGCACTACAACATCTGGTAGATGAAAACATGCCCTTGGGGCATCTTGCTTGTGCTGGGCCTGTTTTCTCAGGGAATTGTCACAGCTGCTGGTATATGGAGCAAATCTTTAGATTGCAGCCTTCCTCAACCTGGTGCTCCCCAGATGTTTTGGCTGATGCATGGAGCTGTAGCAGCTAAAAAAGCCAATGCAATTATGGGCTGCATCAATAGGAGTATAGCATCTAGATCAAGGGAAGTAATAGTGCCACTGTATTCTGCTCTGGTCAGACCTCACCTGGAGTACTGTGTCCAGTTCTGGGCACCACAGTTCAAGAAGGACACTGACAAACTGGAACGGGTCCAGAGGAGGGCAACCAAAATGGTCAAAGGCCTGGAAACGATGCCTTATGAGGAACGACTAAGGGAGCTGGGCATGTTTAGCCTGGAGAAGAGGAGATTAAGGGGTGATATGATAGCCATGTTCAAATATATAAAAGGATGTCACATAGAGGAGGGAGAAGGTTGTTTTCTGCTGCTCCAGAGAAGCGGACACGGAGCAATGGATCCAAACTACAAGGAAGAAGATTCCACCTAAACATTAGGAAGAACTTCCTGACAGTAAGAGCTGTTTGACAGTGGAATTTGCTGCCAAGGAGTGTGGTGGAGTCTCCTTCTTTGGAGGTCTTTAAGCAGAGGCTTGACAACCATATGTCAGGAGTGCTCTGATGGTGTTTCCTGCTTGGCAGGGGGTTGGACTCGATGGCCCTTGTGGTCTCTTCCAACTCTATGATTCTATGATTCTAGAAAACGTCTGGAAGGGCACCACATTGGGAAAGGTGCTTTAGAGCATATTCCCCAGGCCTCTCCCCACCTGATAAGCTGTTTCACTTCATTTATTAATTTCATGAGATGTATACACTGCTTGAAAGTGTATGTGTGTATGGGGGGGGGGACCACACATACACAAAACAGTTTACAAGAATGATAAAGCAACAAAGCGATCTATAAGAAAAATTAACAGCAGCAATTTCAGTTAAAATAACAATGGACATTAAAACTCACAGCAACTTTCCAATTACAGTAGTACCTCGGAAGTTGAACAGAATCCATTCCAGAAGTCCGTTCGACTTCCAAAATGTTCAGAAACCAAGGCGTGGCTTCCAATTGACTGCAGCAAGCTCCTGCAGCCAATCGGAAGCTGTGGAAGCTGCGTCGGATGTTCAGGTTCCAAAGAACGTTGGCAAACCTGAACACTCACTTCTGGGTTTGCGGTGTTCGCGAGCCAAATTGTCAGACTTGCAAGGCGTTTGGGATCCAAGGTATGACTGTAGCTAGGTAAAGGTAAAGGGACCCCTGACCATTAGGTCCAGTTGTGACTGACTCTGGGGTTGGGGCGCTCATCTCGTTTATTGGCTGAGGGAGCCGGCGTACAGCTTCCACGTCATGTGACCAGCATGACTAAGCCGCTTCTGGCGAACCAGAGCAGTGCACGGAAATGCCGTTTACCTTCCCACCAGAGCGGTACCTATTTATCTACTTGCACTTTGACATGCTTTTGAACTGCTAGGTTGACAGGAGCAGGGACCGAGCAACGGGAGCTCACCCCGTCGCGGGGATTCAAACCGCCGACCTTCTGATTGGCAAGTCCTAGGCTCTGTAGCTAGGTAGGCTTGTCTAAATAAAAATGTTTTTAGCTGGCACCTGCCTGACATCAATCGGCAGAGAGTTCCAAAGTGCAGATGCCGCCACACTTAAAGATCGGGCCTTGCAAATGCAGAGCGAGTATTCTGAGACATCCCATCCTTGCCTCATGGTCCACATGCAGCCTGGCGACTTCAACCTTTGCCTTATCTTCTCTCAATAGTAAGTTGGTGTTTTGTGTGCATTGCAGGCCTGTCCCCCATATGCCTCAAAGTGAGAAAAAAGTGAAAATAAAACTGTCAGTGTCACGATGCCGTTATACAAATCCATGCTGCAACCATGCTTGGAAAACTCTGTACAGTTCTGGCTGCCTCACCTCAAAGCAGATATTGCAGGGTTGGAAAAGGGCAGCCAAAATGATCAAGGGGGTGAAGCAGCTCCCCTACAAATAAAGCTTGCAGCTGGAGGAGACTCTTGAATCCCATTGACTGCAAGAAGATCAAACCTATCCATTCTGAAGGAAATCAGCCCTGAGTGCTCACTGGAAGGACAGATCGTGAAGCTGAGGCTCCAATACTTTGGCCACCTTATGAGAAGAGAAGACTCCCTGGGAAAGACCCTGATGTTGGGAAAGATGGAGGGCACAAGGAGAAGGGGACGACAGAGGACGAGATGGTTGGACAGTGTTCTCGAAGCTACGAACATGAGTTTGACCAAACTGCGGGAGGCAGTGGAAGACAGGAGTGCCTGGCGTGCTCTGGTCCAGGAGGTCACAAAGAGTCGGACACGACTAAACAACAACAACAACAGCCAGGTTGGTCTGCCGTAGTAAAAAAAAATAATCAAAAAAATCCTTCTAGTAGCACCTTAGAGACCAACTAAGTTTGTTACTGGTTTGTTCTGATATCAGGAGAAGACAGAGAAACCAGTAGGAGAACACTTCAGTCTCCCAGGAGATTCTATAAAAGGTAAAGGTACCCCTGCCCGTACAGGCCAGTCTTGACAGACTCTGGGGTTGTGCGCCCATCTCACTTAAGTGGCCGGGGGCCAGCGCTGTCCGGAGACACTTCCGGGTCACGTGGCCAGCGTGACATCGCTGCTCTGGCGAGCCAGAGCCGCACACGGAAACGCCGTTTACCTTCCCGCTGGTAAGCGGTCCCTATTTATCTACTTGCACCCAGAGGTGCTTTCGAACTGCTAGGTTGGCAGGCGCTGGGACCGAGCAGCGGGAGCGCACCCCGCCGCAGGGATTCGAACCGCCGACCTTTCGATCGGCAAGTCCTAGGCGCTGAGGCTTTAACCCACAGTGCCACCTGCGTCCCCAGGAGATTCTATACAAGATCTCAAAGTAGCTTATTACAAGTAGCTCTTATTACAAAAGAATTTCAGAAATAGACTGGAAAGAGAAGTTGCTGAGTTGCAACTTATTACCAAACTTAAAACCATGGAGAGACCTGGTCTGAATAGAGACATTGGATTCTTATCTCATTATACATGGTAAGCTATTTTTAGCCATCTCTCCCCTTGCTTTTTCCTGTAAGACCAATTGCAGTAATTAACAGTCCTCAACAGGTTTACCACACCTATGAGCCAATCACCCATTCCCACCCCCCTTCTGAGTAATACCCTTCCCCACCCTCTCACTATATTTAAGGGTCTGGTGACTTCTGTTTCAGTGTACAGTGGTACCTTGTGATATATCTGCTTCAGGTTACAGACACTTCAGGTTACAGACACTTCAGGTTACAGACTCCGCTAACCCAGAAGTAGTACCTTGGGTTAAGAACTTTGCTTCAGGATGAGAACAGAAATCACGTGGCAGTGGCAGCAGGAGGCCCCATTAGCTAAAGTGGTGCTTCAGGTTAAGAACAGTTTCAGCTTAAGAACAGACCTCCGGAACAAATTAAGTACTTAACCCGAGGTACCACTGTATCTGAAGAAGTATCCATGCACACAAAAGCTCATACCAATAACATAATGGCTACAGGGGCCATTTTGAGAATAGGATGCTGGGCTAGATGGGACACTGGCCTGATCCAGAAGGCTCTTCTGATGCTGCTATTGATGGCCATAAAAAGTGCCACCAGGTCTTCCAACTTGCAGAACCTGCCCCGTCCGAATTTGGACATTCAGAATTTGGGCGTAGGTTGGGGGGGGGGGTAGGCTGTCTTCTAGGCGGTGCTATCATCTGCAGCAGCTGGTGAAGCTTGTGAAAATTTGACTTATCACGTGTAAAAACGCGGTGCGATATTTCAGCCCTCTTGACACAACGTGCCGATGACGGGAACTGGGAAGGAGGGAATTTGGCTGTGCAAGCCCCTGCTGGCTGGCCTGTTGCTGCATCCAGAGAGATATTTTCCACAGCTGGAACGGAGGGGGGGGCATCGGGTTCATTTCTTATTAAAGAAACTAGGACACACGTGAGAGAATTTGGCATCTGCTCCCCTGAGCATGAGTTGTTGCTAATTTTCCTCTTCCCTGGCAACCTTCGGAAATTCCTTTTTAAAAAATGAAATGAAATAGGGTGCCTTTTTTTTTTTTTTTTTTGCTTCTGGTTCACTCTTTCCTCTTCCACCTCCATTTTATTCCCCCCCCCCCGCCTTGCCTTTTGAGCCCAGTTCACACAGCATTGTGGGCGACATCATCAACCAGGTGGAGCCCATGCCTCGTGCCTTCACTTCTGACCTCTGCACAGAACATTGGAGCATCAGAAGCGAGCTTGAGCATGGGAAGGAGATAAGGCTGTGGATCTGGCTGCGTCTGCTGTCCCAGTGCTGTCGTTGCACTGAGGTAAGCAACACCCTTCAGTACATTTGTATGTGAGGGTTTGGAAACTTGGGGAGCGCGAAACAGGAAGCTCGAGTGTCACCAGGACCTTGGCAGGGAGTCAAGAGCATTGTGGAAAAGTTGCAGGC
Source organism: Podarcis gaigeae (assembly GCF_964106915.1). Lineage (NCBI taxonomy): Eukaryota > Metazoa > Chordata > Lepidosauria > Squamata > Lacertidae > Podarcis > Podarcis gaigeae. The sequence goes on along the minus strand of NC_139684.1, from coordinate 5,553,642 downwards.
TCCCATGTTATCGCACAAGTGTTGCTCACGTCTTCCTCTCTCTCATGCGTAAGGCCTCATAAGGAGCTGAACAGAAGACCTGGCCTACCACACACGAGGCAGAATGAGTGGACTGCAGTGGTACCTCGGGTTACATACGCTTCAGGTTACATACGCTTCAGGTTACAAACTCCGCTAACCCAGAAAAAGTGCTTCAGGTTAAGAACTTTGCTTCACGATAAGAACAGAAATCGTGCTCCAACGGCGCGGTGGCAGCAGGAGGCCCCATTAGCTAAAGTGGTGCTTCAGGTTAAGAACAGTTTCAGGTTAAGAACGGCTCTCCAGAACGAATTAAGTTCTTAACCCAAGGTACCCCTGTATTCCATTTCAAATGTCAGGGAGGGGCACTGATTCTGAATGTGCTCTCATATCAACAAGAACTCCCTGGCAGTGAAAAATGCATTTTGGAGAAAGGGGTTCCAGCCTAGCCAATTCCCTGTTGTGCTAGTTCTTTTCTTAAAAAACCATGGGGAGCTTTTCAGCCCAGAGAGAACACAGTGGTACCTCTGGATACGAACGGGATCCGTTCTGGAGCCCCATTCACATCCTGAAGTAAACGCAACCAGCGCCTGCGTGGGTTGCGATTCGCCGCTTCTGCGCATGCACGTGACATCATTTGACCGTCTGTGCATCTGCGAGCCGTGAAACCCGGAAGTAACGCATTCCGTTACTTCCGGGTCACCGCGGAGCGCAACCCGAAAGCGCTCAACGTGAAGCAACTTCAACCCGAGGTATGACTGTATTCACAAATGTGATTTTGCACCTCCACCTCACATTCGGAAGTGTGCCAGTCAGTTCCTCAACCTCAGCACTCCAGCGCCACATAAAGAACACCAGAAGAGCTTGCTGGGTCCGGCCAATGGCCCATCTACTCCAGCGCCCTGTTCTCAAAGTGGAAAACCAGAGGCCTGTGGGAAAACTGCAAGGAGGACATGAACACCAGAGCACTCTCCCCTCCTGAGATTTCCAGCACCTGATATTCCAAAGTATTGTTGCCATCAGTGTCCTCCATGAATTTGTCTAATCATCTTCATATATATATTTATTAGTTTTTTTAACATATCATTTCCAACCATCACATAACATAATTTCTTATCTTATACAATGTTTTAGACTTCCGTCGACACCTTTGATGATTTTCCGTTCTTTATCACTTACAGTGGTGCCCCGCAAGACGAATGCCTCGCAAGACGAAAAACTCGCTAGACGAAAGGGTTTTCCATTTTCCGAGGTGCTTCGCAAGACAAATTTCCCTATGGGCTTGCTTCGCAAGACGAAAACGTCTTGCGGATTTGCTTCCTTTTTCGTAAAACCGTTAATACCCGGGCAATCCGCGCTCCGCAAGACAAAAAAAACGCAAGACGAAGCGACTCGCGGAACGAATTAATTTCGTCTTGCGAGGCACCACTGTATTCTGCATTTCTTAATATATCTATTACTCTTAATTATCATCAACTAATAATTCTCCTCATAGTCTTTCTTGCAATGTTGCATATAATTCTCCTTACGAAACTTCTTGCAACCCTACTAGCGTAATCTGTTCACTACTATTACTTTTCAAATAGTTTATATATTTACTCCAGTCTTCTAAGAATCTCTGGTCCCGCAAGTTTTGAATCCTTCCAGTTAATTTATCCAGTTCTGCATTGTCCATCAATTTCATCCCCCAGTCTTCTTTCGTTGGTAGTTCTTCTTGCTTCCATTTTTGTGCCAATAATATTCTTGCTGCCATAATTGCATATAAAAACAACTTACAATCCTGTCTATTAATCTCATCTCCCACAATGCCAAGTAAAAATGCTTCTGGTTTCTTAATAAATGTATATTTCAACATCTTTTTCATATAAAAGTTTTTCACTTTTTTACATTCCCACCACATGTGATAAAAAGTTCCTTCCTTTTCTTTACATTTCCAACATTTATTACTTGTTTTATACATTTTAGCTAATTTCACCGGGGTAATATACCACCTATACATCAAATTTGTCTAATCATCTTCTAAAGTCATTGGTGGGAGTGAGTTCCATAGTTTAACCATGCACTGCATAGAGAAGTTGTTTTTCAGCCCATGAGTACTAGTGCCATGAGAGGAGAAAAAATTAATGCACATCTCTATCACTTCTTACTCACCTTTTCTCTAAACTTAAAAGTCTCAATGCTGCGACCGTTCTTCATCAGGGAGCATTACAGCATTAGTCAGTGAGTCGTTTTATTAGCTGGGGCGCAATAGCATTCGCTAAAGAGTCATAGCCAGGCATAGGCAAACTCGGCCCTCCAGACGTTTTGAGACTACAGTTCCCATCATCCCTGACCAATGGTCCTGTTAGCTAGGGATCATGGGAGTTGTAGTCCCAAAACATCTGGAGGGCCAAGTTTGCCTATGCCTGGTCGTAGCAATAGAGAGGGAAGGAAAGTGATTCAGAGAATCATTATATCTTTGAAAATGTGGAATCGCGGAGTTGGAGGGGACCTAAAGAATCATCTAGTCCAACCCACTGTTGATTATTTTGCAGATTAGTTGGGCTGCAGAAGGCGTGCTGGGGAGACCACACATTAAGAGACGCAAAAGTAACTTTTGCTTGGTTTAATAACAAAAACAAAAACTCTTTTTACACTAAATTACATTATATCAATAAGTGTGACCCATCCATCAGGGTACTGAGAGAGCTACATGCTGCTCTTTATATACTATACCCAACAGCTTAATTAACATAGCTTGCTATACTGCTTCACAGCTGTAAAACTAGGTCATGTTATTTGCTCTGGCCCTTAAAGACATACACATCTTGTGAAACAATAATGAAACCTAAAATTTGAAGAGACCATTCAACACCCACTGCAATGCATGTGAGGACGATTTCTTAGCAGTTTCTCTATTCTGGGTCTGTCACTATCGGTGAAGACTTGGATTCATAGGGGACCACCCCTCCACAGCCACAGCTGGATTATTTTCAAAACATTAACCTCAGGGACCAGTTTATTTGCTCCGAGTGAAATAACCTGCCTTTTCTTTTGCAGGCATATTCAGAACAAGACCTGGAAGAGCCTCTTGACAATGGTTCCAAGTCCTCACTGCACTCTTCACATGACAGCAAATATGTGCCAAACCTGGAGATATCAGGTGCCTTAAGTCCAGTGCAGTGATACAGAGAATGAAGACTATAGACGCAAGAAGTTAGCAAGGCCCGTTCTGACACATATTAGTTGCAAGCAGCACTGCTTCCCTTCTGCTGCGGTTTGCCTTCCATTTAAAACTACTCTGTCCACGGTGGCCAAATTTAACATATGATTATTTAATTAGTGGCAATGTTATTGTGTCCCTCCACATCATTCATTTCAAAGCAAAGGAAATATCAGGGGAAAGGGGGGTGGGATGAACATTGTGAATGACGTATCATTTGGAGTGTTGTAAACAAAATCTGCCCTAATTCCCTTATGTGAGTTCCCTATCGGTAGGAGAAAATAACAGAGGCCAACCAAAGAATATTGAGAAGCAAAGTAGCTAGTAAGCCTGATCTTTATTAGCTCACGACCACCCTTCCATACCCTCCATACATCATACATACATCACAGAAAAGGCGGTCTACAACAGAAATTTGAATGTTGTTGTTTTTCTTGTCTGCCAAGTTATCTGATAATGCTTTATCTGATTGCCTTTCATGGTAGTCTGCCCATTCCTTTGAGGTGGTGATTACCTATTTCCTGAGATAATGGAAAGGTTCGCTCACCCCCTCCCTCCTTGCAGAGAAAACATTTGGTCAGCTTGGGAGTCAAAATGGTTTCAGGACGGTCTTCCGGTGTTGCTCCAGATGTGTGGTCCACATGTACATGCTTGGTTGGTACATTTATGAACATTTATTTTATATATATAAGACCTTAAATTTTTTATTACAGAAAAAAGAGACTGGCTCATATTCCTTTGCCTGAATGCTGTTTCCAAGGACAAATGAACACATGAACTGGGACAATTTTTGCTTCTGTGACTGGACTGATCAGAGCAGAATTATCCACCATACCTAATGAAGACATTTCCAGGTTCAAGGGCATCTGCAGGGAGCTGGGAGAGAACTCTGCTTGAAACCCTGCTGCCAGCCAGTTGTACACAATACTGAGCTAAGTGGACCCAAGGGTCTGACGCTGCATGGGGCCGCTTCCGATGTTCCTATGACTCAATGGTGTAGCGTGGGGGGTGCAGGGGGGGCTGGCCACACCGGGCGCAACATCTGGGGGTTAGGGTTAGGGGGCACAAATCCACGGGTTTGGGGGGGCGCAAATCCATGGGTTAGGGGGCGAAAATTACTTGCCTTGCCCCGGGTGCTGACAACCCGTGCTACGCCACTGCTATGACTCCTTGTTCTTCTAGTTCGATAATGAATTATAAGGCTAGTTAAGTCGCCTTTTAGGGTTTCCCTGAAGTTCCCTGTTTCCCTTCTCTTCAGATCTGCCCTCCTGTTGCTTCAGGTGACGGTCCCACTACATAGCACGCACTAGAGCAGGGGTCAGCAAACCTTTTCAGCAGGGGGCCGGTCCACTGTCCCTCAGGCCGGCCGGGGGGCCAGACTATATTTTGAAAAAAAATAAAAATGAACGAATTCCTATGCCCCACAAATAACCCAGAGATGCATTTTAAATAAATGGACACATTCTACTCATGTAAAAACACGCTGATTCCTGGACCGTCCGTGGGCCGGATTTAGCCCCCGGGCGTTAGGTTGCCCTGGGTTAGAGTATCACAGGGTCTAAAGTTTAGGCTGCGATTCTGGCACTTTGGTCAGTGCAAACTTGCAGCCGTGCTCCTTTTGTCCCTTTTGACTCTGCCTGAGCTGTGGTGGTGGTGGTGACAGCTCAGGAAATGGATCCCACAATAAAATCTGTGCAAGTAGCGATTGAGAAGACTCTAATCTCTGCGGAGATAAGGAGTTGCTACAGCAAACGACAACATGAGCCCGAAAGTGATGGATGCTGGGAATGTTTGGTGACTGTTGTTCTTCAGCTCCTGGGCTTGTGGCTTTCAGAGGCCCTGCTCTGAAAGCTCCTCATTTAACTCAGCACGGAGCTTTTCAACACTATCTGGGGCTCACGCCTTGCTTAACCTCATCAGATTGAGGGCCAAGGGTGCCTGGGCTGGAAGCTGCAGAGAGCAAATATTGACAATATTGTTATTTGTAAAGGTATGGCTGTTTTGGGGTCAAGGTGCTCTCCAAGACATTTTGGTGCTTGAGGTGAATACATTTGAAATCACACAAATGCACAGAGTATGTTTTCAACAACCTCTGCTCTAACCTTGCACTCCCCCCTCTCTCCTTGGTGTTGAAGGTGCTGTCACCTTGGTATCGGGTAGCTTAAATTTTCTCTGTATGGGGTTCACAAAGACACCCTACCCATTGTTTAAGGGTTAGCCTCATTTCAGGGTCTTGTTGTAAGAATTTTTAGGTTATATATACACACACACACACACCATATTTTTCGCTCTATAAGACGCACCAGACCACAAGACGCACCTAGTTTTTGGAGGAGGAAAACAAGAAAAAATATATATTCTGAATTTCAGAAGCCAGAACAGCAAGAGGGATCGCTGTGCAGTGAAAGCAGCAATCCCTCTTGCTGTTCTGGCTTCTGGTATAGCTGTGCAGCCTGCATTTGCTCCATAAGACGCACACACATTTCCCCTTACTTTTTAGGAGAGAAAAAGTGAGTCTTATAGAGCAAAAAATATGGTGTATGTGTGTATATATATATATATATATATATATATATATATATATATATATATACCAAGTAAACACATATATAAATATATAAACCACATGTCCAAAACCCACAGGAAAAGTCCTAAAGCCATTTTGACTCTTTCGGTCACCTCAAATATTTCTCTACAAGGTCGAAGGAAATGCAGAAACCTCCCCATTGTCTCTGTCCTCACAAATCCTGCCTTAAGGGCACATTTAAGGTGTGAATAGGGTGAGCCTGTGACCTGGCTCAGGAATTAAGTATTATCATTACAAAAGGATGATCAGGCTCCCCAGATAATCTAGTCAAGTGACCATTAACAGGTAACCTGGCAGACAGGGTAAAAACAACGCACTCAGATTCTTGTTGTAGACCGCCTTTTTGTGATGTAGGTATGATGTATCTGGGGGGGTGGTCTTGGGCTACACCCCATCTGTGATGTATGTATGATGTTTCTGGGGGTGGTCTTGGATTCCAGGGCGGGCAGTTTAAAATGTCTATATAAGGGTGGGCACACCTTTGTTCTGGGGTCCTCCTCCTTTCCTGCATGTGAGGGGAGCACCCTGTTGCATCAGCTTTAATAAAGATCAGACTTACTAACTGCTTTGCTTCTCAATATTCTCTGGTTGGTCTCTGTTATTCTCTCCTACTGACTGAGAACCTACAAAAGGACTCTATATGAGCTCTTGGGTACCCCATAAGGGAAAAGGAGGAGTTATTTTTACTTATATCAGTCTGTTCCCCTGCAGTGGGAGAGATCCCTGGAGATTCATCATATCTTTGTAATATGCACACGGAGTTTGTGAGAACAGTTGGCACCAGCCTGCTAAGCACCATCATCTCCCCCCAGACAAACAATATTCTATGGAGACACCCTCCCCCCCCCAAGCATAACAAGCAGGAAAAATCCCAGTTTAAGGCCGATTACAAAAATCAGTGTTCTCTTTCCAGTGAGCTTTCTTCGCTTTGCCACATAGCTATCTAGAGTGAGACCACTAGGCTCAGGAAGCTTCCAGATGGCCTTTGTAATGAACATTCACCCTGATTTGTTTGCATGGAGATTACATGACAGCTGCATACACCTCAACTGTCCCGAGTTAAGCAGGACATCCCATTTTCGAGAGCCATGCTCTTGCACGACTCACCTGGCTCCCACAATAATGCAGCCCCGAAGGATGTGTGTTTGGGGAAAGGGGCATGCTCTCACGTGACTCGTACAGGGGTGTGGCCCCCAAAGACACGTATCTGAGTTTTACTCTGGGACGTGTTGGAGGGTGTGCAATTGGTTATTTAATGACTCCGATTTGCAAGAAGGCTAGGCAATGTTATAGGGACGCAGGTGGCACTGTGGGTTAAACCAAAAAGCCTAGGACTTGCCGATCAGAAGGTCGGCGGTTTGAATCCCCGCGACAGGGTGAGCTCCCGTTGCTCTGTCCCAGCTCCTGCCAACCTAGCAGTTCGAAAGCACGTCAAAGTGCAAGTAGATAAATAGGTACCACTCCAGCGGGAAGGTAAACGGTGTTTCCGTGCACTGCTCTGGTTCTCTAGAAGCGGATTAGTCATGCTGGCCACATGACCCGGAAGCTGTCTGCGGACAAACGCCAGCTCCCTTGGCCAGTAAAGCGAGATGAGCGCTGCAGTCCTAGAGTTATGACTGGACCTAATGGTCAGGGATCCCTTTACCTTTACCTTTAGGCTATGTTATATCAAAGCAAGTGCCAACCCATCCTTTCCACTGGTCACAACAAGTCTAGTGTTTCAGGGAGGTGGGTTTGTTATGCAGGATTTCCAGATCAACTAGAATTGGAAACAAAGAATTGTAGAGTTGGAAGGTACCCAAAGAGATGTCTAGTCTAGCAGGAATCACAGCTAAATTGCACAACCTGAGTTTGCTGGTAGACAACTGAATCTCATCTGAATGTAGGGACAGTGTCCTCAAACAGTACCTCCTAAAATTGCTCATTCAGATAGCATCTCATAACAATAAGTTCTCATCAGTGAAATATCATCAGCCAATCTGCTGCTACCTTTGAGCTAGCAGCCAACTTAAAGACCACCGATTCTTCCTTGACACACTAGGGTAGCATTTCTGGTTTTTCACAACACCCCTATAAACTCACATTTAATGGCACGTGACATTTGAGGTGCCCAAATGAACGTTTAAATGAAAGTATAGTTTTCCCTTCCCTCACCAGACTTCACTGGAGTTTTCCCACCATTTTATTGCCACTCCTTTGTGTCCCTCCGATGGTTAGGCAGGTGCCCCTTAGTTTTGCCAAAGTCTCAGGTGCTTAACTGCTTATCTAGAGACATTTTCAGTAGCCAGCCCTGCTGTGCTGGTCATAAAGGACAAAACGGGCTTTTTCAAGAAGAATAACCCAACGCAGTAACTTAGGGCATAGACTCTATCCTATCAAAAGAGAGTTTCAGCTTCCAATTGGCATCAAAAGGCAATAAGAACTGCAAGGCTATGTTGTAGGAGACAGAGTTGCTTGGGAAAGTTGGACCAACTCCATTGCAAAGACTGAAGAGTTAGCCATAGCCTAGTGGGTAAGAGAATGAGCTTTTTAAAGAGGATGTATACATTTAATTATCTCCTATAAGCAGGGATGGCTCACCTATGGCCCTCCAGATGTTTGCTGAACTACAGTTCCCATCATCCCCAAACCATTTGCCATCCTGGCTGGGGCTGATGGGAACTGTAGTTCAAAATACCTGGAGAGCCCAAAGTTCCATAAGATTGCTCTATGCAGCAACATCTGGCTCCTCTTTTAATATTTTTCAGAACTCTGGGCAACTGTAAGCATATGTTGGTGATCTACCTGAAGGCAGTCTGGGGAGGGGGCAGGTGTCAAACTATTGCCATATTCAACTAAAGAAGTAGTAGTCGAGTTTCTAGCTTTCTCCAGTCATTGGCTAAGACTATGGTTGGTTGATGTAAAAGACACCGTAGAAGCTGTTCAGCCAGCGGTTTTGAAGCTAAGTTTGTAAGGCATGGTCATCAAGGACTGTATGGAGGAAAAGGCTTGTTGTGGCCAATGGATGAACACGAAAACGCAAGAACATAAGACGCACCTGCTGGATCAGACCAATGACCACATCTAGTCCAGCACTCTGTTTTTATGGTGGCCAACCAGTTGTCCCAATGGAAGCCAGTAAGCAGGATTGGAGCACAAGAGCACTCTTAGTTTTCGCCATTGAAGAAGAAGAAGAGGAGTTTGGATTTGATATCCCGCCTTTCACTCCCTTTAAGGAGTCTCAAAGCAGCTAACATTCTCCTTTCCCTTCCTCCCCCACAACAAACACTCTGTGAGGTGAGTGGGGCTGAGAGACTTCAGAGAAGTGTGACTGGACCAAGGTCACCCAGCAGCTGCATGTGGAGGAGTGGAGACTCGAACCCGGTTCTCCAGATTACGAGACTACCGCTCTTAACCACTACACCACACTGGCTCTGGATACAATGCACCCTTTATTAGCAAATTAAGACATGGCACTCCATGTTTCACTTCTCTTTCGATATATAGGTCTGCTGAGGCCGCTTATGGCTACCTTGTTTCCTTACCTGCTATAGCTTGGGCTGCTGCCGTCAGTTCTTTCCTGGCCAGCTATTTTTACCAGGAAAAGAGAAGAGGCATTGCAGATACACCCAACTCAGCATAGCCTGGGGGAATTTGTGGAGTAAACATTATGATTTGTAGACTGATAGGGCAGGTCTTCCAGGCAGGGCCGGAGTACGATGGTGGCGGTGTTATGAGAGAGAAAAACTGCTTCTTTTCCCTTATGGGGTACCCAAGAGCCCTTTTGTAGGTTCTCTATCGGTAGGAGAAAATAACAGAGACCAACCAGAGAATATTGAAAAGCAAAACAGCTAGTAAGCCTGATCTTTATTAAAGCTGTTGCAACAGGGTGCCCCCCCACACACACAAGGGGTGGGGTGGGATCCAGAACAAAGGTGTGCCCACCCTTATATAGATTTTTTAGATTGCCCACCCTCAAACTCCAGACCACCCCCAGAAACATCATACATACATCACAGGGGGCGGTCTAAAACAGAATCCTGAGTGTGTTGCTTATCTCCTGTCTGGCAGGTTACCTGATTGCATTACCTGGGTTTTGGCCTCTTTTTTGTTATGATAACTACTCAATTCCTGAATCCAGATCACAGGTCACAGGCTTACCCTATTCACATCTTAAATGTGCCCTTAATGCAGGATTTGTGAGCACAGAGACAATGGAGAGATTTCCCCTTTCCTTCGACCTTCCAGAGAAATATTTGAGGTCATTTGGGGAGAGAGAAAATGGTTCCAGGATTTTTCTGTGGGTTTCAGACATGTGGTTCATATATTTATGTATGTGTTTGCATGGTACATTATGAACATCTATTTTATATATATATAAGACCTTAAAATTCTTATAACAGCGGGTTCTCAGAGTTCGTAAAATTTAGGGAAATCTCCACGGATCTCACATCTGTCCCTTGTGTTCAAGGACTTTGGGCTAGCAAAAAAGAAAGGAAAAAGGGGGAAAAAGAGACCGCATACTATATGCCACTATATTTTGTATTACACCGAGAAATTAAAAAAAGAGACAAATTATATATTTACAAAATAAAACAATCGAGAAAATCCACAACACTTTTTTTTGCCGTTATTAGCGTCAAAATCCACGTATGATTCAATGCACAGGATTGTCCACGTGTGTTTTACATACAGCACAAAAATAGAAGATTTTGTATTCTACATTATATTACAACAGTCAATAAATATATCAATAAATAACGGCTGCATGGATGTAGGTTAAGCTGGTTTGAGTTAGTCCTTGACGTTGTCTTTGGTGTTGATTCCTGTGAAGAGTCAAGAGTCCATTCTCTCAAAGGCAAGGCCTGTTATCTCATCCAGGGAATACAGCCTTGCCTTAAAAGTGTAAAAGAAAGGCTGGAGACAGTACAGTAGGTTGCAGCCGAGGGCAGCACACACTCAGCGTCAATTACACTTTCCAAAGAATTTGACAAATTCCCAGCTTAGTATAAATAAAGCACCAGGCCTATTGTTTCTCAGCTCCAACACCTTCTTATCGCAATGATTTGTTGGAGGGCGAGTGGCGGAAACATGACATGTGACTCTAGAGAGCACCCTTGTGAATTGACAGCTTCATAAAGGCAAAGACCCTCTCTTTGTCCGCAGAGATATTCCATTCTGACACGAAGCACAGTATAATTTCCCCTCTCCGTAGAATCTCAACAAGCATGCAAAGAGCATTGGGTCTTGCGGGGGGTGGGTGGGGGGACAAATTCCAAGTCACCAGTATTTTCTTGGTCTATTTCTGTTGACAGTCATGGAGCAGATCATTAATGCAAGAGGAGAATATAGTTCTTGGCAGGTGCAACAAGGAAATTTTGAATTGCCAGCATTTATGCAGGTGTGTCTGTCTTAGGATAAGCCCCCACCAGACTGGTTACGCACAATGATCTTTCAAAGGAAAGGGTAGTGAAGTATTGTACCTTTCAAAAGTTGTGTAGGGTTGTACCAGGTGTTCTATAATCTGAGTCTGTAACTGGACTCTCTTATGTGTGCTTACTTGAAGTTCTGTTCTGCTCCTAAATGATTAAAAACTAGGTCAAACAAAGTTGTGCAGAAAAGGGGACTTTGGTCAGTGCATCATCTCTACATGTCAATCATATCAGAATTACCTCATTGTCTGTAACTACTGGAGATGCACAAACTCCCAGCCCTCCTTACCACCCAAGAGTCATGGCTCCAGAACAACCTTCCCTCTGGTGGAGTAGACCCAAAGCCTTAGTAGTGTTGCACAATTTGTATCTGAGGCAATTTCTGGTGACCTGGGGGTGGGGGCTAGATCTGTGCACATCAACATTACCGATACTGTGTCCAGCAATTTTAATTTCTTCTGAATGCGTCATATAACCATGCAATTTAGTTCGTTCTCAGAAATATATTTAAAAATAACATCCTTCATGAGTACAGTATATTGCAAATCCTGATTTGGACACAAAAAGGGGGAATTGAAATGGTTCTCAGTGGCCAGATTTGTGGGGGTTAGTTCACACAGTCAGCAGAAACGACTGCGAGGCATTTTATTTTGTGGGGGAGAATTGAACCATGGGCAGTTTGAAGTGGTATAATCTGGCAAAAGGGGAGAGAATTAACACTGGATTCTGCTGATTGTGTAAACTGACTCTTGAGTAAAGCGAAGAGCCACAATCCTGCTTTCTCCAAGCCATGAAAACGAAAAATACACCCCCTCTAATCCGTTGCCCATTTCCTTTGTCTCTAATTATCTGTACATGCCTCATTAAATAAGCTTATTAAGTCTGTACAAATCAAAACTGTACAAATATACAGATGAAACAATTAAATAATCTGAGGAGGACCCAAAGCCCTGTGGGTGGGGAGCATCCTTCTACTATCTGCACCCGCACTCTGAGACAGCCATGCCTTCGTAGTTGAGCTTGTAGGTGACGACCCCGTTATCTAAGAAGAGTAAGGAGATGGGATTCAGCTTGGTAGGTACACAACAAGCTGGAGAAGCTTTCTGGGGATCATTCAAGTGAATCAAAGTCCGGGCCTTGGCATGGGTGGTCGTGAGGTGATCGTCCAAAGGGAAGGAACAGGCTCCCCTGCACTGAGAGGCATCATAGCCTGGAGGTGCAATGATCCAGGAATCCCAGCCAATCTCCTTGAAATCCACATAGAGCGAAGTCTTTTTGCAGCTGCTCCCCTTGGCGTTCCTCCTTATCCGGGATGTGGAGTCGTAGATTATGTTGGATCTGATCTGCAGAAGTTTCTCCTTTCTGGGGCTGGTATGGAAATCATTCATGTCCAGGTCCTGCAAATCTTGCTCGTGCTCTATTATCTCATTCAGTTCGTGCTTCTCCTCTTTCTTGGCATGGCTTCGGTCGTCGGAAAACACAATGAGTAAAGGCTCATGTTTGGTCTCCGAATCGATGTCGATATCTGCTTTCCCTCCTCCGACGGCCTTCTCTCCCCCTCGGCTCTCAATCTGCACCTCCAGCTGATGAGTCGTGGAGTCTGAGTGATGCCACCTCCTGATGGCCTCCGTGACCTCAAACGTTTTCCATTCATTGTCGGTGCTGTAAATGTGCCGGGATGCCAGAACTTTCATTCTCCTCTCCTCTTCCTCCTTCCCTCTTCCACGGTCATTCTCAAGCACTTCCAGGATGGTGACTTTCCTGCTGAGACCATTGTAGAACATCCTGTCCTCCTGCACCTGTGTGTAGAGCCTCAATTCCGCCATTGTTATTTTCTCATGGTGTGGAATGGAGACGTTGAAGAGAAGAGGGTACCTCCGTATTCCATTGAAGTGGATGGGCTGCGGAATCTGCTCTGAAAATTAAGAGCAATCAAATGTTACCCTTCTTCCCTATATGGCCATGCTCACCAACGAAAGGGTGTCTATGCCTAGCAATGGGTCCCAAACATTTTCAGGGCCTTGTCCCCTTGGTTCCATAAACTCCTCCCCAGTGACCCCTGCCTCACCCTATAAAAAGCATGGTTCAGAATAGCAGTGTGCATGGCCTACTGAAGATAACAATAGAATAAAATTCAAAACAACAAGAGTTAATTGCACATTTATTCAAAATCCAATTAAAATGATTTAGTTCAACAAAATGGATGAACTTGATCCGGTGATTCTAGCTTTTCAAAGTCTGATCATCTGGCTGTTAGTACCCCTCCCACCGCCTGCCCCACCCCCAGGAGGTGGAAACCACCCATTTTGGGAAACACAGGGCTAGATGAGACTTCTACACAACCAGATTGACTCCAGATTGACTATGACCCAAGAATCCTGAATACTGTAGTTTTGGGAGAGTTCAGGGGATCTTTTCTAAAAGACCCCCATGGGAATTTAATGCTGAGCTTAATCTGATTGACTGTGGCAGCCAGAGATTGGGCCATTTCTTGTGCTTTTCTTGGTGGTCAAAGGAGAAGTGAGTAAGGCAAACGCAAAACTAGAGGAAGGGGAAATCTTTATACATTTCTGTCTCACATATTGTCAAATGTAGCCAGAATTGTTTGGAGATCTTCTACAGGAGGCTCTTACAAGAAAGAGGTAGGAAATATGCACTGGGTGAAATTTTGAAATTCAGGAAAGCAAGATAAATGTGGCTGGCCTGATGAGGCCCACAGGACAGAGCCTTCCTTCGCATTTGCTAGAGTCACCGCAAGGGTTTGCTTGCTGGTGAAGTTCACCTTGACAGCTCTAAAGTTGAGAAATGTGTGTTTAAAATCTACCCGAGTTTACTTGAAGACGGTCTGGGCTTTCATATGTGCATGAGTGCATTAGTAATCTCTTTTAATCGATGTCTGGAGAGGGTGGTAGTGTTAGTCTACTGCAGTGAAAATGAGAAAGAGTCCTGTAGCTTTTCAAGGTCTGTATAGTAAAAGCTATGGTTTTCCCAGTAGTGATGTATGGAAGTGAGAGCTGGACCATAAAGAAGGCTGATTGCCGAAGAACTGATGCTTTTGAATTCTGGTGCTGGAGGAGACTCTTGAGAGTCCCATGGCCTGCAAGAGGATCAAACCTCTCCATTCTGAAGGAAATCAGCCCTGAGTGCTCACCGGAAGGACAGATCGTGAAGCTGAGGCTCCAAGACTTTGGCCACCTCATGAGAAGAGAAGACTCCCTGGAAAAGACCCTGATGTTGGGAAAGATGGAGGGCACAAGGAGAAGGGGACGACAGAGGATGGGATGGTTGGACAGTGTTCTCGAAGCTAGGAACATGAGTTTGGCCAAACTGCGGGAGGCAGTGGAAGACAGGAGTGCCTGGCGTGCTCTGGTCCAGGGGGTCACGAAGAGGCGGACACGACTAAACGACTCAACAACAACAACAACAAAGCTTTTCAAGACTCACAGATTCATGATGGCCTCATTAGACACAGCTGCTGAAGTGGACTCTTCTCTATGAAAGCTGGTGCAGACTTTTAAAGTTCTGCTCAGCTCCTGCCTCTGAACAGTTAGCGGTGCCATAATTTGCAAGTTAGTTAAGATGGAGCGTAGAGCGTAAAGCAAGTCGACTGTGATCCGTGACTAAGTTAGCCCTTTGGCTTAAGTGACTTTCGAATTGGAATGTTAAAATGATCTTAGTAAGCGTTATTGGCAGAAATGCTGCTTCTCCAAATCAGAAGCACATCATGAAAGTGGGATACACCCATCTCGTTTTAAGAATGCATTTCTTGGTCTGGCTTTTGTGATCAGGTCCACCACGCTGATTCATTCAGTCTTAGAAATTTGTATAGGAAAAGGTTGCACTTTGCAGGCAGGCTAGGAGACCTATTTATATAGGGAATGATTCACACCAAGCTGTTTTAAAAGGAAATAATGTCCCTATCTTCATTCACCCTTCCCCACATATCAATTAATGCAGACTGCTGGGTTTGGGTTCCATTGACTTCAGAATTTCTAAATGGAGAATTTCGGTTCATCCTGAGTCCTTCCCCATAGCTGACAACAGGACTGCCAGTGTCTAAGCTGAATTCATGGAAACAATATTCCAGAACACGATTCAAAGGAAACTGAAGGAGCTCAGTAAGTGCCATTGTGTCTACATTTCCTGAAACTCAGTTTATAAGATGCTGATTATGAAAACAGAAAGGAAAAGCATGCCACTCTCAAAAAAATATGATTTTTATTGAGAAGCGCTGAGAGCTATGTGGACACTGAACATCTTTTGCTTTCATACAAAATCTGAAAACTTGCAAAAGCCCCACATATTTTTAGTTGGTTGAAGGCTGCAACCCTGCCTATTTATTTGGGAGTAAGCTCTATCAAATCCAGTAGGATTTGCTTCTCATCTCACTGATTCTTTAGAGTTTTGGAAAAAACCTTCTAGGTAGAAGGAAATATTTTTATTGCATCAATTTTTGGGGTGGGAAGCTGAGTATCTAGGAGGAAGCAGAGTATCCCTTTGAATGGATAGTCCTATTCATCCAGCCCTCCAGATGTTGGTGGCTGCCACTTCCATAAGCTTCAATCAGCACAGTCAATGTTCAGGGATCCAGTTGTCCAACATCTGGAGTGCACTATTTGTATAGAAAATGAGCATAATAATTGATGAAAGATTTTGTTATCAAAAGCAATATACAAACAACACATACAATCCCCCTGAAAGTTCTCTGACACAATATCCATTGAAATCAGTGGGAGCTGAGTGGAATCGCAGAAGTGTGTTTGCGCAACAGCTCATGCAGAGGAAATGCTAAGCAAATTACTTCTGTTGTGCTTACTTCTAGGAACATAGGAAGCTGTTGGTTCATCTTGCCTGATATTGTCAACAGTCCAAAGTTTCAGGCAGGGAATATTCCCAGCCCTACCCAAGAGGTCCCAGGGATTAAACCTAGGTCCTTCTGCATGTGAAAAAGATGACCCGACACTGAAAAACCACTGAGCTACCAAAGAAGGCAGCCATGATTATCTTCAAAGGAGCATTTTAAGTAAGACTTGGGCAGGGGGAGGAGATTCTCCACTTGGATCTCAAAATTAGTAGTCACCTTTTCCGAAAGCATCCCTGATAGAGATTTAAAAATCATACACTTGAAAATCCAGCAAATGGTTCAAATGACTTGCAGTCATTTGTCAAACTGCTGTGGGGTCCACCAAGCAGCAGGTCAACCACTTTGACACCTGCTTAGCTGGATCACTTTGCTAATAAATCATCCATCAAACTTCCCCTCTGCATCCTAACTGCAACACCCAACAGGCTTGTTTAAGAGACCTTACCTTCATTTTTGAAGCTTCTGATGATGTTGGCTGATGGCATGGAGGTCTTATCAGTGGCAAACCTGTTAAAGAGCTCTAGCATGTATTCCGGAGGGTCCACCTTGGCTGCCGTCTCTTGCAGGGGGATGTCGGAGATGTTGAGCGCCTTCAGCAACTCGTTCTGTAAAGTCTGAAGCAAGGCATCCTGTTCGTCAAAGAACGGCCTGTCTTCCTCCAGGAGAGGCATGTCTAGGCTCATGATGGGACTACCGTTTGCAAGGTGCACCAGAATGGAGACGGCTGCCCACAGCTGAAAGCCTGCTGGTTCCATGGCCTCGTTCTAGCTGGCCACAGGACTCGACAAAAGCGTTGCTCTGGTGCCGCCTATTTTATCCCCCCGCAAATGGGTATCAACGTCTTGTGTCACTGACGGTTGACAAGTTTGGAAATTGGAGCTTGTGATCCAACTCTCTCTCTCTCTTTCTCTCTCTGGCTCTTGTTCCACACCCCCACCCAGGTCCCAGTAATTGGACAGAGCTGGCGGTGCCTCCTATACAAGCCCTTCAGGGTCTTATCTCCTCTAGTGTAAGCTTGTTCACCAGATTTCGGTTGCTATCTCACAATCCTCCTTCCTCTTAATGAGCATTTTGTAAACATTCCACATTGGGATGCTATGAACTAGTGCAATTCCCCCTTGCTTTTTTTCTGCATGGGACCTGACTCCCCCCTCCGCCCCTTGCCACTGCTAACGTCTTAGGACCCAGCTGACCATTTTGAAACCAAGTCTCTTTGCTTTGTTGCAATTTCAGCTAAACATGCGCATGGCATAGGAGTATCCATGGTCCATGCTATGACCAAGTTTCTGCCAATCCAGAGTAGACCTCTGAAAAGCGGCAAGTAAACGTTTGCTCCAAGGGGAGACTGAAAAACGCTCAGGAGTTGGAAGTAAAAGCTTAGGGCAAATGATGGTTTGGAAGACTGTTTCAATGTACAAGAAGCATATGGACATGAGAAGAGCCTGCTGGAAGAAGGCTATCATATCTCTTCTTACTCTCCTCTTCTCCAAGCTAAACATCCCCAGATCCCTCAACCATTCTTCATATGGCTTGGTTTCCAGACCCTTGATCATCTTGGTCACCCTCCTATGAACACCTTCCAGCTTGTCAATGTCCTTCTTAAACCAGAGTGCCCAACGTAATGGCAACATCATATTGATTGTCTAACAATTCTGCACCAACTCCATATTGCATGTGGCTGGAGAATTCAATCACTGTTGATGAAAAGATGAAACTATTCCTCCCTTGGAGGAAGCCTGTTGTGTCACTGCATGAGTCCCTTCACTGAGCTCACCTTCCAGTCAGGAGGCACACCCAGCAAAGTAACCCTCAAAGCTCTTGAGATGGCTAGAAATAATAAACATTTTGGGGAAGTGAGGAGGAGTAAGTACATTGTATTAATTTACAAAGCTCTGAACAACTGAGGCCCAAGCTATCTCAGGGATCACCTGAACCCTTCTATCTCAGCTCAGTTACTGAGATCATTTGCAGGAATGTCGTTGATCATCTCCCAGGTTGGCAAGGCTCATTTGACAACTACATTCCCACCCCAAAGAAGATTAAGAATTTGGGAATGGCCTGTTTGTGGAAAGGAGATGAGAGAGCAGCCCTGAGGTGCAATGGAGACAAAGCTGCTCTTGAGAAACACAGAAAGGGAAATGTAATTATTCCAACACTTGCTCATCACACTTTCGAGATCACACTTCTTTATCTCCCCTCTCACGCCCAACAGTTACCTCACCCATTAGCCAGCTCCTGCGGAAGAGGAATGGGGAGAACTTCCTGCATCTCATGTATGTATTTTGGGAAGCTCCATGCCATTTCTAGTTCAAGGAGCTAAGCAATGATGGGTCATCTTCCAGCATCTGACACAGCCCATGTAAGGGAGTTATCATGTCCTCCAGAGAAATGCATGAATATGGACTCTTGCATCCTGCCAGTAGATGCAGAAAGGT
The DNA here is from genome assembly GCF_964106915.1 of Podarcis gaigeae. NCBI lineage: Eukaryota > Metazoa > Chordata > Lepidosauria > Squamata > Lacertidae > Podarcis > Podarcis gaigeae. The sequence continues at coordinate 5,535,125 of NC_139684.1, read as the reverse complement.
CAGAATTTTCCACATTTTGGAAGATGAAACACAATTTGTTTTTCAAATTAAAGGCATGAGATTTATTTAATTATCAAGGTGGCTTACAACAAAAATACATAAAACCATACTGTAAAAACCATATTGAATGATTGCAATCAAACATCAGCTAACCATTGTGGAAAGATATCTTCTTAATTGCCTGCATGGGCCTGGTGGGATACAAAAAATAATAAATAAAAAATCAGCAGGCATTTAAAAGTTAAAACAGAAGGCGCCTGCTGAATCTCTAGTGGCAGAGCATTCCACAGGACCAGGCCGATGTGATTGAAGGCTCGGTTTCTTGTTGTTGTCACTGTGGGCGACAGGCTCCCTCACAGGTGTGATGGCCTGGGACAGGCTCGGACTCAGAACCAGAGGAGTCTCAGTCCGCACCGGATCCTTTGCCTCAGGCGGCATCGGAACCAAGTCTGGGGCCTGATTCTGAGGAGCCCCAGTCTGCACAGGTCCCCCTGCAACAAGCCCCAGCTGGGCCAAGTCAGGGGCCTGAGCCTGCCCTGGCTCCAGATGCGGGGATGACCTCGTTGTGTCCAGCTGGGCCATCACTTACAGCTGCTGCACTACTGGTTTGAGTTACAGATAGGTAGCCGTGTTGGTCTGCCATAGTCAAAAAAAAAATAAAAAAATTCCTTCCAGTAGCACCTTAAAGACCAACTAAGTCAGTTCTTGGTATGAGCTTTCATGTGCATGCACACTTCTTCAGATACACAGGTTGATGGACTTCCATTTCATGCGGCTCAATGTGGTGCCTTCCATAGTTCCAGTTACAGATAGGTAGCCGTGTTGGTCTGCCATAGTCAAAACAAAAAAAAAAATTCCTTCCAGTAGCACCTTAAAGACCAACTAAGTCAGTTCTTGGTATGAGCTTTCATGTGCATGCACACTTCTTCAGATACACAGGTTGATGGACTTCCATTTCATGCGGCTCAATGTGGTGCCTTCCATAGTTCCAGTTACAGATAGGTAGCCGTGTTGGTCTGCCATAGTCAAAACAAAAAAAAAAATTCCTTCCAGTAGCACCTTAAAGACCAACTAAGTCAGTTCTTGGTATGAGCTTTCGTGTGCATGCACACTGCTACTGGAAGGAATTTTTTTTTTGTTTTGACTACTGGTTTGGTCAGGGGAGGCTGAGGCAGCCTCTGGGTCTAGTAACCCACTGACGTCTCCCGAGCTGCAGAGACTAAGGTCTGAGAGAAGGAGAGACCTGAGTACTCACAGGAGGAGTGCTTGCCTTCGGGCGACACAGGGAGGTGAGTCACTGGGGGATCAGGACCGGCCGTTACCCCGACAAAGATAAAAGGCTGTTGGACCCCGCCCCAGGTTGCGGGAGCAACATTGCTGTTTGCTAGAACCTGCCTGAGACTCTGTGCCTGACCTTGCCTGGTTTCCTGCCTTGGCCCTATTGGACTGACTCCTCACAGAACTCTTGGATTCGGGACCGGACCTAGACCGCGTTGCTCGGGTTACCCCCGGGCCCAGCACAACAGGAAAGTATGCTAAAGAGATGGAGTTCCGTGTGGTGTAGTGGTTCTGGTACTCGCCAAGGACCTGTGACCACGGTTTGAGTCCACAAGTGCCCATGAAGCTCATGGGGTGACCTAGGGCCAGTCACTGCCTCTTGGCCTAAACTACCTTACTGTGTGTGAGAGAACCAGGTAGAGACAAAGATAGCAGTGGAGGAGAATCTGCAAAAAACGAATCCGTATCTTTATCCTACCATAAGAAGGGCCGGCTGGATCAGGCCAATGGCCCATCTAGTCCACCATCCTCTTCTCACAGTGGCCAACCAGATGCCCCAATAGGAAGCCTGCAAGTATTTCCCCCTCCCGTGGTCTCCAGGAAGGGGTATTCAAAGGGACCCCTGACCATTAGGTCCAGTCGTGGCCGACTCTGGGGTTGCGGCGCTCATCTCGCTTTACTGGCCAAGGGAGCCGGCGTACAGCTTCCGGGTCATGTGGCCAGCATGATTGAGCCACTTCTGGCGAACCAGAACTGCCGTTTACCTTCCCGCTGGAGCGGTACCTATTTATCTACTTGTACTTTGATGTGCTTTCGAACTGCTAGGTTGGCAGGAGCAGGGACCAAGCAATGGGAGCTCACCCCATCGCAGGGATTCGAACTGCCGACCTTCTGATTGGCAAGTCCTAGGCTCTGTGGTTTAACCCACAGTGCCACCTGTGTCCCCTTAGCCATCATGGCTAGTAGCCCTCAATAGCTTTATCCTCCATGACTGCATTGAATCCTCTGATTTCACTATGGGTGTAACTCTGTGTGGCATGCCCTGTGGAACAAACTGCTTAATCGCCCACCACTAAACTCATGTAAGGCTCACAGCAGAACTTCATTTCCCTTTGAGATTATTGCAAGATCCTCAAGTCAACGGAAGGCTCTTTAACAAAGAGGCTCCTTGCCTCCAGAAGGGGGAAAGTTCTCGCTGGACATTTTTTGAATTCTCTCCCTTGTCAACCCCTTATTTCGTTGCAAGTTTGGTATTTGTTTGGGTGTCAGATAAGCTGAAAAGAGTGTCTTCCATGACATTGACAAAAGCAAGACGACTGCCCAAAATCTTTCCGCAAATTTCCAATGTTGCCTGCCTCGCTCTGCTTTGGTGCTATTTCGAGACCTGCATTCTTATCCTTAATGAGAATTCCACTGGGAAACTCTGAACCCTCGAGAGTCAAAATTCCCAGGAGCAATTTCTGAATGTGTTTGTAGAAAAGCATGTGGGGTTTTCCCCCCGCCCCCTCTGCTCAGCGGGGCTGGAGGCTCTGCTCCATGCAGTTTGCTTTTCTGTCGTTGGGTGCTCAAAGCTCAAAAAGAGCAGGTTTCTTTCCAGCTTTGAAATGAGCTCCCTCCAGTTATCAGTGCCAACAACATTTAAGGAGCAGAGGGCTGTCTGCAAGAAAAATGGAATCTTTGCTTTAAGTTACTTCATATGCAGAGGCGTCGCTTGGCTCTCTTGTGCCCTTGGCAAGGAGCTGTATTGCCATCCACCACCACCACCCCCATCCTTTCAGCCTTGGCCCAGGGAGCATGTGGATACCCTGCCGGTATTTAAAGTTTTGCAACCTTTAACAGCGTCTCCACCCCCATCGTTCAGCCCAGACTCTGAGATCCAGCTCTGAGGGCCTTCTGGAGGTTCCCTTGCTGCGAGAAGTGAGGTTACAGGGAGCCAGACAGAGGGCCTTCTTGGTAGTGGCGCCCTCCCTGTGGAACGCCCTCCCATCAGATGTCAAGGAAATAAACAACTATCCTATTTTTAAAAGACATCTGAAGGCAGCCCTGTTTAGGGAAGTTTTTAATATTTAATGCTGTATTGTTTTTAACACTCAATTAGGAGGCGCCCAGAGTGGCTGGGGAAACTCAGCCAGAAGGGCGGGGTATAAATAATAAATTGTTGTTGTTGTTGTTGTTTTGTTTGTAAATACAGTGCTGAGTTGTCACAAGACACAAGATAGTCAATTATTGGCATTAGCTATTGAATTTCTTATATGAATGCGTTATTGTACATCTGTGATAGGTGAAGGTTTTTGTGCATGTGGTATATAAATATTTTAAGCATAAATTTATTTCACCCTTTCATTCGTAAGACTGCACAAAAATATTTTTAATGCAATATCCTTTGCGGAATTTTATTGTGTTATTTTCATAGTGGGCTGTGGAAATTACAATTCTGAATAATGTGTTTTATAGGGTAGGAGACACTGGGGATGAGTTTATGCAACCAAGGGGGGAGTGCCCCCCCCCAGAAGTTTGGGAACTACTGGGTTAAACATTGTTACAAGCAAAGGTGGAATCAGACTATATTAATTTCACAAAGCATGGACATTATTTTTATTTGTTTATAAGTGAGCAGCCACAGCACAGTTTTCACATGGTGCATCCCTGGGACTCACCTGTTTGCACCAAATCCTAAGGAGGCTCACAGAGTTGTTAATTGAATTTTTATCCCACCTTTCCTCCAAGGAGCTTCAGGTGGCCTACTCCCTGTTAGAATTCCTGCTCCATGGTTGCAGTCATGGGATTTTTGTCTATCACATGACGGTGTATGCTTTGACTCCACAGAGTGGGAAGTGACGGAGACAGGATGTTTGTGTTACTGTGTTCCGCGAAGTGGGACTATTGTCCTTTGTTGTTTTTCTCTTTGCTGTCTGATGCTAGAGAGAGAGAGGGAGCCATGTTGCAGTGCTCCGTGTGTAAATAAAGTAGATTAGCCAAAATGCTGAGTTGCTGAGGTCTGTTACGCAAACTGCGAAGACTCTGCGCACGCGCGGGTTGCAATTTGGCGCTTCTGCGCATGCACAAAGTGTGACTTAGTAGTTCTGCACATGCGCGAGTGCCGAAACCCAGAAGTAACCCATTCCGGTACTTCTGGGTTTCAGCGTGTCCGTAACCGAAAATGCACAACCTGAAGCGTTTGTAACCCGAGGTATGACTGTACAAGCATTTCTCTCTTTCCAGACCCTCCTATTGTCCCTGTTTTCCAGGGATGCCCTGATTTAGCGAAGCCGTCCCAGTTTCTGATTTGACCCTAGAGTGTCCCGCTTTTCCTTAGGATGTCCCTATTTTCATTGGAGAAATGTTGGAGGGCATGGAGTTATCCAACCCCCAAGCCGCCTGAAGGCAATCCTGTTCTTTAAATGTTGAACGATTTATTATGTTTTTGTATATGTTGGAAGCTGCCCAGAGTGGCTGGGGCAACCCAATAAGATGTGTGAGGTATAAACAGTGAAATTATCATTATGGAATGGCACATCCCTATTTTCATCGGAGAAATGTTGGAGGGGGAATGTCTCTCTCTTCATAAGGCCATCCAATGAAACTGAACGCTGGAAGATTCAGAATAGAGAAAAGGAAGGACTTCTTTACATAACTCCTAGTTAAGCTCTGTCACATACACCCCCAAATGTCATGGCCCCCACCAACCTAGGTGGCTTTAGAGGGGAATGAGATGACTCGGTGGAGGATAATGCTATCCATAACTGCTCTAGCCACAACGGCTGTGTGCTACCCCCAGTTTCAGGGACCACTTATTTTTGCATATTGGCTCCTTCAGTTCTGAATGAATTAATTTCCATCTCCAACAACTGAGTTTGGACTCGATTTGGATCCGAATCCTAAGTGCGTGCCCCTTCCAAATTCTGAGCCACACTAGTAACGGTATCCTTTGGGGTAATAATGAAGGTAAGAATGCCCTCAGCTGTTCGCCATGGGCGAGCACGTATTACAATCTGGTTCATGTAGCATGAGGGAGAATTCCAGTCCTCAGTGTGATGGCCTGGGACTCGGAACCAGAGGAGACTCAGTCCGCACCGGATCCTTTGCCTCAGGTGGCAGCTGAACCGAGTCTGAGGCCTGATCCTGAAGAGTCCTAATCTGCACAGGTTCCCCTGCAACAAGCCCCAGCTGGGCCGAGTCAGGGGCCTGAGCCTGCCCTGGCTCCAGATGCGGGGATGACCTCGTTGCCTTCAGCTGGGCCATCACTTACAACTGCTCCACTACCAGTTGGGTCAGGAGAGGCTGAGGCGGCCCCTGGGTCTAGTAACCTACTGACGTCTCCCTAGCTGCAGAGACAGGTCTGAGAGAAGGAGAAACCTGATTACTCGCAGGAGGAGTGCTCACCTTCAGGCGAGACAGTGAGATGAGTCACCGGGGGATCAGGACCGGCCGCTACCCCGACAAAGATAAAAGGCTGCTAGACCCCTCCCTACGTTGCGGGAGCAACGCTGCTGTATGCTAGATCCTGCCTCTGTCCTTGCCTGGTTTCCTGCCTCGGCCCTGTCGGACTGTCCTTTGGATTCTGCACCGCTCCTGGACCATGTTTCACGGGTTACCCCTGGGCTCAGCACACTCTTCCTCAGTATGCAGAGTGCTAGGGATTCTCCTCAATAGGGTACGAAGCCTTGGAGCGACACGGCAAGCAGCAAGACGCTGCTCCACTTTCTGAGTGTCTCTGAGACTCCGCACAGAGCGGGTGAGTGTGCAGAGAGGCCTTTTTCTCAAGCTGGCTTGGCAGAGGCAAGTGCACTTTGAGGTGTGGACGGCAGCTTATCTTAGTGAGTACATGGAACAACCTCCCCCCTCTGCCCAGCAGCAGCCTCCGGTGCTCAAGGTCTGAGCTTATCTCCCATTGGTGGCAGAGAGCCCTGGAGTGGCTCTTCAAGTAGTGCCCCCGGGGACATCACGCTAATGTGTTTGTGTCAAACACCTCCAAACATTCCCAGGGCAAACGTGACAGTCAGCGATGTTTCCGTTGGAGAAAATTGTACTTGCAGCTCCAGGGGAATATATTGATGTGAGTTGCGGTGGTTGCTTTTAAATCTACCAGCATCAATATTAGTACAGTGGTACCTCGGGTTATTGGGACTCGGGTGGCGCTGTGGGTTAAACCACAGAGCCCAAGACTTGCTGATCAGAAGGTTGGCGGTTCGAATCCCCATGACAGGGTGAGCTCCCGTTGCTCGGTCCCTGCTCCTGCCAACCTAGCAGTTCAAAAGCACGTCAAAGTGCAAGTAGATAAATAGGTACCGCTCCAGCGGGAAGGTAAACGGCATTTCCGTGCGCTGCTCTGGTTCGCCAGAAGTGGCTTAGTCATGTTGGCCACATGACCCGGAAGCTGTACATCAGCTCCCTCGGCCAGTAAAGTGAGATGTGCACCACAACCCCAGAGTTGTCCACCACTGGGCCTAATGGTCAGGTGTCCCTTTACCTTTACCTCAGGTTAAGTACTTAATTCGTTCCGGAAGTCTGTTCTTAACCTGAAACTGTTCTTTTTTTATTATTTTTAATATTATTTTTATTATTTTCCAATACAAAAAAAAATACAATTGTGCCAAATTTTCACAGATTTTCACAAATTTGTTACATTTTAGACTTCCTTCGCCTTCGCTGACAATCATCCATATTTACTTCTCAGTTTGCGCATTTCTCTGTTTATTTTGCCATTAACCTTCCCTCCCACTCCTGTTTTTTTTTTAACAATATATCTCTGTTTTCACAGTGCTTCTTGAAACCCCGCCAGTGTTGTTTGCACATCACATGATCTTTTCACATATTCAACAAATTTCCCCCAGTCCTCGATGAACCTTTGGAAACTGTTCTTAACCTGATGCACCACTTTAGTTAATGGGGCCTCCCGCTGCCACCGCGCCACCGGAGCACAATTTCTGTTCTCATCCTGAAGCAAAGTTCTTAACCCGAGGTACTATTTCTGGGTTAGCGGAGTTTGCAACCTGAAGCGCCTGTAACCTGAACCATGTGTAACCCGAGGTACCACTGTATATAGAGATCAACTAATATCTATATTTAGCGGTGGTTCCTGCATTGCTGGGGGTTGGACTGGATGATCTTTGGTGTCCCCTTTCAGATCGACAGTTCTATAAGTCAGCTCTGTTCGCAGCAAGTTTGCTTGGAGTACCTAGGGATAAAAGAGCTTTTAGGCTTCGCTTGCTGGGCAGCCCCACTTGGAACGTGGGCTCTGGGAATCCTGTGGCTTCTCCCTCTACCCACTTCTCCCACTAGCCATGGGGCAGCTCCAAAGGTTTTGGGTGGACGTGATTTCCATGTATGTGTTGAAACCTTGGAACTGAGTCGCCTCCTCTGCGTAAGATGTGCTCATGCTGCATCCCAAGATTGGGTGGGCTTCGCTTTGTAACCCAAGCAATGAAAGAACCAAGTGGCAAGGAGAACTGATTCTGATCGCATTTGGTGAACTCCAAATGACTGTACCAACTCCTTAAAAAAAGAAAGAAAAACAACTCACCACAGGCAGGGGCGGATCTGCTATGAAACGAATGAAGCTTATACTCCGAGGCACCTAATCCCAGAGGGTCCCCGCAAATGACTTCAGTCCACTTTGCTTATATTTTTTGGGTCTAGTAGACACAATTTGAGTTGCACGACTCGAAAACGGTAAGGCATAGGGAATCTGTATTCACACCTGTGACTTTGACGCTTGAGATAATCCAGTACAGCCATTTTAATCAAAATCTGAGGTAGTTAATTAAAAATAAAATAAAATTGTGGTGATCTGTCCTAGAGCAATCCCACTGATAACAGTGGTTACCCAGACCTCGTTGCTGGTTGCGAAGGGCCCCCCGTGACAGTTCAAGCTTCAGGGCCCCCCAAATGTAGGTTTGCCACTGACCACAGGCCTGGACTGCAGTAGGGAAAACCTGGATTAGAAATGTCCCGAGTGCTGCCCTTGACCCTACTCCCTGCTTGCCTCCCAGCCTCTCCTGCTGCCCTCAGGTGTGGCGGTGGAGGAGAAGGAGGCTGCCCCACTGCCTGCTCTGAAGGGAGATTTGGTTGCCAGTCCAGTCAGAAAGGGGAGATGGGGAGGCACCATCTTGTCCTTTGCTTCCAGTGGCAAAATGTATCTTGGCCAAGAAAGACCTGGGAAGTTCTGAAAGAAATGCCTTCTGACTGTTGTAATCCCTTGCCCCCTGGTGGTCATTTAGCTTGGCCACGGCCACAGTTCACTCTGATTATTATGTGATTCTTGCATCAACGTTTCAGCTATATCCAGGAGGAAGATTCTCTCAATTAAAAAGCACTGCTGATTGCCCCATATTTCCCATATCGTTTATTTCCCTTTCAAAATATTTATATATAACTATGTAATAAACACGAATCAAAGCAGTTTGCAGCAATTAAAATATGAAACTGTAGAATAAATGCAACCAAAAATTAAAAAGAGACATCAATTAATTGTTGTGGAAGGATTGAACAAGAGTCAGCGTAGTGCAGTGCTTAAAGTATTGAATCAGCACCTGGGTGACCAGGGTTCGAATAGCCACTTGGCCACAAAGCTCATTGGGTGACCTAGGGCAAGTCACTCAGTCTAACCCACTGAGGGTTGCCAGCTTGGGGAACAACATTCCTGCAAATTATCTCAGTGATCAAGATGGAATATAAGTGTTGTGACGTGGGGTTTGTGATTTCAGCTCCCTTGACATAATATGCTGGAGACAGTTCTCTAGTAACACTTCTTTATTAAAGCAACAAGACTGAAGACTGAGGAGGAGAGAGCTACATTTATAGGGACAGGGAACTAGCTAGAAAGGATACATTTTGGAGGGAACAATATCAGGCAATCACAGTCCTGCCTTTTGGAGGAAACCAATAAGACAGAGGATCCAAATACAGCAGCTTAAATGAACCAATAGTAGCTGTACCCTCTGGAACCAAAAGGCAGTTACTTTACCCTAATGCAAATACAGACAATAATAATACAGATATAAAATCCTTTGACTCAATACACAACACCAAGCTTCAGGGCTGTTTTAAGCATATGCAGTGCCGGGGTGCAAAGATCCGCCGGGTGCCCCTCCCGGTTGTCCAGTCCCGGGTGTGCAGGACGGCGGAGCCAGCCAGCCGCCTCAGCATCTCACTGGCTTGGTTGCCCCCGAACTTGCGGCGCAAAGCCGCCTGCAGGAGAAGAGCCCACTGTGGCACTCCAACCGACAGGCAGGCTCTTCCCTGGACTCAACTCTCGGGCCCCAGACTCTCAGCCTGGCACCCCTGAGAGCTTGGCGCCTGGGTGCTGCGCACCCCTAGTGCCTATGGGTAAGACGGCCCTGATAAGCCTTCAGGCAGTCCCTTAGGTATCTGGGACCTACAGTATGTTGTTCAGGGCTTTGGAGATTAATACAAGAATCTTGAACCTGGCTCGGTAGAGAGTGGGTAGCTGATAGGTAAAGGTAAAGGGACCCCCTGACCATTAGGTCCAGTCATGACCGACTCTGGGGTTGCGGCGCTCATCTCGCTTTACTGGCCGAGGGAGCCAGCGTACAGCTTCCGGGTCATGTGGCCAGCGTGACTAAGCCTCTTCTGGCGAACCAGAGCAGCGCACAGAAACACCGTTTACCTTCCCGCCGGAGCGGTACCTATTTATCTACTTGCACATGACGTGCTTTCGAACTGCTAGGTTGGCAGGAGCAGGGACTGAGCAACAGGAGCTCACCCCGTCACAGGGATTTGAACCGCCGACCTTCTGATCGGCAAGTCCTAGGCTCTGGTCCTAGGCTCTGTGGTTTAACCCACAGCGCCACCCGCGGGTAGCTGATGCAGTTCTTTAAAAAGGGAGTCCCATGTTTGCAACCAGAAGCCCCCGTCAGCCATCTGCCGACTGCATTCTGCACCAGCTGGAGCTGCTGAACCAAGGACAGCCCCACACGGAGTGCATTGCAGTAATCCAGCCTGGAAGCTGCCAATGCATGGGCTGCAGTGGCCAGGCTATTACTGTCCAGGAATGGCCACAGAAAACGAGACGAAGATGGTAGGAGGCACTCCAAGCCACAGAGGACACATGGGTATTGCTAATCTGTCACCTGAAGGCACCTTTATAAGGCACCTTCCAGAGAGGGGGCTGTGTTAAGTGTGTGGGGCGACAGAAACAAAAAAGGGAAATCCTGGTATTTGTGGCTATCGGATAATTTATTGAAGAACAGATTTGATCTCATTTTTTCAGGGCTCAACTGGAACCGTGATTTTGTTTCTGTCTCCTGCCGGGGTTAGACTGTCTTGTCACTAGGGATGAGTGAAGCTGTCAGTCAATGGTGGTTTTTCTCACTCCCTCATATTTCTACACTTAAGTCCAGTTCCCAACATTTCCACGTGAGTTTGCAAATTTATTATTTAAAAAACTCTTCATGGAAACTCACAAGTGATTTATTGCCAATTTATCCTACTATACACATTTCTGCACGCAATTTTGCCTAATGTGCATAGTTTTGTACACTTCCATCATGCTGCAACCTCTACTCTTCTCTAAACTAGGTAAAGGTAAAGGGACCCCTGACCATTAGGTCCAGTTGTGGCCAACTCTGGGGTTGCGGCGCTCATCTCACTTTATTGGCCGAGGGAGCCGGCGTACAGCTTCCGGGTCATGTGGCCAGCATGACTAAGCCGCTTCTGGCGAACCAGAGCAGTGCACAGAAACGTCGTTTACCTTCCCACCAGAGCAGTACCTATTTATCTACTTGCACTTTGACCTGCTTTCGAACTGCTAGGTTGGCAGGAGCAGGGACCGAGCAACGGGAGCTCACATTGTCGAGAGGATTCAAACCGCCGACCTTCTGATTGGCAAGTCCTAGGCTCTGTGGTTAAATCACAGTGCCACTAGCGTCCCTCTTCTCTAAACTAAATGCCCCCAAATGCAGCTTTTCCTCATCAAAAAGCAACAACGGTCTCTGCAGCAGTAACAACATATTCAGGGAGGTTGCTGGCAATCTTTTCTGGCTTTCTTTTCTGAGTTTCTGGCTTCACGGTGTGTTTACTCCCCACCCCTTTGATGAACACACCTCAAATATTGAACTTTCAAATATTTTCTGTTAGCTTTCAAGGCAGTGCCATGCAGCTGATTCAGCCTGAGACTAAGTGTGCCCTCTTCGTACAAAGAGCTTTGGTGGAAATCTACCTGAGACATTATCATTCTGCACCAGTTTGGTTTGGCTGGAGACAGATGGATAAAGTGTTCTTATGTACTCTGGCTGGCAGAACCAATGGCTCTTCCCTTGTGTTCTTTCTCAGTTTACTCATTGCAATGACCAGAGAAGTATAGTTTGGTTTGTCTTCAAGTGAGGCTATTATCTCAAGTGCATCGTTAAACTAAGGAACTCGCTTCCCACAAGAACCAATGATGGCCACCAACCTAGTTTGCTTTTAAGGAGGATTGGACAAATTAATGGAGACGTTTCCTTTTCTCCCCCCCCCAAAAAAAATATTCATTTTTGTTATGTACTGAAGTTCTCACCCTGGGCCAGCAGGGGGATACTGTAGATAGTTATGCAAATAGGGGATCGAAAGTGACGTTCAGTGATTGGATAGTTTTAGAAAGTTGTTACAGTAACATTGTACTGGAGCTCTATATAAGCAGGCTGACTGAACCCTTCAATTCAGTTCTGTCCAGGCCTGTGAATAAATGAGAGCTGTTTGAAGAATCACTGTGTCATCTGATACGTTCACCCACAACTTAACAATTTTATAACACTAATAAACAGCACAAACAGAAAAACCAAACAATACAAACAAATTCTTGTCTTATCCTTATTTTTTCTAAACATTGTTAACTGAGCTTCCCCAAGTCCCCCCTATCTGATTTTCATTTTACTTCATCTTTAGCAGTTTACATATATCATAATTTTTAACCTTTTTTATCACACTTACTTTTGCCATTAAAATCTTCACATTTTATCCCTTACAAACAATACTATTTTAAAATACACTATCTTCTACTTCTAACCCTACAGCCTATATCCACTTCCAAAGCTATTCTAAGATTTAAATATTAACATTCTTTTTCCAAATATTCCTTAAACTTCTTCCAGTCTTCTTTCACCATCTCTTCTCTCTAGTCCCGGAGTCTCCCAGTCAGTTCGCTGAGTTCCTAATAATAATAATAATAATAATAATAATAATAATAATAATAATAATATTTTATTTATATCCCACCCTCCCCAGCCAAAGCCAGGCTCAGAGCGGCTAACAACAGTAAAATAATACAACGTTATAAAATCAATTCATTATAAAATAATGAATATAGTCCATCATCTTTATCTGCCATTCTTCGATAGTTGGTACATCCTGTTTCTTCCAATTCTTTGCTAATAATATTCTTGTAGCTGTTGTGGCACACAGAAAAAAAGGTAACATCTTTTTTGGGGGGATTTCACCCCCTACTATACCAAGTAAAAAGGCTTCTGGTTTCTTAATAAATGTGTTTTTCAACTCCCAGCAGACATTTCTGATGTTCTTAAGTGTCATGGCTAGTTGATCTGGGTTCCTGGTGAAAAAAGGATTGCATTCATCAAAAATATCTGGTTACCTTTGGTGTGGAGCTATCACAGCAATCTCCCCAAGCAGTCATTTTTGTGTGCCCTTAAGGGGGGACCAACTCTGACCTAGGGGACATGATCCAGCTGCACAGCCTCTGCAAGGACATTGGTAACAAGGAGGAGGCTATTGCAGCCCTTGCCTGGTGGATTTCACCACCTCAGTGTAAGTATTGAGCTAATTGGTCTGACTCAGCAAAGGGCTGCTTTTTTTTTTTTAAATGATATTTATTAAGATTTCAAAAAAGATTACAAAAGTAGTAAAAAAGAATAGAAAAAAGAAAACAAAAGATACAAAATACAGAAAAAAACAATTAAAAATAAATCCCTCTTTCTATGTCTTGCCTTTCATTTACTTGTTTCCCTGACCTCCTCACACCTCCCTTTTTTGTATTCCAATTTGAATGGTTAATTCAGCAAATCCTTTCCCTCTTTGTTTTTATCTTAATTCTTGATCTTAACATATTATAACTTTATATTTTCATCTATTAACAATCCATTTTTACGTACTCCTTTTTATCATTGTTGCTAAAACCGCTTCATTTCATTTCAACATCATTTTAACATTCATTAAATTTGCAATGTTTCTGTAGATAGTCTTTAAATTTCTTCCAATCTTCTTCCACCAACTCTTCTCCCTGGTCTCGGATTCTGCCAGTCATTTCCGCCAATTCCATATAGTCTATCACTTTCACCTGCCATTCTTCCAGGGTGGGTAGATCTTGTGTCTTCCAATACTTTGCGATGAGTATTCTTGCTGCTGTTGTGGCGTACATAAAAAAAGTTCTATCCTTCTTTAACACCAATTGGCTGACCATGCCCAGGAGAAAGGCCTCTGGTTTCTTCAAAGGGCTGCTTTCTAAGTTCCTAAGTAATTTTATTTTATTTCTTTGTCTCTGGCATTGAAATGCCTTTCGTCAACTGTGCCAGTACAATTGCTGATTGTTGTCAATTCCTGCCTCTGGAGTGCCCATCTCCTGCCAAGTCCTCTTGTTAGACTAAAGGGCAGGGCTAGGGAAATAAATGAAATGCAGCGGCGAACGAGAGGAAATAAGGGAACAATGGCCATTGAAGTCATGACAACTCATACACTGATTTCATTGACTCCAAGACAATTGCTGTTTTGCTCTCTTAAATAAAGCCTGGAGAGATTTCCCACACTAATCACATTGAGGATATCTTATCATGAACCAGAAGGCAACTGGCAGTTGTAGTTTTTATAGGTCACTGCGAGATCACATTGCCCAACATCTCTGGAGCAGGAACAAGTCGCCCAACATCCCTTGACAAGGGGCTGCCTCTCCTAGGAATGGGTGGGCCATGCGTCCTACGGCAGGCTCCCCAAATATGGTGCCCTCTAGGTTTTGGGCTGTAACTCCCATCAGCCCCAGCCAGCATGTGGAAATGCCTGTGTGGTGAAGCTGCAGTAGATGCTGGGGGGGGAGCGTGGCAGCCCTCCAATCTGCCCCTTGGGTTCAGGTGCGTTGGGTTCCACCCAACATTGTGGGTGCACAGCGCATGGGCACGTGATGTCATGCACAGTGCATGTTTCTTTTTTCCCTCCTCCAATTTTTTTTATTGGTTTTCACACTTAAAAGAAAAAAGAAGAAAAAAGAAGAACATTACAATACACAAAATACAAAGAAAAGCACATAAAAATAAATTTTGACTTCCAAATCCTAATTTCATTACATTAATAACTGACTTCCTTGAATCCCCTCCAACTGAAGTTTAATATATCACCTATTTAGCAGTTCTCCAAATTCATATTTCTAATAATGTTTAACTTCTTTCATTTACTAACTTCTTCTCCTTTATTAATATTAATGTTTCTTAACCCAGTGAGATGGCATTTACAAGTGAGTCGGTATGAATATCACTGTGTCCTTGTGTTGTTATTCCTTTCATTTTATTCCTTTTCTTTGCTAATCTTGCCGTCCATAATTTATCCACCCTCTCTCTGCCTTCTTCCTCCCAGTGGCGGAGCAAGCCAGTTGGGCACCTGGGGTGGCGTGCGTGCCCTGTGCCCAGGGTCAGGGCCAGCTGCCTGTGGGGCGGGGCGAGCTGGGCCAGGACACTCTGCAGGGCCTCTGAGGAGTCTGCCTGCCTCCTCCCATTCAGCCGCCCTACAGCTGAGGGGGAGGCAGCGGGCGGACCATTTGGGGCAGTGCAGAGCCTGCAGGCACCCAAACCACCGTGTCACTCCCAGGAGAGATGCGTGGCTCGGGCACGCTGCAGGCCCCACGGTGAGTGCCACCCAGCATTTTGCCACCCCCCTCAGTGGTGACACCTGGGGTGACCTGCACCCACCGCACTCCCCTTCACCCACCCCTGTGTCCTCCTCTTCTGTATCTGATTCAAGATCTCCTGTTTGTAAACCTAATTGTCAGATGGCTGTTACGGTTGCTCGAGAGTAACCAGGCAGGACTCCAAACCTGTGTTTTACAGGTTTTACTTTGGTGCAAACTATTTACAGTGAAGAGCTCCAAAGCTCATGTCTGGCTCAATCGCTAGCAAAATCCGGGAGTGGTCTCTTTTTGGACCTCCTCCAACATAAGAGTTTCGTTACCCCCAGCCTTCTCCTTCCTTCTTTGCACCTTAGTCTACTGCGCAGGATGGGTGATGGCAAGGGCGTGTTCCCCTCCTGTCCGGCTTGCCCAGGAGCGGTGTTAAGGCTCCCAGCAGCATCCTCTGGTCCTTGCACCTCTTCCCCACTAGAGGTGGGGCTTTCCTCCTCCCTGGAAGAGGAACGGCTTCGCAAGATTTTCGGAGGCTCCCTGTAACACAGCTGCCCTTCTATTCCTCGTCTCTGAGCCAATGGCAGTTCCCTGACACTAATGAAGGCAACTTTCTTGCTCTCAGGTTGTTATGACGCACAGCGTACCTTTGTGTGCTATTAACTTAAAACTCTCCTTAATTTCCCGTCTCTGTTGCAGAGTGTCATCGCTGAGGTCTTGGAATAATTGAGTTTTAGTACCTCCGAATTCTATTTGTCCTTTTTCTCTGGGCTTCTTCATGATCCTTTAACTAGGGAATGGCATAAGCTTATATCCTGGGGAAGCTGTCCCAGTTTTGGCTTTGGATAGAGGGATCTACGAATCCAGTCTTTGTCCATCACTGTCACATTTATGTTTGGCACTAAGGCTTTGATCGACAAAAAAGGTAAGAAGGTCAGATTGCTCGAGTGCCTCAGCCAGACCTCAAACATGAATGTTTCTGCATTGGGCATAACCCCCCAGGTTCACCAAGCAACCTCACAGGCCAGCCTGAGATCTCACTAGGTGTGTGATGGCTGTTTTAGGCTCAGCATGAGGGCCTCCTCCACGGATATTTTAAAGTTCAGATCCAGTAGCGGAGAGACAGTGGCGTAGCGTGGGGGATGCAGGGGGGCCGGCTGCACCAGGCGCAACATGGGGGGGGGGGCGCTCGCCGCCTCCGGAGTCGCCGAAGAGCCTCAGGCGCAGGCTGTAGCAGAGCCCCATGTCTCGCGGAACCGACGAGCTGTGCGCGCGTCCGGGCTGAAGGCGTCCGGCAGGCAGCGGCTCTCAGCGGTCCCCGCGCGTCAGGGCTGCGGAGGACGCGCCAGGCAGCCCCTTCTCACAGCCCTGCCACCGCCGCTGCTGCTGCAGCTGCTGGGCCATGTTGCATTTTCCTCGCCTCTCTGCTCTCCTCCGGGCAAGCGGCATCGTTTGGGCGGCAGCATCAGCGGCAACTCGCCTCAGATCACCTGACACGGACCCACCGCCGCCACCGTGGCTACCTTACCGTAAATACCCCAGCCCAGGCAGCAGCAAGAAGAAGCTGGCAGCAGCGGCAGGTTAGGGGTTAGGGGCGCAAATTACTTGCCTTGCCCCGGGTACTGACAACCCACGCTACGCCGCTGCGGAGAGATCTTTAGTTTCTTCTTTTTAGTGGTTGAAATGCTGCCTCTTGTGGGAGTAAGTTCCTAAATCTTCCAACATCCAGCTTCAGTGTAGCTATTACCCTTCATCAGTGAAATATTAAGACTCAGACTACAGGTTTCAAGCTGGATATAAGCCAGGGAGCACATCTAAACAAAAAAGGAGGAACTCAGACTTATTTCATCTTCAAAGATACACGTTTGGGCCTAACAGGAGAGGATGCAGGCCTGAAATGCCTCCCCAAACTGACAGACTAGGTCAAGTAGATTTGAATCCTCTGAAAGCTCTGCGGACAGAATTGGATGCATTAACCACCCATGACAGGTGTGATACCTGCATGGAAGGGGGCTGGACCCGGTGCCTCCTAGAGAGATCCCTAACAACCATATGATTCTATGAAATTACAAAGGTGCATAAGCATTTTGGATAACGTAGTCTTGTCAACACAAGGGAAGTTTTTTATGTCTGCTGTTTTTATTGTGCTTTTAATATTCTGTTGGGAGCTGCCCAGAGTGGCTGGCGAAACCCAGCCAGATGGGTGGGGTATAAATAAATTATTATTATTATTATTACTATTATTATTATTATTATTACACAGATTGAAAACTCAGCACTAGAAATGTGGCAAGTGTACATAGACAAGAGTGTGAACAGTCTAGTTCTAGAACTGTAATTTTTGACTGAACATGGTGAATTCTAAAGAGACCTATTTATTATTATTATTATTATTATTATTATTATTATTATTATTTCTAGTCCCCTATTTTTCCAGAGGCAATGAGATGTCAAAAAAGAAGAATAAATGGAGGAGACTCCTCCTGGAGAGATTGCCAGAGAGCCAGGAGAATTGCCCACAGGGCCCACGATAGGTTCCTCCACATTCCTGCCTCCTGCCTTGACTGGGGGTTGGCCAAAGGAAACACTCTCCCAATCATTCTGTTCCCACCCAGCATTCCCAAATCTGCCGCTTCACCCTTGCAGCTGTCAGCACTACATACTTTACATAGATTCCTTCTCAGCACTCACAAACTCGCCTGCCTGGCTCTGCGAGAGCCAAACACATCCAAGAAGCCAAACGCACATCCAAAAACAGCTCTCATTAGTCTGATCTCCACCCCTAACTAGTTCAGAGTCCCACATCCCCAGTCAGAAGTGACTTTGGAGGGCACCGTTAGGCGGTTCTGGATTGCCAGGCACTGCCCACAAGTCTGGGCATTGCATCTGGATTTTAACCTATTAGGAGACGCGGGTGGCGCTGTGGGTTAAACCACAGAGCCTAGGACTTGCCAATCAGAAGGTCGGTATTTCAAATCCCCATGACGGGGTGAGCTCCTGTTGCTCGCTCCCTGCTCCTGCCAACCTAGGAGTTCGAAAGCACGTCAAAGTGCAAGTAGATAAATAGGTACCACTCCGGCGGGAAGGTAAACGGCGTTTTCGTGCACTGCTCTGGTTCACCAGAAGCAGCTTAGTCATGCTGGCCACATGACCCGGAAGCTGTACACCGGCTCCCTCGGCCAATAAAGTGAGATAAGTGCCACAAGCCCAGAGTCGGTTACGACTGAAGCTAATGGTCAGGGGTCCCTTTACCTTTACCCAGCATCCATTTAGTGCAACAGCTGTGCCCAACTTGTTTGCTTTTAAAAGCTAGCCAAATTAGAGACAAGATTATTATCATTAATAATATTAATACTTGATTGAAAACAACAACAACCTCAAATCAGTTTGCAAAAAAGACAAAGCAATAAAATAATCAAGAGGAATCCACAACAACAATCTAAAGTAACAGCAGACTAAAAGCTCACAACAACTGTCTAAACATCTGGGTAGGCTTGACTAAACAAAAACAAAAAATGATTTTGCAGGAGTTGAAATGAGTATAGTGGTACCTTGGGTTAAGTACTAAATTCATTCCGGAGGTCCGTACTTAACCTGAAACTGTTCTTAACCTGAAGCACCACTTTAGCTAATGGGGCCTCCTGCTGCTGCCGCGCCACCGGAGCCCAATTTCTGTTCTTATCCTGAAGCAAAGTTCTTAACCTGAAGCACTATTTCTGGGTTAGCAGAGTCTGTAACCTGAAGCGTATGTAACCTGAAGCATATGTAACCCGAGGTACCACTGTACAGTGAAAGTTTTTGCCTGATATCAATAGGCTAGGAGTTCCAAGGAGCAGAAAATACTTTTTATGTACGTGACAACAGCCACATGGATGTTAACCGCTCAGAGATGGAAAGAAGACAGTCCCTACCAGAGACGAATGGCAAACCAAGCTGTTGGACTACGCAGAAATGGCAAAACTGGCCAGAAAGCTCAGGAACCAAGAAGACAAAAACTTCAAGAAAGAATGGGGGGAAATTATAATTTATTTAGGAGACCACTGTAAGCAGATGAAAACATTAGCAGTATTTTAACAACACTTGTAATGCAACAAACACTATGCACAATATGGAGAGATATAAAATATGGATTATGAAATAATATGCAGTTGAAAATGTTGACAGTAGGACCCATGGAAGGGATGGTGGGAAGTCTGGAGATTCAGTGAAGGTTCTAAATATGGTTATGTATTGAGGCACCTAATCATAAGCCTGCATTTTTATCAAAGCTTATATATTGCAATCAAGGCTTGTATTTAAAAATGAGCTTAAAAAAAGGATTTTCAAATGTTTCATGCCAGGCAGAAAGAACCTTGGCAAGAGGTTTTTCTCCTAAGACAAGGGGGGCCCCATTGATTTATAGTAGAAAAACAATTCTCAAAGTCATAAAAAGGGAGAATTACATATGCTGCCCCAAGGCTGAAAAAACACAATTAAGAATGGGTAAATAAGTAAAATAATACCAATGTGCCTCCCAGTAAAATGAGCCAGATCTTCTTTCCAAGGTTGAAAGGCCAAGAGCAGTGAAAAAGGCAACTGGCTTGGCTAGAAGAAAAGAGAGCATTTTTGGGAAATTTTCTAAAGCTGTTTCTTTCTTAAACTGAGAGAGTTAAAAAAGGCAATAAATGTTGGGAAGAGCTAATGGGAGAAGCATCTAGCTGGCTGGGAAAGGAGGGGGAAAGGGGGGAGGTGTACACTGAAGAGGTTTATTTTAAAAGCTGTGTTTTTTTACTGAGTTCCTTCCTTTTTACTTTGAGAAGCTTTATTCTTTTAAAAGGCTACCTATGATAAATGAATGAAATATATTAGCTTAAATATATTGGCTTAAATGTAATTATGCAAAGGATTTAAGGAATGCTAGATTCTTATTTCATATGGTTGTAAGAGTTGTATTTATCCTGAAATTAAGTCAGCCACCAGCCTAGCCCCCCTGCCAGACAGAAGACGCCATCCAAGCACTCTTGATATATGGTTGTCAGGCATTTGTTTAGAAACTTTCAAATGAAGGAAATCTTTCAATATTGATGTGAAACTCAAGATCCTTGACATCTGTTGAACATAAAAATGTAAGATTAAACATTTGTTTTAGAAGGCAATAGGGCAAGGAGGGCAAGAGGTGAGCTGGTAATTAAGATTCCATGTAAGATATATTATTACTTATTTGTCATATATATAGCTCTTTGTCTCCCTTATAAGGACAGGAGGATATGGGTGTATCTTTTGTGATTGGTTCTAGCAAACAGCCAATAGGAATATTCAACCAGGCTGATTGGACAGAGGCAGCCACAGGAGGAGCAAAGGGGGCTGGATTAAGGGAATATAAGTGCTGGCCAGGATGGCAAGAAGGCAGGCCAGAGCTTGGTAACCATATACCACTGTGCCTCTCATTTATTTGTCTGACAAATAAATTATTATTTTAATTTCTCTATTGCTGCGTTGAATATTTCATTCCAGCTAAGCGTTAACCACAAGCAGGGTGCTACAGTATTTGGTACTGTTATAACTCTACACTTGTAAAATCAATAAGAATTGTTTAAAAAAGAAAGGTAGGAGTTCCAAAGTATAGGTGCTAAAAGATTGAATTCTTACAAATGTGGCACCTGCCCATTGCACTGATTCAAGCAGTCAAGTGGACACCTGTGCGGTAAGGCAATCTCATAGGTAAACTGGTTCCAAGTTGTTAAGGGCTTTATATACAAATAGTTACACCTTGAACTTGGCCCAGTGGCAACCAGCGCAGATCTCTGAGCAAAGGTGCTATATGGTGGCAAGGCCTTGTTCCTGCCAGCAATTGTGCTGCTGTATCCTGAGCTAACTTCCAGTTCTACAATTCTGTACAATTTCTCAGCAATCACCAACGTCCACATATTTTTATAGCATAGCGCAAGATCTGAGTGCTGCCAGTTTTGGGGTGTGTGTGTGTGTCTTTGTGTGTGTCTTTGTGTGTGTGTGTGTGTGTGCGCGCGCGCGCACACGCACGCAAACCATCTTCACCCAGATCCTCTTGGAAGAGGAGCTGCCTATCGTGGGCATGATGAAGGGATTAGATAGGTTTGCATTAAAATGTGAATCCAATTAATTTCTCTCCCAGCCCTGGCTGACATCGTGCTTTTCTTGGGTTATGCTAATACTGTTGGAAGAAGCATAGAGGCAGGGAGAGCACGGATGATCCAGTTGGTTTCTAGACCAGCTGCTTTCCTTGGAATTGACATAATTGATTCACTCGGCGTTAATAGAGAAAAACTGTTTGTTGCATTCCAGAGATTTCTCTGTCTTCCTTCCATCTTTCCAGTTCACCACAATTCTTCATCATTTTTTTAAACTTTTCATGTACGTTTATTAGCATTTCTTTTTTTTCTTCTTCATTTTTTCATTGATTTTCACATTTATCACAAAGAAAAAAGAAAAACATTACAAGACATAGAACAACGAAAAAAAGACACAAAAAAGTTATTACTTCAAATCCCTAATTTCTTTACATTAATAACTGACTTCCTCAAATCCCCTCTGACTGAATTTCATTATAACACCTGTTTAACAGTTCTCCAAATTCATATTTCTAATAATATTAACTCCTTTCATTTACTAATCTCTTCTCCTTTATCACTATTCTAATCCTTAATATTTACTAGCACATATTCTTATTCTACCCCTAAGCCTATTAATTTCTTCCAAGAATTTTATATTTATCTTATCTTACAATATTTAGCTAAATATTCTTTAAATTTCTTCCAATCCTCTTATATCTCCTCTTCCTTCTGGTCGCGGATTCTTCCCGTCAGGTCAGCCAGCTCCAAAAAGTCCAACATCTTCACCTGCCATTCTTCTATTGTTGGTATCTCTTGCGATTTCCAATTTTTGGCTAATATAAGTCTTGCCGCTGTAGTGGCATACAAAAACAGTCTAACATCTTTTTTGGGCAATTCCAGTCTTATTATTCCAAGTAGAAAGGCTTCTGGTTTCTTAATAAATGTATTTTTCAACATTTTTTTCAACTCATTATAAATCTTTTCCCAGAAGTCTTTCACCTTAGGACACGTCCACCACATATGATAAAAAGTACCTTCTTTTTCTTTGCATTTCCAACATAGATTATCATTTGTGTGATAGATTTATTAGCATTTCAGGGCACATTTCCCCCACTGTATACATACATATGTATCCCTTTTCATTTAGTATATACATTTTTAAAGCTTGTTTTCTGCTGCTTCAGAGGGGAAGACCTGAACCGATGGATTCCAATGGCAAGAAAAGAGATTCCAGCTAAACATCAGGAACAGCTTTCAGAGGGTAAAAGCTGCTTCAGAGTGGAATGGACTTCCTTAGAAGGTTAGGCAGAGGTTGGATAGCCATATGTCAGGGATGCTGGAGCTGTGATTCCTCCATTGCGTGGCGAGTTCCCGCCTCCCCCCTCAGAAATAAAGACGCATGATACCAGTATTTTAGGTTAATGGGTAAAATTAGGCCACAAATTTATTGATTACAGGAATTGAGTGGTGTTGGCTTAGGCATTGGTACTATCAACTAACCGGCTTCAGCCTGATTGCTTGAAGACCGGCAAGGGTTAACCATCAGGAGGGGGAGTCCTGCTGATGCACATCAACTAGCAGCTCCCCCAGGGTCACTGCTCGGGGGCGCCCCCCAGAATCCTTTACCGGACTACCCTTCAATTTGGGGGAAGGTGATGGCGCTTCCTTCCTCCCTTTCATCTGCATATCAATACCCTTACCAATGCCTAACCGCCCATGCCAAGGGAGTTGTGACGATTTGCTACGAAGTAGGCGGAAAACCAAATGGCTGGTGCCAATTTGCCAAGTGGAAAAAATTCCTACCAGGCCCCTTGACGGCGACCAACCGAAGTCCATAGCAATGTCAAAGAGCCAAACCTAAAGGGTGGGAGGGTGGGAAAACCGGAGCTGCTGGGGCGCTGGGAGAAAGAGGGAAATCCTCAGGCGCACCGCCGGCCCTAAATAGCGCTGGCCAGGGAGATGACGCGTCCGAGGATTCCCCCCAGTATCACAGGGGCTGCGAGCCAGCCCCCACGAGCATGGGGAGGGACGTGAAGCCCACAACCCCACCTCCTCTCCAGCTCAGAAGTGGCTTTCCTGAGGTATGAACTGGATGGCCCTTGTTGGGCTTGCCAACTCTATCATTCTACAATTCTGTGACTCAGAAGCAGCTTCAGCCCTCCTGGTAATAATAATAATTAATAAAATTTGTATTCTGCTGCATACCTGCAGACTTGTGCCACCCTTACGGGTGACGGTGGGCAAGCACACCCTTGAGGTTCTTGCAAGTGCCACGCTCAACTACACAACAGCCACTGAATGAAGTCTGCATCCTTAAAGCTTTTTATTAGGAGCACATCTCTTTGTGCTTGGTTCTAACTTACTAGTGAAAAAAATCTTTTTAGGACTTGGCTGGAAGTCTGTTTAAAACAAAAGATTAGGTTATTTGCCAACCACTTTTAGCTGGGATTAATGCCAGCCTGGAGCTACTTAAGTTGCTGCAGATCTCGCTAATCTTTCTGGACCTTGGAATTGCTGATACGGAAACTTTATTTAAGCATAAAGTCTGAGATTTTTTCAATCCTCTTTTTGGGAAACATCTGGCAGGTGGATCAAATGAAGATTTTGGTAAGTACTGCTTCCAGCTTCGCCACGGTAGTGATAACAGTTGTTTTCTTTTGGTGCCATCGGCTAATGGGATTGCACTGCAAGAATGAACGTGGTTAATTGCCTTATGAAGGCTTGTAATCTGAAACAAGTTCCTGGGCAAGAGAGATGGTTATCTTTGTGGATATGGTAGCCATGGAACACATGCTGGTCTTGAAGGTGTTTTGAGAGGTCCCAACCCCACCTGGAGAGCAGAGATTGAGCCTGGGAGCTTTTGCCATTCTGTCCTTCCCCTGTCATACTGCATTGCATTTTGTTCAACAGGCCATTTAACCTGCAATAATTATCTAATGAGCAAATCTGATCTCTCCTTCAGGCTGTCCTCGTATTTCTTGTCTCCCTGACTTGTTCTTCAGCCAGTGATGTAAGTCACCATTTCTCAACGCTGGGATGGGGGGAAAAGGGCTGACCCCAGTTAAGGAGGTTTCTTATTGTTTTATGGGCATCTCTACTGGGCAAGCCTTTCCCCAGATGCCTGATAGGATAGATTAGGTTCTGAAGTCCAGGACGGGGGAGAAACTCACTCAGTCAGGTTCACATTTTAGTATGGACCCACCTGATTTGAATTTCTTAAAACAATGGGAATAGAGACACAGCTAGCCTTCAGAATTCACATTTCTTTGAATTTTGCGATGCAGTTCTTCAACTGTTGTTGTTGTTGGTTGTTGTTGTTTTTTTGTAGACAAAAAGGCATCTGTTAAGAAAAACTGTGCATAAAAACGAATGTATTAGAGAAAATAGCATGTGGAAATGCATGATATTAAGGGGAATTGTTTAAAAAACGCGTGCATATCCGGCAAAATCACAAGCAAAAATGTGCCACCCTGGTCTTCTTTGGCATGGATGATGGCAGAAGGGGTCTCCCCCCAAACAAGGAACTTGCCCCCCACTTGTCCTTCCCATTGCTGGACTGTGTCATTGCTGGATGTCATGCTGGATATGTCATTGATATACCGTATTTTTTGCTCTATAAGACTCACTTTTTCCCTCTTAAAAAGTAAGGGGAAGTAATAGTGCCACTGTATTCTGCTCTGGTCAGACCTCACCTGGAGTACTGTGTCCAGTTCTGGGCACCACAGTTCCAGAAGGACACTGACAAACTGGAACATGTCCAGAGGAGGGCAACCAAAATGGTCAAAGGCCTGGAAACGATGCCTTATGAGGAACGGCTAAGGGAGCTGGACATGTTTAGCCTGGAGAAGAGGAGGTTAAGGGGTGATATGATAGCCATGTTCAAATATATAAAAGGATGTCACATAGAGGAGGGAGAAAGGTTGTTTTCTGCTGCTCCAGAGAAGCGGACATGGAGCAATGGATCCAAACTACAAGAAAGAAGATTCCACCTAAACATTAGGAAGAACTTCCTGACAGTAAGAGCTGTTTGACAGTGGAATTTGCTGCCAAGGAGTGTGGTGGAGTCTCCTTCTTTGGAGGTCTTTAAGCAGAGGCTTGACAACATATGTCAGGAGTGCTCTGATGGTGTTTCCTGCTTGGCAGGGGGTTGGACTCGATGGCCCTTGTGGTCTCTTCTAACTCTTTGATTCTATAATTCTATGATTCTATGATTCTAAGGTGAAGTGTGTGTGCATCTTATGGAGCGAATGCAGGCTGCGCAGCTATCCCAGAAGCCAGAACAGCAAGAGGGATTGCTGCTTTCACTGCGTAGCGATCCCTCTTGCTGTTCTGGCTTCTGAGATTCAGAATATTTTTTTTCTTGTTTTCCTCCTCCAAAAACTAGGTGCATCTTGTGGTCTGCTGCATCTTATAGAGCGAAAAATACGGTACTTTGCCCTTTCTGTGCTTCTGCTTTTTTCTGTGGAGGAAAGGCGGGAGATACATTCAATAAATAATACAAAAAAATATATCTTCATGATGACTTGATGTCCAGCTTTGATACAGTCTACTTGAAAAATTGCTGAAGCCCCCTCCATCCCCAGCCAAGGCAGAGTTTCATAGCCCCCCCTCCTGCATGCCTACCCCCTGCCTGATTCATTACAGTCCTTTTTTAAACTCCCTAGGTTATTGCTGTAAAGCACCAAGGAAATACCGACATCAGCACCCACCAGGCGGTGAAGGTTAACCAGCAAGATCAAACGGCCAATATCCACAACTATAATGGGTGGAACGGATGGGATGCCATCTGGGATTACCAAAAGGTAACCCCCCAAGAGCAGCTAGTAATTCAGACCCACTAATTCTGGACAGGTCCATGGAGGTTTGAATCTTTGGATTTATAATCAAAATGTGTCTTTTCTTGCATTTGATAGGGCCTTTTTGCTGCAAGGCTATTTCGGAAGAGGGTCTGTGTTGTAGCAGCAATGGATTTTGAGCTATTCCCAAGCCTGGAGACTCTCCACAGTTTCAAAGGGCAGAAGGTATTGTAGTGGAAATTAGATGCTTTGATTGGTAGCCTACATGAGAAGAGATGTAAAAAGTGCAAGAGTGTTTGAGAGGATATTAGGAGAAACTGCTTCCTCACACTGCCTTCTGAATGTGTCCAGATAATGCAATCTTGATTTCCTACACCCAACTGGGTTTGCGCAGGCTGCTGAATCGGTTCACCTTGGACTGCAAGAATGAGCACCTTACTATAAATTACCAAAAAACTAAAGTTATGATGTTTGGCAAATCTAAGAAAACTTACAATTGCTTGCTCGAAGGAAATACACTGGAGCAAGTATTCTCATTTAAGTATCTCAGTTTGGTCTTTCAGTGGGCAGGCTAATGGTCTGCACAACTCCAATCAAGCACCTTATTTAGCTGGTAGAACTTTAAATGGACGACTACGATTCCAGCCTATGAAAGGGGGCAACTTGTTGCAGCCCACTTTAGAACTTTATAAGACCAGGGTGTTGCCAGAGATGTTCTTTGGAGCATCACTGTGGGCCATGACCAATTTTGATTCACTGGAGAGACTCCTGCCAGTCGCTACCTCTACTAAAATAGTACTGCTCCCTGCAGAACTGGGTGTAATGCCCATTCAAGCCAAAGCCCTTAGACCAGCTCTGCTTTTTTTGTTTAATTCCCCCCCCCCCAAAAAAAAACATGTATCAAAATCCATCATGACAATTTTGGAAGACCCCAAACTCATGGAAATGTGAAATGGAATCTGCTGCCATGAGGTTAGGACCCTCTGCCTCCTTTCTTGTGACACAGGGTTTTGAGAGAGCTAAAGAATTAATACTCCACCCCCCCCCATCATTTCATCTTTTGAGAGAGCTAAAGAATTAATACTTCAAAGGCTTAGAGACACCAAGATGCAACCACAAACTACTGAGCTCAACATCTGTCAATCTAACTTAGTGTATGTTTTTTAATTCCACTGTATGCATCCCTGCCAAGATAGATTTACCAAATGTTAAAATGAGGATTGCCTTTACACAGGCAAGACTAAACGTCCTTCCGTTAGCAGATTTGATGGACTGACATAAAGGAGTTCCTAAGGAGGACAGAGTTGGTGGCTGCAATTCTGTGTCAATAGGAGACATAACTCATGTACTCCTAGAATGCTCTTTTTTATAATGACCTTAGAAACAATTATTTCCACCCATTGTTAAGATCACAGAAAAGAGGGACGTCTCTTGCAAAGCCCTGTTTTTTTATGTCTGATGTAGAGAGGTTTATATCCTTTAGAAAATCCAAATTTCTTACCAAGGCTTTACAGATTTGTGTAATGAAACATTGAAACTTAAAGGGGGAATGAGAAATGATTTATCCTGTAGAGTTCAGGAAGTAGAAAGGTAAACCTCTATTATTAGCAGCATTCTTCTTATTATTATTATTGTGTGTGTAATGGCTGCTCACTAAACACAATAAATTGAACTGAACAGGACTTATGAATGTGCCAAGAATGTGCAGGAAAATATTAGCCTTGAGCTGGCCTGATAGACAGTAGCTTGCCCTGTGCTTCTTGCTGAACCAGGCACCCAGCTCTGAGAATGCAGGCTTGATTTACCTCCGTAGAAGCTCATGAAATTTATAGCACAGCTGTCAAGTGTCCCTTATTTGAAGTGACAGTTGCTTATTCCAGCGCCATGTCCCGCTGCTTTCCCTTATTGATAGATGTCCCTTAAATGTCCCTTAAATGATGTCCCTTAAATTTCAAAGGAAGCAGCTCCTCTCCCTCCCTCTCTGCCGGCCAGGGAGGAGGAAGGCTCCAACTGTGTTGCTTGGCTGTGTTGCTCACCCAATAAGAAGTCTAAGAACGACTGGGGGGGTGGAGCTTGCATGCCTTGTGTGTGGCTAGTTAATGCAAGCTGAGGAGGTTTTTGAATGCTGGACGCCATTTTGTTGCACGTGCTGCTGCAAACTTTGCAGTGCAAAGCCAGGCCGGGGAGCCATCTTAAGTTGAGGCTGCATAGGCCTTGTGGTGCATGTGATTCAGATTCTATTCAGTTGAAGCTCTGGTTACAAAGTTGGTTGGACAGTGTTCTCAAAGCTACCAGCATGAGTTTGACCAGACTGCAGGAGGACAGGAAGACTGGAGTGCCTGGAACAGGTGAGGCTGCAGGTCCCTTATTTTGGCTGCTGGTCCCTTATTTTCAAGGCTGCTGGTCCCTTATTTTCAAATCTGTAAGTTGACAGCTATGATTTATAGGCCTGGGGACTCCACTTTTGTGGGTTCCCCAACAGCCGCTATTGTTCTAAATGAAGTCGTCCTAAACATCACAATGGTGTGTGGAATGAAGAAATCCACCACAGACAGATGCCAGAAGGAAAATCTGCGGATCACTCCCATTAGCTTTAAACCTGTTGCTGAAATGGAAAACTCAACACCAGGCACAGATTCTGTTGTCTGCCACAGCCGCCTCTTGTGATTCTCCCCGGCTGCTAACAAAGGAATTTGTGGAGGAAATTGGGCATAGAAGATGGATCAAGAAGGGAGCTGTTCAACAGTGGAATGGACTCCCTCGGAAGGTGGTGGCCTCTCCTCCACTGGAGATTTTTCAACAGAGTTTGGATGGCCATTTGTCAGGGATACTTGAGCTGTAATCCCTGCCTTGCAGGAGGTTGAGCTAAAATATCCTTCTTCAACAATTCTATGATAATTTTGGACAGAGCCGTCTTAAGCATATATGGCACTATGGTGCAAAGATCCCTCTGGCCCCCCCCCTTTCCCAGAGTTTCTGACCATTTTTAGGGAGGACGCGCTGCCAGCAACGCGCCCAGCTTTGTGGGGCTGGAGGAGGCGGGCAGCGGCTGGAGGGCAGCTCCTCCAGCGGGGAAGAGGCGGAGGCTGGACGTGGCGGCTCCTGGTTCAGCTGGCCGCGTCGTGCCATAGCAGGTGGAGGCTCCTGGTGCGGTGCGGCATGGCGGAGGTGGGCGAGGGTGGTGAGCTGATGCTGGGAGGTGTCACGTCCAGCCTCTGCCTCTTCCCTGGCGCCCTCCAGAACTTGGCGCCCTGGCGCCCTGCACCACTAGCCTCTATGGGTAAGACACCCCTGATTTTGGAATGCAGTCTTTTTTCTACTTAGTTGATGAAGAATGGTTTTTAAAAAGTGAGGGAGATTTTCAGCCCTGCACTAGAGCATCTCCAAGCATGATCTCTGATCATGACAAATTTCCACTAGTAATTCCAATTTTTTCATCCCTCCCTGGCACAGCTGTCCAAGAGCACCCTTCCGGCGAGTGACTTAACATTCTTGGTTGGCAAGACCCGTATCCAGAACACTGTTCAGTTTGGAAGCCCCATTGAGCAGCTCTGCAGTGGGATTCCTGTGTACTACGCCTCCAAGGAACAAGGTGGGGCAGGTTTCATTTTAGTGTATCTTTCATCTTTGTTGGAAGCCGCCCAGAGTGGCTGGGGAGACCCAGCCAGATGGGCGGGGTACAAATAATAAATTATTATTATTATTATTATTATTATTATTATTATTATTATTATTATTCTCTTCCTCTCTAGCTGCAGAAATGGCTTTGTGGGGTTAAACTCAGTGCGCAGATAATCTTGGTCAACCTGGTGCCCTCCAGATGTTTTGGACTACAATTCCCATCACACACACCCAGCCAGGATGACTGTATGATGCTGGGACTGGAAGGAGACGTTGTCCAAAACATCTGGAAGGGGACCAGGTTAAGGAAGGTAGTAGGAGATCATGACACACAGAGGAGAGGAGGTGGCCTTCCTATCCTTTCTAAATGGTGTCCCCACTAGGGAGCAGGACATCAAACCCCACGTGACAGTTGTGCAGGCTGGTCAAACTGCTCTTGGAAGGGTAGGCCTCATCCTGGCTGCTGAGCCAAAGGGAAAGTTGAGCTCAGATTAAGGTTCCTTTAAGCCGATGAGTTTTTTGCTTAGATGTCCTGCTCCTACCATTTTCTGTACAGCACAGGGAACACCTCTGCTGATCTGAACCCATTTCAAGCCTCTAGGTCAGTGGATTCCAAAGAGGGCAGTAGTGCCCACCATATATCGGGGGGGGCCTCTAAGAGGCAAGGGGGTAGAAGGGGGCACTCGAGGGGCAAAAGCTGGTATCACAGGATCAAGTTCATTAGTTTTGTTGAATTCATTAAACAAAATAGTTTAAACCGGATTTTGGATAAATGTGCAGTTAATTCCTACTGTTTGGAATTTTATTGTGTCACTGTCTTCCTTAGTGGGTTGTGCAAACCCTTATTCGGAATGCAGTCGTACCTTGGATCCTGAACACTTTGCGAGTCAAACGTTTTGGCTCCCGAATGCCACAAACCCAGAAGTGAGTGTTCTGGTTTGCAAATGTTCTTCGGAACCCAAACGTCCGACATGACTTCCGTAGCTTCTGATTGGCTGCAGGAGCTTCCTGCAGCCAATCAGAAGCCACACCTTGGTTTCTGAACATTTTTGAAGTTGAGCAGACTTCAGATTCCATTTGACTTCCGAGGTACCACTGTAATGGGTAAGGGAGGGGTTACTGGAACTGGGGTGGGCGGTCCAAAAAAAGTTTGGGAACCACTGTCCTGAAGGAGCCTTGGGGTTTGGGGCTGTGTAGAAGGGACGCGGGTGGCGCTGTGGGTAAAACCTCAGTGCCTAGGGCTTGCCGATCGCATGGTCGGCGGTTCGAATCCCCACGGCAGGGTGAGCTCCCGTCTTTCGGTCCCAGCTCCTGCCCACCTAGCAGTTCGAAGTGCAAGTAGATAAATAGGTACTGCTTTATAGCGGGAAGGTAAACGGCGTTTCCGTGTGCTACGCTGGTGCTGGCTCGCCAGATGCAGCTTCATCACACTGGCCACGTGATCTGGAAGTGTCTTCGGACGGCGCCGGCTCCCGGCCTCTTGAGCGAGATGAGCACGCAACCCTAGAGTCAGACACGACTAGCCCTTACGGGCAGGGGTACCTTTACCTTTAGAAGGGTAAAATACTACAGCAAGATATTAATCACCAGCAAACACACACACACACACACACACACACACACACAATGCCAAGGCTTTTGTAGGGAACAGTTGCATGATAGCCAAACTCATTCCAATCCAGTTTAAGCTTCTTGTGTAGACGTGATTCAAGCTGACTTTGCAGAGTGTATAGAACATGGGTCGGCAAACTAAGGGCTGCGGGCCAGATAAGGCCCAATTGCCCTCTGGATCCGGCCTGTGGGCAGTCCTAGAATCGCTACTTGGATCGGTGTGATCTTTTGGGCTGCACCATATTTTTTTTTGCATTTTTTGGGGGCGCCATTCCCCCACCCCTCACACACACCTCCTCCCTCCTCCTGGCTTCTCCCCACCCTGCGGAGGAAGGGAGCTGGGCTTTGATCGGTGCCAGCCAATCCAACGCCTTGCAGCCCGAGTGCTGAGGTGCGGCCCAGACTCACTACCTGCCCACCGGTCTCTCCATCCATGGCTGCGCCGTGGGCATTGTGGCGGGCGCATTGTGGGGCATTGGCTGGAGCTTGGCGTGCCTGCTGGCCCAGCGCCCAGGAATGCTGGCCTGGAAAGGAGAGGCGACGCCACTGCCACCGGCTCCCAACTGCAGGCAGAGTGGTAGAGGAGGTAGGAAAGCAGGGGGGGCTGGGGGGAGAGAGGAGCCCCCCTCCGCTGTGTGCGTGCACATGCGCAGTCTAGCCCGCCACAGGGTCTGAGGGGCGGTGAACTGGCCCCCTCCTAAAAAAAGTTTGCTGCCCCCTGGTGTAGAAGCTGCTTAGGGGTGCAGGACCTGCATTTATTTTCCAGGCCCCCAATTTGGAAAGGCCAACCATGTCTTGGAGATGGCAGCACTGTGTCTGATACTTTTTTGCTAATAATTGTGTTGTGTTTCCCTCCTTCACAGGAGCAAGCCTCCCCTTGCAGAGTCGAGGGTGTGCTAATGTTGGGATCCTACGTGGCTTATTCAACATCTATCTCTGCGGCAACATTCCTAGCTGCTAAAATGCTGGCCAAGAGTCCACAGAGCGAATCTTTGCCTTCCTTGTTCTCCTCACAACAACCTTCTCGCTGTTCATGTTTTCCTCTCCAGCCACTGCTCAGTTTTCCACGTCTAATCCATCTATCAGCACTTGGAGAATAATAATAAATGTTTACAACATGAATGGGTCTTGATTTCAATTTCTTGAAATTTGAAGGAAGATTTAATAATGGGACATGAAGCACTGCAGTCAGTTGTGTCTCATTTTTAAAAATTCCAACATGTAACCACAGAGGCTTCAATCTAGGTGAGAAGAAGGGGAGCTCTGTGTTTGTGGGTGGGGGCAGGGAAGAGGGGCTTTCTATAAAGCATTAGCCTCCATTGCTTACTCACAACTTAATTTGCCGCAAAGAGACAAAAGTAGCACCTCAAGTTTCAACAGCTGGATTTCTGTTCAGTTTGCCCATTTCCGAAACTGGTACTCAGCTGGGTTCCCTGCATGGAAGAGGCGCAGAGACCTTTCTGCAGCCACAGCGTGTCTCTAATCAGCTACACTTTGGAACTCCCTGCCTATTGATATCTGGCAGGCACCTTCACTGTGCTCTTTTCAGCTGAAAACATTTTTGCTTAGACAAAACAATGTCTTTTTAGTTTATTAAAGGTAAAGGGACCCCTGACCATTAGGTCCAGACATGACCGACTGGGGTTGCGGCGCTCATCTCACTTTATTGGCCAAGGGAGCCGGCGTACAGCTTCCGGGTCATGTGGCCAGCATGACTAAGCTGCTTCTGGCAAACCAGAGCAGCGCACGGAAATGCTGTTTACCTTCCCGCTGGAGCGGTACCTATTTACTTGCACTTTGATGTGTTTTTGAACTGCTAGGTTGGCAGGAGCAGGGACCGAGCAACGGGAGCTCACCCTGTCGTGGGGATTCGAACTGCTGACCTTCTGATCGGCAAGTCCTAGGCTCTGTGGTTTGACCCACAGCGCCACCTGCATCCTTTTACTTTATTGCTGGTTTTAATTTTTTGGAACATTGTAGTTACTTATTTAATTGCTATATTCTTTTGTAAACCATTAGATGTGTTTCATTAACCATCAAGAGGTATACAAATTTTATGGAATTAATAAATATACTTAATGGAAAGAGTTGTGGCTGCCGAGTAAATGAGCAAAAATGTAGGCTATATTTCAGGACTAGCTACAACCTGGCTTGTGGGCCACATCAAGGCACCCACCAGAGCAAAATATTGATGACCCCACCGAGTGGAGGGGTATTAAATAAATGAATAAGCTAGAGACCGCACCTGGTCTTCAGCCTAGCTCAGCACTAGGATGGGATTCAAAAGTGCCACCACCCCAGTCATCTGATTGGTTATTTGATGAGTGAGAAGGCAGCTGAGCTGCATGCAAGAGAGTGGAGCGAGTGTATCTACCACTGTAAAGGCACCTCTCAGGCACAAAAATGTTGGCACACACACACCCTGGCTTTAAATGCTCAGAGACATGCTTAGTTCTTCATCATTTATTGACATCTTTCTTAGCTAAGACAGACGCTGAAGATGGGTTCTATCTAGGGCAGTGGTTCCCAAACGCTTCAGAGCCACTGCCTCCTTGGCCCCATAGAAACATCCGCAGGGCCGGATTTAGGTTTGATGAGGCCCTAAGCTACTGAAGGTAATGGGGCCCTTTATATGTCCAGCTGTCCTTTGTCAACAACAAATTGTCGTTGTTTTTTGTGTTGAATATATGCTACACGGTAATTTATGGACCTAATAGGTATCTAAAGCCATTTGCACATAACAAAATATGTTTTTTTATCTTATATTTTGGAAATGTACATCCAGTTTTCTATCCAGGGGGCTCAAATGCATTTTCTTAAATGATGGTTGATGGCTTTTGTCGCTGCATATGCCACACAGGAGCTAAACAGCAAAAGGACCTTATTTTGTAGTTGCTGGGGAGAAGGCTTTGGTTTAGGAAGGGACTTCCGGAATGGATTAAGTTTGAGAACCAAGGTACCACTGTAGTGACTTTGAAAATAAGAAGCCAAGAGTGGGGAAGGTTGGGAAGTTGCTTTTCTTTATTAACAGGTCTTGGGTTGGGCTGCAGCTTTCAAGGGAAGCAGAAGGAAGCCCAAGAAGCTGGGGAAAGTGAGATAATTCAATGGGAGGCAGAAAGCTTGGAAGAGCATGGAATACTGGGAGGCAGCTCAGGAAGTCTACAGGTTGAGGTTTCCGCAGATGGAGATGCCCAGAATGCCAAGGATGCCAGCCTTGGCACAGCCGCCGGCATGGAATCCACCTAGGTGGGAGGAGACAAGAAAAACAAATTACACACAAACTTAAAAAATAAATTTGAGACCTGAAAACTGCGATCCTATACCCACTTACTGGGTGGAGAGCAAGTAAGCCCCTGTGAATTCAGTGGGCCTTCGTAGACTTGGATAAGATTGCACTATTAGGCAGTTAGTGAGATAGACTTGTGGGATATAATCCACTGAGAGCAGTCAAGTACAACATTCCTTGTAATCCTAGAGAAGACATGCAGGGGAATGTCTGGTCCAGCCAGTCAAAACTTCCTGTTCCTCCTGGCTAGAGCATCCTTCTTTTTGCATGGGATAGAAGGTGGGCATGACCTTACCTGTCCAGGAAACAAAAGGACGAGTCACGGAGCACTCTCTCTCTTTTTCACTTCCTTCTTCATTGGACCAGCTTTTAGCTAGGAATGCTCAGCTTCTCAGCTAGCAGGAGCACTGGGGTTATTCCCCCATATGGGGTAGATCAACATGTACATATTTGTAACTAAGTCTGCCTTCAGGGATCCAACTGTGAACTGATGTAAGTAAACTTCTTTTATTGACTTTGAATAAGATTTTATTCTCTTTATTCTTTTAAGAGGGATTCAAGGGAACTTACCAGGAACGTACAATTCAATCTGAGACAGACTGAATTGTATAAGAGTGAGAGGCTTACACAAGCCTGCAACCAGCTATCTGCTGTGCGTGAGTAGGGGAATGTAAACTCTGCTAAGTAAAGAAACTTGCTAACACAAGTTAAAGGTAAAGGGACCCCTGACCATTAAGTCCAGTTGTGGATGACTCTGGGGTTGCGGTGCTCATCTTGCTTTATTGGCCAAAGGATAGCCGATGTTTGTTCGCAGACAGTTTTTCTGGGTCATGTGGCCAGCATGACTAAGCCGCTTCTGGCGAAACCAGAGCAGCGCACGGAAACACCATTTACCTACCCGCCGGAGCGGTACTTATTTATCTACTTGCACTTTGATGTGCTTTTGAACTGCTAGGTGGACAGGAGCAGGGACTGAACAATGGGAACTCACCCCATTGCGGGGATTTGAACTGCTGAGCTTCTGATCGGCAAGCCCTAGGCTCTGTGGTTTAGACCACAGTGCCACCCACGTCCCTAACACAAGTTAGGAAGGAGATTAATAAACAATATATCCTCTCCTGCCACCCTGAACATTCCCATACCTCTTCAGTAACCAATCCAGAAAACCTGCCACTCCAGTTTGCGGAGCCATTTTAGTCTAGTTTGATCTGCATTTCCATTGCACCTCCAACATTTAACGACTCTGGAAGTTCCATTTCCAAACTGAAGCAGCTGTTTGGCTGGACTGTGAATACTCACTCTCAACTTTTTCAACTTTGTAAACGGGCACGTTCTTGCAGAGCTTCTCGATGGAGCTGCCGAAAAGAAGCCACTCCTTGATTTCTCCAAAGAAAGAGTCACTGGGTTCATATTTCACCCACACATTTCTGGGGGACATCATCTTGTTCATCATCTAAAAAGGGAACGTGTTTATGAAGTAACTCATTTCTAGAGGGACAGCTGTGTTCATTTCCTGCTGCTGCACCAAGCATTGTTAAAGACTCCCACATTTATTGTGCCATAAGGCAGCTTTACGTAACCTGATGCCCTCCACAGGCAAAAGGATTCAAATGACAAAGAAGGTGATTCTGACTAAATATTAGGAACAACTTTCCAATAGTAAGAGCTATTCAGTAGTGGAATGGATTCGCTCAGAAACTGGTAGACATTCTTCACTGGATATTTTTAATCAGAGGTTGTCAGGGATCCTTTAGCTGTGATTCCTGCTATAACGATCTCTGGCAAGCAAGCAGCCTGATAAGCAGCAACGACTCTCCGTCAGTTTTATAAAGAAAAACACATCCAGAGCATGGCGTTCTGCCTGCTCTCATTAACCCTAGTTGCTCAGTCTGACTCATTGTCCCTCCCCCAACAGGAAGGATGCCAAAATCCCGCCTTTCTTCTCCTTCCATTCCATTACTCTCTGAGCCTCTCCAACCTCCTTGTCTGGGGACTGCAGGGCAGGCCTGTCTCTTCCCCAGAAGAGACAGCCTCTGACTCTGGCTTATCTGCTGGTTGCCTGGCAACGCTTTGACCGACTTCCAACTCTTCCTCTCCTTGGGAGCTAACAGCCTGTTTCCTGGGAAGGAGGGGGCCCGGTCTGTCCTCTCTAAACTCAGACAGACAGCTCCCATCTGCAGAGTCAGTCCCTTGCTCGCTCAGCTCAATTTCTGAGGCTGGCTCTTCGGCTGCGCTCGGGGGGGGGGGGGACATTCCTGACACCTGCATTGCAGGGAATTCAATTTGGGAGTTCCTTCCAACTCTACAATTCTATGATTCAAAGTACATAAACTGAATACAATATACAACTTGAAGACTGGGAAAAGATGTGGAAGGTGAATTTAAAATTTACAGTTTGTATTTTATTGAAAGAGAATTATATGAAAATGATGTATAGATGGTATATTACGCCAGAAAGTGGAAAGTATAAAAGTACAGAGAAAGTATTAAAAGGGATCTAAAACCTGTTGGAAATTTAAAGAAAAAGATGGTACATTTTATCATATGTGGTGGGAATGCACCACATAGAAATTATTGGGAAATTATATATAATGAATTGGAAAAAAAAGTTTTAAAAGACTTTTGTTAAGAAATCAGAAGCATTTCTCCTAGGAATTTTAGATCAAGATTAAAAAAAAAAAATGGAAATTATTTATGTATGCAACAACAGCGGCAAGAATTATATTAGCACAAGCATGGAAGACAGAAGAAATACCAACAAAACAACAATGGCAAGGGAAACTTATGGAATATACAGAATTGGCAAAATTAACAGATAAATTACAAGATGAGGATAACTAAGACTTTAAAAGAGAATGGGAACCATTTACAACATATATGAAGAGGCAACATAAAGAATTGGACTCACTGGCAGGGTTTGAATAAACAAACACAGTTGTATATATAAAAAAGTAAGACTATATGTATTGGGAAAATTTTGGGAAGTAACACACAGTAATATGGAAATAAAACAAAATGGGAGTATGAGGGAAGTCCAGGGGAGGAGGGGGGGAAATATGGAAAATTGTTAGAGAAATATTGTTAGAGGATGTATACATGGAAAAGAACAATACAACATATTTTTAAAAAACCAAAGTGCATAAACTGAATAGGTATGTACAATTTATGATATACGGTATTTTTTGTCCTATAGGGTGCACCGGCCCATAGGACGCACCTCATTTTTTTTGGGGGGGGGGGAAATGAATAAAAAAAATTATTTCCCCTCCCCAGCCGTGGCTGCCGCCCCAAGCCTTGCGCACACCTGCCCGAAGCACAGGGCACCCTCAGGAGGGCTCCGCGTGCTTCGGGCGGCAGGCTGCCACCCCAAGCCTTGCGCGCTCGGCGGGACCTCCCGCCGGGCGTGCAAGGCTTGCGGACACTCGCTGGGGCTGCAGGCTGCTGCCCGCAAGCCTTGTGAGCCCGCAGGAACTCCCGCCGGGCTTGCAAGGCTTGCGGATAGCTTCCTGAAGCCTGGAGAGCGAGAGGGGTCAGTGCGCACCGACCTCTCTCGCTCTCCAGGCTTCAGCGAAAGCCTGCATTCGCCCCATAGGACGCACACGCATTTCCTCTTCATTTTTGGAAGGGAAAAAGTGCGTCCTATGGGGCGAAAAATACGGTATACACTGAGATGTCTGTAATGAACTCTGCAGTTACCTGCTTCTCATAAGCCAGCCGCCCAACTTCTTCCAGCTCTGGAATGTAGCCTTTTTCCATCTTCATGACAAAGCAGGCCCGTCGAGAAAAGAGCCGAGTGGCGATGTATCCCTGTCATTCACAAAGTGGAATAATAGTTGAGATTAATGTACTGGGCCTTCCGGGCTCCTTTTCGCTCCCCCCCCCCAAAGGTAGGAATCGACATTGGCTTTCAGTCTGAACTAGAGGCCCATGGTAAACAAGAAAGACTATTTCTGAGGCCACTGGCCAATGTTATTAAAGGTGTCCGAATACATTTGGATGTTCTGCAACTGATGATTCAGCCTCATTTTGTAACATTTTTACTTTTAGTGGCAAGAAAGACTTGCCAAAATGCATTAATAATTTCAGAGGTAATGACAGGTGACTATTGACACATTTGTCTGAAGCCACATTTTGTATGAACACAATTTAAAAAAAAGAAAATAAATGACCATCTTCTCCGTTACAAACTGTGTGTGAACAAATTCAGAAAAATGCCTGGATTGGTGAACAAAGGGGTCTAACTCTGTCACTTGTAAAAGTGGATTTTGAGTCACCAACCTAACTCCTCCTATTGTGTCAAAATTGGATAGACTCAACAAGTTCTTCATTCTTGCCAGAAAACCAATCTGTATGTTGAATGTCAAGCTGACTTATTTTACGGAGCGAAGAAAGCCATTCATTCAAAAGCACGGATGAATTTGACTGTTCTGGAAACAAATTCCTCAGAATGTGACTGACGGGTGCTCGCCATTGGCATCACCCTTTACAATGTCTGTGATCACCCTAAAATAAGTTTATTTTAAATAGATGATACTGGGTGGATGGATGGATGGAATGCAGCTGAATAAAAAAAAGTTTCTGCCTATAATATTGGTTATTCCTGGTGTGATTTCTTTCTTTCCTGTGTTGTTAAGCCCACCTTTCTTCCATAAATGAACCCAAGGCAGAATTCCTGTGCTTCCAAGGCAGTCTCCCAACCAGGCGCTGACCAGTCCCAGACCTGCTTAGCTGCAACAAGGTAGATGGTGGCTCCACCTGCCTTCAGATCCACCCTCTGTCACCTGAGTCTGCTTTGCAGAGGACCCCAGAAGATTGTTGTGAGACAGAAACAGGTAGACTTACATGCTTGTAGTCAAAAATGGTATCTGAAGAGCAGAGTCCTCCATAGACGTGGATGTTGGCCACTTGATTCTCATTATCTATGGACACGGTTTGCTGGACATAATCACCATTGTAGCTTGGGATTCTGTAGACCTGAGAGTAAATATAGCCCCCCAAATTGTTGTTGTTATTATTTTTTACATATTCCTTGTTGTGAAGTATGACATAAGTAAAGGTGCTTTAAGTATATATATTTTCAAAAGTGTAATTCACTTAAACTTTCTTTTAAAAAATCAAAGTGACTAATGAGATAATCATTTAAAAGAACCCCATTATTGTGTAGTATGCCAAAGTACACAGCAGCAGGAAAAAAACCCCCATCAAATGCATGAAAAACTGGAGCAAAAATGAAAAACACAAATAATCAGCAAAGTGGGGGGCAATGATCTCTTTTGCAGCATCAGGAAGGAACCAACAGATCCTTGAAAGAGTCAGGTTTTAATCTGGCTTTTAACAGCACCCAGTATTGGGGGTCAGATGGCCGCAATGTTGGCACTACCATTACTGTGCAGGCGGGCACTTGCCCATGTGACAGGAGCTCTGATGCTGAACCTCAAGGTAGCTGATTCCCAGTTTAAAGGTAAAGGGACCCCTGACCATTAGGTCCAGTCATGAATGACTCTGGGATTGCGGCACTCATCTCACTTTACTGGCCGAGGGAGGTGGCGTTTGTCCGCAGACAATTTTTCTGGGTCATGTGGCCAGCATGACTAAGCTGCTTCTGGCGAACCAGAGCAGCGCATGTCAACGCCGTTTACTGTCCCGCTGGAGTGGTACCTATTTATCTACTCACACTTTGACGTGCTTTCGAACTGCTAGGTTGGCAGGAGCTGGGGCTGATCAACGGGAGCTCAACCTGCCATGGGGATTTGAACCACCGACAGTCCGATCAGCAAGCCCTAGGCTCAGTGGTTTAGTCCATGTCCAGTTTATACCAGTTTAGGGGTATAAATAAACAGCATATTCAACTGGGCTCTGAAGCTAACAGATCATCAATGCAAAATGAACAATACCAGAGTAATATGTTCTAACTGCCATTCTCTGCTAACAAACTCAGAGCCTCCAAACTGTGAGCCTGTGTTTTCAGAGGGGCAGGATACAACCCTGTCCAAAACAAGGTGCAATTCTGCAAATCCACCAGTACTTCTATCTTAACTGTATAAAGTTAACGTTTTGCTTCATTTCTGCGAGTCCCACTTTTCACAGTATTTTAGGAGTTCTGCTCACTTCCGCATGCTGGTGTTGTGTAGGGCATACATGCAGTGGGATAAATAAAACAGCAGCCCCAGTATAGTAAATACCACCACAATGGTTACGTCATTTGAAGTGTTACCATGGTGAAAAAGAGATGATTCTGTTTACCTGGAAAGTGGCAAAAGCTGGGCTCCAGAAGACCCCCAGAACAGCGATTAATACAGCCTGGGGAAAGAAAAGTGGGAGGGGGAAGATATTTTCCATCAAGATAAAATAGGACAGCAAACTCACAGTTGGAAGTGGCTCCATTTAAAGCAGTAGTTCCCAAAGTTTTTGGGGTCACTGCCCCCTTGGTTCCATAACCTCATTCCCAAGGCCCCTTACCCTACCCTGAGGAAGATAATAACACAATATAATTCAAAACAGACAGAATTAATGGCACATTAAGTCAATTAAAATTATTTAGTTAATTCAACAAAATGGATGAGCTAGATCCAGTGATAACCAACTTTTCAAAGTCTGAGGGTCACTAACATCTCCAGGACTCCTTTGCCAGCCCCTTGCCTCTTTGCACACCCCTAGGTAATACGCCCCCCCCCCCCCCGTGCACTACCACTCACTGCAAGCACTTGTTTGATTTGGGGCTAATGGCAGTGAAGTCAATGTGGGTGGGTAGCTTTGAACCTTCTGCTACCTTCTAGAAGCTCCCAGCACCACAAGTGAATGCACAGCGATTCCATACATGCGTAGCATTCAGGGATTGTCAATGCCCTGGGAGAGCAATATTACCAGTGCCCCATGCTGGTATTAGAAGAAGAATGGGATTTCCCTTCCCCAAGGAATGCAGAGGAGAACCAGAAGCTCTATTCTTCCCAACTCCCACAAAGAGGCTGCATTTTGTTCCCACCAATCCACTGAATGAAGAGAAGAAGAGGAGGAAGAGTTTGGATTTGATATCCCACTTTATCACTACCCGAAGGAGTCTCAAAGAGGCTAACATTCTCCTTTCCCTTCCTCCCCCACAGCAAACACTCTGTGAGGTGAGTGGGGCTGAGAGACTTCAGAGAAGTGTGACTGGCCCAAGGTCACCCAGCAGCTGCATGTGAAGGAGCAGGGAAGCAAACCTGGTTCACCGGATTACGAGACTACTGCTCTTAACCACTACACCCCACTGGCTCTCCTGCAGGACCTTCAGAGAATCTACCCAAGACATACCTCACTTCTTGGTTTCTTTATTTAAAATATTTGGGAACCGCACCTCATTACAATAATACCCAGGCAATATACAATCAAGCAATTCAACGCAAAACAGGAATGCAACATTCAATCAAAGCAGTCCAGTAAAGGCAACATATCATGATTTCAGTAGCTAGGAATCATTCAGCTGGCATCAGAGGCTGGAGTAAGCCTGAGTGATTATCCATGTTCTCAACAGCCATTGGCAGCTGTTGCCCTCAGTGGGTGGAATTCCATTCCCCAGTCAGGGGGCCACCACGCAGAATGCCCTGCTCCAATTTGCCATACTATGAACCTCCACAGGCCTTGGAATAACACACCAAATTGAAGGTTGCCTGTGGAAGAGCTCCCCACCCCCCACCCCAATCTCGGGATCCTCTTTTATCCTTCTCTGGAGCTCAGATCTCCTGTACCCTGACATGCCATATTTTCAGTTTAAACATCCATGACGTTCAAAGTTTTGATTGTGTTGTGGGGTTGAGGGGGTCAGTGCCCCGAGTCCCTTCCAGACATGGGGTCCTGTACATAGTGAGGGTTAGGGTCCAATAGGGGATTCTGTTGCTGAGCTAGACAGGCAAGTTTTTGAGGAAGACGTGACCTCAGCTGGCCACTTAAGTGTCCTCATCAGCATCCCAAAAGAATGAGCCAGGTCGCAAGAACTACAACAAGTGATGGTGGGCCTCTAGGCTGAAGATTCCTTCACCTGCTCACCTAGCTGCTAGGTAGGAGAACTGTAGCCAGAGAGTGTGTGAGAGAACTGAGCTGGAAGCAGCCTGGAGGATGGAGAAATAGAGACCTGCTTGCTCTGTGACTCACGGAGAAGCAAGATCTGTTGGGGTGCTGATGTTGTGAGTCCCTCCATCCTATACTCAAGCTATATAGATGTGTAAATAAAACCAAATATGCTAAAGACATCACAGTCTCTTCTGACCTTCATTCCAAGAAATCTGAACCCAGGTGTGGTGTGTAACAATATAATCCTACTCTGCTGTCAGAAAATTGTTCTGTAGTTACAGAAATGAGTTCATTCAAAACCAAAGCAAGTTCTTTCAAAATTCACAAAATGTAAAGTTTTGGATGAGGTAAAGGTCCCTGTCTCCTTCCCAGACATGCTAGCTTGCGGTGAATTCCCACCTGCTACGAATTTCCACCCTTACAAAGACAATTCACAACCTCCCCTAAATATATTAATTTTTGCTAAAAGGATTCTGCCAGCTATACTCACGAGTCCGCTCATTTTTCTCTCAGATAAGGGGAAGAAGCTGAGAAGCAAATGGAATAAGATTCCCGAGACTTCGAACTTTTATATCTTGCCCGTAGGTGTGGGGAACATTACACAGAAATAGGCCCCATACACTTCGGGACTCCATATCTATCGGACCCGCCATGGTAAACGGCTTTATCTGCATTTTGGGCTGAGCCGATAACCACGCCCGATAGCCCAGAGTACATTAGTCAGCTGCGAAAAAATTCCAATTCGGTCATTTTGCAAATATCAGTTAACCCTTTCTAGAATGTCTGCACCTGCCTGCCTCTAGTCTGCCCATCTGCTATACGATATCAGGTTCTTAAATAGAGAGGTGTGTGTCTGAGGTTCTGTGAGGGAGGGGATGCTTCTGAAATTCCCCTCACCTAAATTTTACCAGGATTTTGGAGTTCCACATTACTGAGCTTTGTTGCCGCAGCAGAACCCAATATGCATGGAAAACCCTCTGTTCTGAATTTTGCTCAGACCAACTAGTTAGTCATGGACTCCATAACTTGCTTGCTGGTTTCCCATTGGAACTTCAGATTGGCCACTGTGAGAACAGGATGTTGGACCAAATAGCCATTGGCCTGATCCAGGATGGCTCTTTTATGTTTTAAATAGTGCTTATCCCTGCACCTCTAGAGTGCATTACATAGGAACAGAGTCAGACTATTGGGTCTAGCTTTGAATTGTCTACACTGGCCAGCAACAGCTCTCCAGGATTTCAGACAGCCTTCCCACACAGCCCTGCCTGGAGATTTCACTGGGGAGATCTAGGACTTCCTTTTATCTGTCCTGGATCTTCCAATATCCAGCTTCGTTGGAGGTTGGTGGGTTCTAGCGTCAAGAGAAAGGGAGAAAAAATTTTCTCTACCCATTTCCTCCTCTTGCTTGCCTTTTTCTTCTTCTAAACTTTACACATGTTGAGATTTCCTCGCAGGGGCGGTGTGTCCTTTTTCGCTGCTTCAGATGAAACAGGAATTCTGCCTCCTGCCACCACTGCATGCCCTGCCGCATTCTCCGTTGGCAGAGAAGCAGTGCTGCCATTGGCACCAATTTCAGGCAAGATCATACCCATTTTGGGCGAGGTTTTGCCCAAAATCGCACAAGATCTTGCTCGCTCTGCAAGATCT
The DNA here is from genome assembly GCF_964106915.1 of Podarcis gaigeae. Taxonomy (NCBI): domain Eukaryota; kingdom Metazoa; phylum Chordata; class Lepidosauria; order Squamata; family Lacertidae; genus Podarcis; species Podarcis gaigeae. The sequence continues at coordinate 5,490,941 of NC_139684.1, read as the reverse complement.
CATTCAAATCGAATCAAGTACCTTTTTCAGCATCACGATATTATTTTTTAAAAATATTTTTATTAAACAATTTCAACATAACAAATTATCAAACCATATACAGTGGTACCTCTGGTTACGAATGGGATCCGTTCTGGAGGTCCGTTTGCAACATGAACAGAACGCAACCCGCAGTGGCGCGTCTGTGCACGTGCGGGTTGCGATTCACCACTTCTGCACATGCGCGTGACATCCTTTTGCGCGTCTGTGCATGCACAAGCAGAGAAACCGGAAGTAACCCTTTTCAGTACTTCCGGGTCGCCATGGGACGCAACCTGAAAAAATGTACAGTGGTGCCTCGCAAGACGAAATTAATCCGTTCCGCGAGTCTCTTCGTCTTGCGGTTTTTTCGTCTTGCGAAGCACGGCTATTAGCGGCTTAGCGGATTAGTGCTATTAGCGGCTTAGCGGCTTAGCGGCTATTAGCGGCTTAGCAGCTATTAGCGGCTTAGCAGCTTAGAAAAAGGGGGGGAGGGGAAAAACTCGCAAGAACTCTTGCGAAGCAAGCCCATAGGGAAATTTGTCTTGCGAAGCACCTCAAAAGACGGAAAACTCTTTCGTCTAGCGAGTTTTTCGTCTTGCAAGGCATTCGTCTTGTGGGGCACCACTGTAACATGAAGCAAATGTAACATGAGGTATGACTGTAATCCCATACATTATTCCCCCCTCCCGCCTTCCATCCCCCCCCCACCAGGGACTTCCCTCAGCTACTTTCTCTGATTTCTCTGCATGTATTATTCTCTGCATGTTATAAAATTATACATATCCTTATGTTATCTATCTACCTTGTTATCAATTTGTGTGGTGTTGTTGTTGTTTAGTCGTTTAGTCGTATCTGACTCTTTGTGACCCCCTAGACCAGAGCACGCCAGGCCCTCCTGTCTTCCACTGCCTCCCGCAGTTGGGTCAGACTCATGTTTGTAGCTTCGAAGACACTATCCAACCATCTCGTCCTCTGTTGTCCTCTTCTCCTTGTGCCTTCCATCTTTCCCAACATTAGGGTCTTTTCCAGGGAGTCTTCTCTTCTCATGAGCTGGCCAAGGTCTTGGAGCCTCAGCTTCACAATCAGCTTCACGATCAATTTGTGTATGTTTATTCAAAACCTGCCAAGGAGTACAGTTCATTTTGTTGTCTTTTTAGATAATTTGTAAAAAGTTCCCATTCTTCCTTAAACTCACAGTTGTCCTTGTCCCAAAGTTTGTATGTCAATTTAGCCAGTTCTGCATAGCTCATCCATTTTTCATGCCACGGTTCTTTTGTTGGGATTTCTTCATTCTTCCATTCTTGTGCTATCAAGACTCTTGCCATATTGGCATCACGGTATTAAACGTTTCAAGTTACTGGGATAATTTAAAAGGGCAAGGGTGAAGCTGTCGAGGGTAGTAAGGTCACGCTGTGATCGTGTGCACTTAGGTATTCTGCTTCGCCCTGTCTATACCCCAAAAGGATGGTTTGTTGGGAACCCTTTCGGGTAAAATTGTGGTTAAAAAGGAAGCTACTAAGGCCATGATATCTGCTGGGAGAAACCTCATTTGACTTCTTCTCGGATTTGTAGGTCAGAGGTCCAACATTGTGATGGCCTGGGGCTCAGACTCGGAACCAGAGGAGACTCAGTCCACACTGGATCCTTTGCCTCAGGCGGCATCTGAACCTAGTCTGGGGCCTGATTCTGAAGAGCCCCAGTCTGCACAGGTTCCCCTGCAACAAGCCCCAGCTGGGCCGAGTCAGGGGCCTGAGGCTGCCCTGGCTCCAGATGCGGGGATGACCTCATTGCCTTCAGCTGGGCCATCACTTACAATTGCTCCACTACCAGTTGGGTCAGGAGAGGCTGAGGCGGCCTCTGGGTCTAGTAACCCACCGACGTCTCCCGAGCTGCAGAGACTGAGGTCTGAGAGAAGGAGAGACCTGATTACTCACAGGAGGAGTGCAGGGAGGTGAGTCACTGGGGGATCAGGACCGGCTGTTACCCCGACAAAGATAAAAGGCTGTCGGACCCCGCTCCAGGTTGCGGGAGCAACATTGCTGTTTGCTAGAACCTATCCGAAATCTTGTGCCTGACCTTGCCTGGTTTCCTGCCTCGTGTCCTGCCTTGGCCCTGTTGGACTGACTCCTCACAGAATCCTTGGATTCAGGACTGGACCTGGACTGTGTTGCTCAGGTTAACCCCTGGGCCCAGCACAAATATTTTGCTCAGCATCAGTTGGCGAGGTATGCTGTGTTAAGGGCAATCTTTGAGATTGTGATCCATTGAATCAGGTACTACAGTGGTACCTCGGGTTACATAGACTTCAGGTTACATATGCTTCAGGTTACAGACTCTGCTAACCCAGAAATAGTGCTTCAGGTTAAGAACTTTGCTTCAGGATGAGAACAGAAATCATGCAACAGCGACAGCAGGAGGCCCCCTTAGCTAAAGTGGTGCTTCAGGTTAAGAACAGTTTCAGGTTAAGAACGGACCTCCGAAATGAATTAAGTACTTAACCCGAGATACCACTGTACTTGGTTGCAGGCACACAGACGGGCCTGATATGGGGTATGTAAGAATCTGCCTTTGGTCACTGCATAAGGGAAGGCATTTAATCTTGCGAGCATAAAGGAAGATCTCATTCAATTTCAAGCAAGATCATGCCCCAAATGGTTGTGATCTTGCCCAAAATTGGTACCAATGGTGGTGACTCTTCTCCACCACTGTCAGAGGCAGCTAGTCAGGTGGGGCACCCATGGGTGTGTCTCCTGGGGCTGGAGGTAGTGGACTCAGCCTGCCTAATGGCTGTGCCAGCTCTGTCTCCTTGTTGGTTTTTATCTTCTGTGGCCAGGGTGCCCTCACAACCTCCCTTCAGCACTCCTGCCCCCAGCTTGGTGCTATGCTGCTCAGGCTGGAGGGAGCCCAGCTCTGATGGTTGGGAACCGATGGTGGAATTTGTAATCCAAGACAGCGATGTGCCACTGTAGCTGTTGATTTATGAGCTACTGGGGGAGGGAGTAAGTCCCCTGATGATGAACCTGCATAGCAGCAGACAGGGCAAAATGCCTGAGAGGAATTGGTACCAAGTTGGGGAGAGCTGAGGGACGCGGGTGGTGCTGTGAGTTAAACCACAGAGCCTAGGACTTGCTGATCAGAAGGTCGGCGGTTCGAATCCCCGTGACGGGGTAAGCTCCCGTTGCTCGGTCCCTGCTCCTGCCAACCTAGGAGTTCGAAAGCACGTCAAAGTGCAAGTAGATAAATAGGTACCACTCCAGCAGGAAGGTAAACGGCGTTTCCGTGTGCTGCTCTGGTTCGCCAGAAGCAGCATAGTCATGCTGGCCACATGACCCAGAAGCTGTACGCCAGCTCCCTTGGCCAATAAAACGAGATGAGCGCCGCAACCCCAGAGTCGTCCGCGACTGGACCTAATGGTCAGGGGTCTCTTTACCCTTTACGTTTACCTTTGGGAGAGCTGGGGTGAATAAATGTCACTTTTGCAAACATTTGTGCCAGCTTTGAAGAACTGTGCAGGTTTTAAGCAAAGATCCGCAGTGTAAGAACTTAACTTTATATCCATGGAAAGATAGTCTGTATCTTTATTTTACAGAAAGTGGCAAGCGCTCCACCAAATTTATTCTTTCAGCGATTCCATACTGCTATCAGCATGTTCTTTTGACAGGGGCCACCTTTTCCTTAAAAGAGACGCTGGTGGCGCTGTGATCTAAACCACTGAGCCTAGGGCTTGCCGATCAGAAAGCCGGCAGTTCGAATCCCCGCGACGGGGTGAGCTCCCGTTGCTCGGTCCCTGCTCCTGCCAACCTAGCAGTGCGAAAGCATGTCAAAGTGCAAGTAGGTACCGCTCTGGCGGGAAGGTAAACGGCATTTCCGCGCGCTGCTCTGGTTTGCCAGAAGCGGCTTAGTCCTGCTGGCCACATGACCCGGAAGCTGTATGCTGGCTCCCTCGGCCAGTAAAGCGAGATGAGCACCGTAACCCCAGAGTCGTCCGCGACTGGACCTAACGGTCAGGGGTCCCTTTTCCTTACCTTTTCCTTGTTTACAGGTGTTAACAGAAGAGGCTGTTGGCCTTCGCAAACAGTTTTTGTGTAGTTACAGATAGGTAGCCGTGTTGGTCTGCCATAGTCAAAACAAAAAAAAATCCTTCCAGTAGCACCTTAAAGACCAACTAAGTCAGTTCTTGGTATGAGCTTTCGTGTGCATGCATCTGGTATCGTGTGCATGCATCTGGTATCATGCATCTGGTATCTGAAGAAGTGTGCATGCACACAAAAGCTCATACCAAGAACTGACTTAGTTGGTCTTTAAGGTGCTACTGGAAGGATTTTTTTTAGTTTTTGTGTATGCATGGATCAATTAATTATATCAATTTAAAGATGTGAGCAGGGAAGACAAAGAACTGTCGCCATTGGAGCAACAGATCTCAGAATGCTTTCTCTTGGTAAATTCACGTTTCCTTGAAAATTAGATCGACTCTAGGGGTGGCAGCCAACTAGGTTTACTCAGAGTAGACCCGCTGAAATTAACAGTCCTAACTTAGTCGGGTTCACTAATTTCCGTTGAGTAAAACATAACTGAATGCCACCCTAAAAGCAAAAGTCACAAGAATGGAACTTAAAAATGTAAAAAAATCCAGATTTCTGCCCATTCTGATCAATGCAGATGTTGGAATGTTACTTGACATTTCACACAACAGGCTTACTAGGCGAGCCATGTTTGTTTTGTGGGATTAAACTTGGTCTTAATTCAGCAGTTTTAAAATGACGCCTCCCACACATTAATTCTGTGCAATCAAATGTTATCAAAAAGTGTATTGATTATATCTTTTATCGGCCTCATGTGGCTTATCTGTATGGCGTCACCCGGTTTCCTTGTCCTTCGCATACATGCCCCAGGTCCGAGGAGGACCAGCCCCACTGTGATAAGGGGGCCCTACCCCTCCGGACTCTCCACACCTAATGTTTGAAAACCAGAGTATATAAAGTGGAAGGGTTCCCCTTTAGCTGATCCCGCACCACTTCCAGCGACAAAATGAAGCTGATTGTGAGTATACACAACTTTTCATTTTCTACTGAAAGCCCATGCGACGGAAAACCCAATTTATCCCTAAAACCTCTTATTTTTGTGGGAGGCAATTTCTAGATTTTGTTTATGTATGTATTTATGTATTTGAGGTGGTATAAATGATTCTCCACCCCCCCCCCATTTCATCCTCACAAGAACCCTGTGAGGTAGGTTAGGCCAGGGTCACCAGTGAACTACGTACCTCACAGGGCTGTTTTGGGGATTAAATGATATGGGGAGAACCTTACCCTCTTTGGAGGAAAAGCAATGCAACAACTAACATAAAATAAATCTGCTACATCATATGTAGACCTGGTGGGCTTCAGCTCCTTGAGGAATATGCAAGAAACACACTCATGGTGAAAAAGCCCTCCGGCCCATGAATGCTCTTGAGGCACTGTGCTTAAGAGCTCTTAACTCTGTGATGGATTGCGGTCCTAATCTTATAACGTGAAGTAACCCCCCTGCACTAACAAACACAACTGTCCTTTTAGCTACTGGAAAACTAAACGTACATAGGATGCTGCAGCCGGAATCCTAATGTCAAAGTTGGACATTGGAAAGCAAGGCACTTGGGAAATTTCTCTGCCCCCATTTAGAATAATTTGATAGCCAGTGCATGCTTGAATCCATCTCTAGTTGCCGGAAGTCCAAAATAGGAGGCAAAGAGTAAAGGCACTTTATGCAGCAAAGGAATGAGCGAGAAACGGCTGGATTCACAGCCTGAGTTGTTGTTTTTTGTATATTAGTTTATAGTATTCCAAATACTGTACTGAGATTATGTTTCAATTTTTTAAAAAACCCAAGTTGATTATAAATAGAAGATGACTGTCATGTAACGCTACTCTTCTTCTGAAATCTGTTCCAGGCTTTGAGTGTTGCGCTCCTGGGCGTTCTCCTAGCCCCCACCTTAGCCGATAATGTAAGTACTAAGACAGATTAAACACGTTGCTCTCATCACATTATTTCAGTTTCTGTCTTGTTGCTGCTCTTAGAAGCTTGAAATTGGATGTGCTCTGAGGCTGCCTTTATATCTTGGTGTAGAATTCTGCATGATAATAATAATAATAATAATAATAATAATAATAATAATAATAATAATAATATTTTATTTATACCCCGCCCTCCCCAGCCAAGGCCGGGCTCAGAGCGGCTTACAAGCAATAATAAAAACAAGATGAATGATTACAAACTTAAAAACAAAAATAAAATACAACATTAAAATAATGGAACATTAAAATATTAAAATGTAGCCTCATCGCAGGAGGAGAAGGAAAAGGGGGAAGAGAGAGAGAGAGAGAGAGAGAGAGAGAGAGAATCAAATTGGCTCCAAGCCAAAGGCCAGGTGGAACAACTCTGTCTTACAGGCCCTGCGGAAAGAAATCAGATCCTGCAGGGCCCTGGTCTCATGAGGCAGAGCGTTCCACCAGGCTGGAGCCAGTGTTGAAAAGTCCCTGGCTCTGGTTGAGGCTAATCTGACTTCCTTAGGGCCTGGGACCTCTAGGGTGTTGTTATTTATGGACCTTGAGGCTCTCCGTGGGGCATACCAGGAGAGGCGGTCCCGTAGGTATGAGGGATGAGACCCTCTTGCATTGTGAATGTGGGCACAGCAGCTATGGGGACATTCTTGAGCCTTGCGTAGGCTGGCCAATTTGCCAGATTTTGAGGGATAGGAGCGGGTGCTCTTCCAAAGATTCCTGCATCGCAGAGGGTTGGACTAGATGACCCTTTGGTCCTTTCCAACTCTACATTTCTAGGATTCTATCATCCCCAAACACAGCTTGAAAAAAACAATGCTTCAGACTGTTATGGAATCTCTCCTTCAGATTCCCTAAAACTAGACCAAATTACTGCTCAAAGACTGATCCGCCAAAGACTGGATGACATCGATCTACAGCGAAATTATATGCTGGGGGGAGGTGTTTGTTCGCCTCAGAACATTGGTATCACTTTAACCTACTGCGTTCCATCATACCTCTCCTCCCTTTCGTCTGTTGCCCATAGACTGGCCTTCACCAAAGCGAGGTTCAACGTTTTTCCCTCCAACGTCCTGAGACATAGATTCTCAAAGGGCCAAGCCCCCGCCATGTGCGAATGTGATAAGTTGACACCAGAGTCGCTCCAGCACATTATGTTCACTTGCCCCCTGTTCAATGTGCCACGGGCAAATTTGTTGGGATCAATCATACAGAAACTAGAGGGTACCCCACCAAAATTCCACCTTGCCCAAATCTTGCAGGATAAGGATACTCATACGACCCTGAAAGTGGCAAGGTTCCTGGTCGCTGTCCTTACCCAAAAGCGACGCCAAGGAGCACTACAAGCTAACTAAGGCGTAGTATGCCATTCTATCTTATAGTATTTTACTGTTATAGTGGTGTTTTAGCGGCTGTTTTCCCCACGTGCACAAGTTGTTATTTATGTGTCGTTTTTACCTGTATGGGCCTATGGCCATAAATAAAATTCTTCTTCTTCTTAATGCTTCAGACTGAACTGTGCTTGAGAGCTGGCTTCAGTCATGCTTACTGAGGTGGACGTCCACTTTTTGTTCCATTCTGCATTTACAAGGAAATGTTTATTGCAAAATCTGGAACACTGAAAATCTGACTGTCTTGCTGTTCTTCATTTTTCCCACTCAAGAATATCAGCGAAAACAACCAGGGAAATGTGGGGGGCCATTCCCATCAGTCTGTGAGCATTGACAACCAAAAGCAGGTGGTCAACGTGGACAACAACAATGGCTGGCACTCCTGGAACAACATCTGGGATTACGGCACTGTAAGGAGCACCCACACATTCAGATGCCTTTGTTTTTTTACTTGGGATAAGGAAGGAATTCAGTTTAGTTCACATAAAAAAATGAATCGATCGAAATTGTGATTTCCGAAATGGTATGAGAACAATAGTGGAGAACAACAGTGGAATTTGCTGCCAAGGAGTGTGGTGGAGTCTCCTTCTCAGTGGCGTAGCGTGGGGGGTGCAGGGGGGCCTGGCCACACCGGGCGCAACATCTGGGGGGGGGGCGCTCGCACTCGCAGCTCTCTGCCCCTACCTGCCCCTACCTGGGTTAGAGGGCGCAAATTACTTGCCTTGCTCCGGGTGCTGACAACCCACGCTACGCCACTGCTCCTTCTTTGGAGGTCTTGAAGCAGAGGCTTGACAACCATATGTCAGGAGTGCTCTGATGGTGTTTCCTGCTTGGCAGGGGGTTGGACTCGATGGCCCTTGTGGTCTCTTCCAACTCTATGATTCTAGGATTCTATAATAGAGTATGCAGTATTGGGGAGGGGGTGAAATGAAGCTCAGTTCCACATTTCATGCAGACCTGCGTCATCACTACTTCCCAAGGCAATATGCCAAATGAGGCACAACTCTGCAGATTTCATAATGCAGTTCACCATCCAAAAACTGCACAAAATGCATGCACTTATTTCATAAAATTTATATAGTGGTCAATTGCAGAGAAAGCCCCCACTGAAAGTAGTTTGCAAAAATAAATTGAGGGGATATAATTTGTAAATTTATATATTAGTGAACAGAATATATAAAATTGCACTATATTAGGGAATATTGTATGCAGGACTTTTTATTTCTTTAAAGGTTGTGAGTTTGCGGTGGTAATGGGGTGAGCCGAGTTTAAGACTGGAAAACTGAAAGAAAGTAAAATTGACAGAATTGTCCCTTCCTGCGTAATGCTCCTCTGACTGTTCCTGTTTTGCTTGGGCAGGGCTACATGGCAACCCGGATCCTCTCCAAGAAATCTTGCATTCTTACCAAAATGAATCGAAATGTCATGCCAGATGTGACCACTCTTCCAGAAGCCATCAAGGAAAAACAGGTAAAGACAAGAGAAGCCTTGTTGGGCGGATTTCAAAGAGGATTAGACAAGTTCTTGGAGGATAAGCTGCTAAATTTGCATTTCCTGAAATAATATGAGTACATCCAAACTTGTCCTTCAAGATTTCTGCTTATTTGAATTTGGTGATTGAATTATCCAACCAATGGTCACAAAAACACATATGACCCACTCAGTCCCGTCTTTCAATTCTGTGTCGTTGCTCCCCCCTGTTTAGAAGGATCGTACCAAAGGGCCGGCACCCAAGAAACTCACTTACATGGTTACTCCCAAGAAGATCACTAACCTGGCCCCATATGGGAAAAACATTGAAGCCTTGTGCAGAGGGATCCCTACCTATGCTGCTTATGAATTTGCAGGTGAGTCCTCAACTGAAAGGGGTTTGCAGAGTGAAAAGAGTGTATTCCAGCCTCAGGGACAAGTTGTGTTTGTTTCCCCTTCCACACAACTATACATGGAACTAGAGAATCACAAAGGAACCCCCTTTGGGGTCGTCTTCCCCGCTGTGTCTTCCCCAGGGCCACGGAGCACAGCTTTGACCCTAGTGATAAATTGATTGGGCAGCTGGCTAAAAATCTTCAGACTGGATATAAAATAAACATGCAGCCTCAGTTTTAGGTTAATAATAAATATGATAATATGCAGACCTGATGAAAATATTGAGATCCTAATGACATATCAATAATGCAAGCACACCCATGAACTGAACGAACTGTACACTTGGAACATTAAACTTGGATCTGTAGCACAACATAAAGGTAAAGAGACCTCTGACCAATAGGTCCAGTTGTGGCCAACTCTGGGGTTTCGGCGCTCATCTCACTTTATTGGCCGAGGGAGCCGGCGTACAGCTTCCAGCCAGCATGTGGCCAGCATGACTAAGCCGCTTCTGGTGACCCAGAGCAGCGCACGGAAACGCTGCTTACCTTCCCGCCGGAGCGGTACCTATTTATCTACTTGCACTTTGACGTGCTTTTGAACTGCTAGGTTGGCAGGAGGTAGCACAACAGAATGAGTATCACACAACAACTTTGTTGCATTCGCATGGGGTTCACTTATGGAAACCTTCAAATGTGATTGCATATAATTGGGTGAAGCTGCCCCTTCATAATGTCAAAGGGCAGAAGTGAATGTCCATAGAAATACTCGGTTCACGGCGCATTTCTGGAAAGTGTTACTCAGAATTGGTTGTGCATTGAACATGAAATATATCTTATAGCCTTCCCCCACTTCTATTGTTGGCCCTGGCTGATCATTGCAGCCCCACTGAAGCGACTGGAAAGGCACAGTGGTTGAACTGGTATAAAAACAGCGTCAGTTGTCTCTGTTGTTGATGTAACATGAGCTGCAGGGTTCTATAAAGTGTGTGAGAACTGGTGTGGCAAAGTGGTGAGAGTGTCAGGCTTGGACCTGGGAAATCAGAGTTCAAATCCTCAGCCACAAAGCTCATTGGGTGACCCTGAGCTGGTCATTCTCAGCCTGGCCTACCTCATAGGGTGGTTGTGGTGATTAAATGGGGGAGGAGAATCAGGGAGCCCCTGGAGCCCCTTGGAGAAAAGGGTGGGAAATAAATGGAACGTGTCCAGAGGAGAGCAACCAAAATGGTCAAAGGCCTGGAAACGATGCCTTATGAGGAACGGCTAAGGGAGCTGGGCATGTTTAGCCTGGAGAAGAGGAGGTTAAGGGGTGATATGATAGCCATGTTCAAATATATAAAAGGATGTCACATAGAGGAGGGAGAAAGGTTGTTTTCTGCTGCTCCAGAGAAGCGGACACGGAGCAATGGTTCCAAACTAAAAGAAAGAAGATTCCACCTAAACATTAGGAAGAACTTCCTGACAGTAAGAGCTGTTCGACAGTGGAATTTGCTGCCAAGGAGTGTGGTGGAGTCTCCTTCTTTGGAGGTCTTTAAGCAGAGGCTTGACAACCATATGTCAGGAGTGCTCTGATGGTGTTTCCTGCTTGGCAGGGGGTTGGATTTGATGGCCCTTGTGGTCTCTTCCCACTCTATGATTCTATGAAATGCATTAAATAAATGATTTAACTCCATCCAAATTCCTTGTCTGATGCTATCTCTTCCCATGTTCCAAATACCAAGGAACATATGGGAAAATAATATCTGGGATGTAGCAATGTCTGAGGGTCTCACCTTCAAGAAACATTGACCCCTTTCATTAAGAATGTTAATGACCAAAATCAAGGCCTTGTATACCAACCTTGTATACCAACCAGGACCTTGTATACCAACCACTCAATATTCTCAGTGGAGAGGTTTGATCAAGTAATATGTTTGACTGTTGAATGTATTAGTGTATGTCTAGAGACAACAGAAAAACAAACACCATTAACTGTACTGCTGAATAAGTGTTTAATGGTTAATGTACATGGTACCTCGGGTTACATACGCTTCAGGTTACAGACTCTGCTAACCCAGAAATATTACCTCGGGTTAAGAACTTTGTTTCAGGATGAGAACAGAAATCGTGCTCCGGCGGCAGCGGGAGGCCCCATTAGCTAAAGTGGTGCTTCAGGTTAAGAACAGTTTCAGGTTAAGAACGGAGCTCCGGAATGAATTAAGTACTTAACCCGAGGTACCACTGTATTTGTTTAAAAACAAAAACATTTTAAAATAAATTAATAAATCAAATGATTTAATTCCATCCCAATACCTTGCCTGATGCTCTCTGTTCCATTTTTTTCTTTTTCTTTCCAGGAGAAAGTTCTGGAGCCTGCTTCCAAGCCAACATCCTCTGCCTCTTGCACATCAGCCTTTGTGGGGGAGAAAGGATGTCTTAATAAACCTCCAACTTTTCCCCACCGCAGTGTTTGTCGATTGATGAAAGAAACAGCTTCTCACCCTGGGTTTTCTTCATTTCCTTTTCATCTTACGCTTGGAGCATCAGGGGGAAAAACTACTGCATTTGGAGTGATTGCCAATTAAAATGTGCCTAGAATTTTAAAAGTCTCTTTTCATTATGTATTTGTCACATTTCTATCCCACCTTGATTGGCCATTTTATCCTCTCCCCAACCCTGTGAGGTAGGCTAGATTGAGACAGAGTGTGTGTCCCAAGATTACCCAGTTTGAGTTTATGTTGCTTGATTTTCAAGTTAAAAGCCCAACAGAAAAATTGAGTTTCTTGAAAAATGCCATCTTTAATAGAGCAGGAGTTGCTTACCTGGGAATTAACTCTCTCCTATCTGCACCTCTACCAACATTACTATGATTTTTACAAGTCAAACAATAGAGCTTCTTTCCTTCAACGGTAGAGGGGAGTCAGAGTAGAGGCAGCCCTGTTAAGTTGTGGGTGAACATATCAGACGACACAGCGATTCTTCAGTCAGCTCTTGTTTATTCACAGGCCAGAACAGAACTGAACTGAAGGGTTCAGCCAACCTGCTTATATAGAGCTCAACTACAAGGCAACAGTAACAACTTTCTGTAACTATCCAATCACTGAACGTCATTTTCAATTCCTTATTTGCATACGCAGACCTGAGTCAGAGTAGAGGCAGCCCTGTGGAGGGAACATCTAGACATTGTTCTCCTGCAGGAGACACATCAAAGCAGGAACCAGAGGGCTGCTTTACCAAAAGGACGCTGGATAGGCAAGCAACTCCAGAGTTGTGGCTGTCCTGATAAGCAAGCGCTGCCCTCTGAGTGTTGAGGAAAACTTGTCAGAGCCGGCAGGCAGATACCTCTTTGTTTGTGGCGTCACAGGCAGTCATCCAATCACCACCGCCTGTTTATATGCACCCAACTTAGCACAACAAGACTTTATCCAGAAGACACTAACAGAAAGAGGCCATTTTAAAAGAGGGTGGACCATAATAAGAGAGGAGACTTCAATTGCTGCAGTGATGACTCTAAGGACTGACGCAGCACCGATCGGTGAACAAACTCTCCAACCCACGCTTGGCAGAAATGTTGACTGAATGGGACCTGGTTGGATACCTGGCAGACACTGCATCTGGAAGGCAGGGAATTGCATGGTAGATCCCCCCCACCCAGTGGAAATAATGACACATGACACAATTATTAAGGTTAATGCTAGTGTGTTGTAGTGGTGTGGTGTAGTGGTTAAGAGCGGTGGACTCGTAATCTGGTGAACCGGGTTCGCTTCGCTGTTCCTCCGCATGCAGCTGCTGGGTGACCTTGGGCTAGTCACACTTCTCTGAAGTCTCTCAGCCCCACTCACCCCACAGAGTGTTTGTTGTGGGGGAGGAAGGGAAAGGAGAATGTTAGCCACTTTGAGACTCCTTCGGGTAGTGATAAAGTGGGATATCAAATCCAAACTCTTCTTCTTCTTCCTTTTAATGGGCTAAATAAAGCCACAACTTTATTGGTTACAGGTGATGAGCGGTATTGGCTTAGACATTGGTCCTAACTGACTATATCTGGCTTCAGACCGTCCACTTGAAGTCTGGGAAGAGTTAACCACCAGTAGGGGGAGTCCTGCTAAGCACATCAACTAGGAACTCCCCCAGGGCCACCGATTGGGGGGCGTAACTTAGGCCCTCACCTCCATAGGCTTTGGACAGGGCCACACACCCCAGAATCCTTTATCAGACTACCCTTCAATATGTGGGGCAGGTGATTGCGCTTCCTCCCCTCTTCCAACTGCAGAACAATACCACTGCCTAACCACCAATACCAAGAGAGTTGTGACGATTTGCTACGAGGTAGGCGAAAACCAAGTGGCTGGTGCCAATTTGTCAAGTGGGGAAATTCTTACCAGGCCCCTCAACGGCGACCAACCAAGGTCCATAGGTCGGTCAAGGAACGATAACCTTATAGGGCGGGGAAAGCAGGAACAGCTGGCAGGCAGCAAAGAGGGAGATCCCCAGCCATGTCCTGGTTGAAATAAGGCAGGCCACACCCCCAGAGCCAGCCGATTAGCTGGCCAGGAGGTGACGCAGCCAGGAAGCCCCCCCCCATTCGTGTGGGGGCTGGGTTCCAGCCGCCGCATGCTTGATGGGGCTGTGAAGCCCGTAACTCCACCTCCTCCGAATGGCGGAAGTGGCTTTCTCATGTTTTTCTCATGAATCATTGTCACGCATGAACCCAATATTAATACCCAAAAGTGATCTTCATTAGATGTGACGCGGCAGCTAAAAAAGCCAATGCAATTCTGGGCTGCATCAATAGGAGTATAGCATCTAAATCAAGGGAAGTAATAGTGCCACTGTATTCTGCTCTGGTCAGACCTCACCTGGAGTACTGTGTCCAGTTCTGGGCACCACAGTTCAAGAAGGACACTGACAAACTGGAACGTGTCCAGAGGAGTGCAACCAAAATGGTCAAAGGCCTGGAAACGATGCCTTATGAGGAACGGCTAAGGGAGCTGGGCATGTTTAGCCTGGAGAAGAGGAGGTTAAGGGGTGATATGGTAGCCATGTTCAAATATATAAAAGGATGGAAAGGGAGAAAGGTTGTTTTCTGCTGCTCCAGACAAGCGGACACGGAGCAATGGATCCAAACTACAAGAAAGAAGATTCCACCTAAACATTAGGAAGAACTTCCTGACAGTAAGAGCTGTTCAACAGTGGAATTTGCTGCCAAGTAGTGTGGTGGAGTCTCCTTCTTTGGAGGTCTTGAAGCAGAGGCTTGACAACCATATGTCAGGAGTGCTCTGATGGTGTTTCCTGCTTGGCAGGGGGTTGGACTCGATGGCCCTTGTGGTCTCTTCCAACTCTATGATTCTATGATAGGTGGAGAGTGCAGAAATTGGGTCTGTGACAGTCTCTGATCATGCACCAGTCTCCATTAACTTAAACTTTGGTGCGTTTCCCCCCAGGAGCCACAACTGGTACTTCTCCCTGATGCAGTGTCTAAAGATTGCTTAGTATGTATCAACAATTATTAAGGTGCAAGATCAGCCTTGGCAGCCAACAGAGGAGCTTTAGCCTGGACATACTGATTTCTGATTTTTTACCACCTCTGAGAGAAATTTTGCCACAGCCAGTGTAATGGTATCAATCTTATCCTCAAGGGGAACCTTGATGTGAAAAGAGTAAGAAACCGGCGAATGTCCACTTCCAATTAAGGCCTGGTGGAGTGCTTTGAAATATTGGCACATAGGGCTTATGAGAACTGGCTACTCCTTCATTTGGTAAATTAGGAGTACAGGAGCAGGTCCCAGTCTCCTCCAGGGTGAACATCCCCAACTGCCCTCCATAAGGCGCGGTTCTCAGACCCTGGATCCTTCTGAAACTGTGTTGTCCAGAACTGGACACTGGACTCCAGATGGGTTCCGACCACGCCTGTTGCCCTCAGACCTGTGTTCTGTATGTGGGATGGGTGGGCATGATCTTGTTCTTTGACTCTCAGACCAAAATGTCTTGGGTCAGCCAGGAAGGAAGCGAAGGACAGCAAATCCTCTGAAAGGGCCCAGTGTGGAAAGGGCCCAGCATCAACAGGTAAAAAGTAAAAGGTAAAGGACCCCTGGACAGTTAGGTCAATTCCAAGGAGACTATGAGGTTGTGGCGCTCATCTCACTTTCAGGCCGAGGGAGCCGGCATTTGTCCACAGACAGCTTTCCGGGTCATGTGGCCATCATGACTTAACCGCTTCTGGTGCAATGGGACACCATGATGGAAGCCAGAGTGCACAGAAACGCCGTTTACCTTCCCGCTGCAGTGGTACCTGTTTATCTACTTGCACTGGCGTGCTTTCGAACTGCTAGGTTGGCAGGAGCTAGGACAGAGCAACATGAGCTCACCCCGTCGTGGGGATTCGAACCACCGACCTTCTGATTAGCAAGTCCAAGAGGCTCAGTGGTTTAGACCACAGCACCACCCACGTCCCCAACACCAACAAAGCCAAGGCCATACACCTAAAGCATGTTTAAACAATTTATATCATTTTAACTGTTACAGCTTTCCCACAGAGAGTCCTGGGAATTGTAGTTCACTCCTCACGGAGTTACGATTTCCAGCCCCCTTAACAGACAGCAGTTCCCATGATTCTTTGGGGGAGGGAAGCTGCCGTTGGTTAAAATAGGATAAGAAGGCTTTGAATAGTGGTGCGTTGGTGACCCAAGAGAAGGACTGCTTCTAACACTTGGGTCAAATATTTGCCTCACTCCTAAGAGATCATCTGTGGCCCACACCTTGAAGACAAACATGTTCGGACTTTTCTCTCATCTCTGAGTAAACTCTGTTTAGCAAACAACAAGCATTCATTGTTTGAAGTTTGGGATTATATCCCATGGGTGATTACCCAGTAAATACCAAATGCTTTCAATCCCAGAAAATCTGAAGAGGGTGGAGGTGCCTCTGTCTCCTTGCACCTTCACTAAGGGCAAATTCCCAGTCAAATGGTATGATGTAATACCACACTTTGGGATTCTTAGCAATGACAATAAAGTTTTTTGTTGTTGTTGTTTTAAGAGAAAGCTGGAGTTTTATTGTCTCTGTGACTGCGCATCAGGGTCACAGCAACACAAGGGAAGAGTTCTTCCTGCTCTTTCTAAACTGGGTGTTATTTTTTGTGAGAACAGTCCCTGGTTGCTGAATTACAGGTTTGGGGGTTTGAGGAGTTATTGCTGAAAAAAATCTCCCTGATTTCCGCTGCATCCAGGCAGTTTACAATACATGAAAATGTCTAGGATTGGCTTTCAACAGCCATGTGATGTGACCCAACCTTAATTTTGCAGGTTAAAGGTTGGGCTGAGGCTTATTTAAATTCTAACCCAGAAATGTCCTATAGAAAAGGACCCCTCAGCTACTCAGTATTTTTAAATATTTGGCAGTGCAAGGGCTAGCTAGTAATATTGGAGGACCATCACATTCAGTTTGCCCCGAGTTTCCTAGTACTGTAGAGGAACTGACTGCATCTCCTGGTCTGCCTCAAAAAGGACCTTAAGGTCCACAAATAACACTTTGGAGGTCCCAAGCTGCAAGGTGGTTAGATTGGTCTCAACTAGGGCCAGGGCCTTTTCAGTACTGGCCCCGACTTGGTGGAACACTCTGTTACAAGAGACCAGGGCCCTATGGGACTTGACATTTTCCCGCAGGGCCTGCAAGACAGAGCTGTTCTGCCTGGCCTTTGGTTTGGACTCATTCTGACCCTTATGTATCCCTCCCCTTATGGTTTTGATTTATGGGCTACTATTAAAATGAGACCTTGCCAACAAAGGTCCATATAGTTAAAGCTATGGTTTTCCCAGTAGTGATGTATGGAAGTGAGAGCTGGACCCTAAAGAAGGCTGATCGCCGAAGAATTGATGCTTTTGAATTATGGTGCTGGAGAAGACTCTTGAGAGTCTCATAGACTGCAAGAAGATCAAACCTATCCATTCTGAAGGAAATCAGCCCTGAGTGCTCACTGGAAGGACAGATCATGAAGCTGAGACTTCAATACTTTGGCCACCTCATGAGAAGAGAAGACTCCCTGGAAAAGACCCTGATGTTGGGAAAGATGGAGGGCACAAGGAGAAGGGGACGACAGAGAACGAGATGGTGGGACGGTGTTCTCGAAGCTACGAACATGAGTCAGACCAAACTGCGGGCGAGGCAGTGGAAGACAGGAGTGCCTGGCGTGCTCTGGTCCATGGGGTCACGAAGAGTCGGATATGACTAAACAACAACATTAAAATGAGGCTGCATTTTAAATTGTATTTTAACCCATATTTTAATAAACTGGTCCCCCCCCCCCTATTATGTTTTATTGTAATTTTATTGATGTTACCCGCCCTGAGCCTGGCTCTGGCCAGGGAGGGTGGGGTGGGGTATAAATAAAATTTTCTTATTAATAATAATAATTACTGCTTGTGTATTTTTCCTTATATCTCTGCAAACAAAGAGGGCTAGGAACTTGTTTCTAAGTGTCTCAATGAACCACACAAGAGTTCGAGAAGGTCCTGGGATGTCTCCACACACCTGCACGGTCTATGAGGACCCCACAGGCTGGGTGGCAGAGTGAGGCAGCTGTTGGGTTGCGTCAAGCATAATAATGGAAGGATCAGTCAATTTCGGGACCCTCAGCTCCTCCTTTTTCCAATCTTACATTTACACTGGTCGGAATCAAGAGAAAAGAGTGAAGAAATCACTGCAAAGAAATGGCCATCAGTCACCCTGCCGCAGGACACTTTACTTAGAGAGGATACTCAGCCTCGTATGTAAATATGTAACAAAAAATATTTAGCTTTCTCTCGAGCTTCCCATAAAGCCCAAATGAGAAAAATAAATGTTTGATTAGAGTGATGTGTATTTGCATACCATAATTCTCAAGCTATATAAGCTCTGGCGATTCCTTGCTCCTTACCCATCTTGGGCTGGATTCCAGTTTGGAGCCACAACCATGAAGACACTTGTGAGTACCTTCCTCAGTTTCAATCTCAAGGATGAAGTACAGATGTCCATCTCTTGGGCTTTGCTCTCACTAGGGACAAAGTTGTCACCAGGTGCTCAGAGATCAGGCCAAATTAGCTGAAGACTCAGTTGCTCACAGGTGTGTGATGGAAGCAGGTGTAGTCCGTAGGGGTTCTAGGTTTTTTCAAGGAGGTGGAACCCTAAGACTTGTGGGCTCCAACTGCCCCTATTCACCAGCTGGGTTTTTAAAATGTCTTTTGGTACCTGCGAAGGTCATCACTTCTTGGGTCTCCTCAAATAAACCAAATCTCTGATCATTTCCACTACAAGGCAACAGCAAAAGTGCATTTTGTCTGGGAAATGCTGAATGTCTGGCCCAAGACAGCCTTCATTTTTAGGAATCCCTGCAGACTCAGACCCTCCACATGTCGCGATTTGCCAGGGACAGTCCCAGATTTACAGAAGCCGTCCTGGTATCTGATTTGACCCTGGAATGTCCTACTTTTCCTTGTTGTTGTTGTTCTTTAGTCGTTTAGTCGTGTCCGTCTCTTCGTGACCCCCTGGACCAGAGCACGCCAGGCACTCCTGTCTTCCACTGCCTCCCGCACTTTGGTCAAACTCATGCTGGTAGCTTCGAGAACACTGTCCAACCATCTCGTCCTCCGTCGTCCCCTTCTCCTTGTGCCCTCCATCTTTCCCAACATCAGGGTCTTTTCCGGGAGTCTTCTCTTCTCATGAGGTGGCCAAAGTATTGGAGCCTCAGCTTCATGATCTGTCCTTCCAGTGAGCACTCAGGGCTGATTTCCTTAGGAATGGAGAGGTTTGATCTTCTTGCAGTCCATGGGACTCTCAAGAGTCTCCTCCAGCACCAGAATTCAAAACCAGCACCATAATTCAAAACATCACTTTTTGGGTCTCCTCAAATAACCAAATCCCTGATCATTTCCATTACAAGGCAACAGCAAAAGTGCATTTTGTCCAGGAAATGCTGATAGTCTGGTCCAAGGCAGCCTTCATTTTTAGGAATCCCTGCAGACCCAGATCCTTCAAGTGTCCGATTCGCCAGGGACAGTACCAGATTTACAGAAGCCGTCCTGGTTTCTGATTTGACCCTGGAATGTCCCGCTTTTCCTTAGGACGTCCCTATTTTCGTTGGAGGATACGCAGGCTTGAAAAACATTACGCTATGGAACCAGATTTTGGTTGCTGGTCTCATTCTGGATATATATTTTTTAAAAAACCCCAAAGATATTCTGGATTTGATCTGAATCAGCTGGCCTTTTACATTGTTTCATGAAATAAGAGGAGCAATGGAGATACAGAACTCCCCTTGCCATTGCAAAATAGATTCATTTGCAAACATTAGTAGTGGTAGTAGTAAGGTTTTAGTTTTTAAAATATTTTTATTAGTTTTAAAAATAGCAAAATACATATTCAACCAGCATAACTTGTATAAGCAATAGCTAATGGAAGAATGGCCCGTTTACAGTACCAAGAAATAGATGTAATTTTGATTTTTTATTATTTTTTATTATAAATATTATTTTTTTCACTGTAGGCATTCTGGTGATATTAATAAACTGGTATTATGCCATTTTGGGACATGGGTGGTGCTGTGGGTAAAACCTCAGTGCCTAGGGCTTGCCGCTCAGAAGGTCGGCGGTTCAAATCCCCGTGACGGCGTGAGCTCCCGTTGCTCAGTCCCAGCTCCTGCCCACCTAGCAGTTCAAAAGCACGTCAAAGTGCAAGTAGATAAATAGGTATCGCTCTGGCAGGAAGGTAAATGGCATTTCTGTGCGCTGCTCTGGTTCACCAGAAGTGGCTTAGTCATGCTGGCCACCTGACCCAGAAGCTGTCTGCAGACAAACGCCGGCTCCCTCAGCCTATAGAGGAAGATGAGCACGCCACCCCAGACGGGCAGGGGTACCTTTGCCTTTTATTATGCCATTTATCCTCAGGAGTACAAGGTTCAAGTAAAAAGACAGTGGAAGACAGTCCTATCCACAAACAGGACGATAACCTCTTATATTTTTGCGATAGCCAAACGTTTCTATTTACTTCTGGAATCAAGTGGAATTATTATCATTAGCATATTATATAAAATCTCACCACACTGCACAAAAATCCTTGAATTAATTTTAAACGAAATGCTTTTTTTAAAAATGTTCAACACATTATTATTATTATTATTATTATTATTATTATTATTATTATTATTAATATACCATCCTTCATGCAAAGATCACAGGGTGGTTTACAACATAAACATCAGTGTTCTATTCAAGCTGGTCTTTCACAGACAAAGGAAATGTGTACTTGGCAATTTAAAATTTGACCCTCTCATTTTCCTTCTGCTCTGCAGATTCTTCTTGCCAGCCTCCTGGGACTGCTTATTCACTCAGCGATTGCAAGCAACGTAAGTAGCCAACTTTGCTCCCATTTCTGCCTTCCTGCCCCGAAACCTCTCCTGCTGCTAACCTCTGCATGCACAAGTGGCTTGTTTTAATCTGTTTTTAGTCAATTGTTATTTTAAATGCTTGAATGTCTTAAATTCTTGCTCCCAATTTATCTTAGGGATAATTTTATTGCTTTATCATTTTCGGTAAACCTCTCTTGAGGTTTTATGTGTGTTTGCGCATTTTTACGATCAGCAGTGTTACACATTTTATGAAATAAATAGATAGATGATAGATAGATAGATAGATAGATAGATAGATAGATAGATAGATAGATAGATGATAGATAGATAGATTAGATAGATAGATAGATAGATAGATAGATAGATAGATAGATAGATAGATAGATGATAGATGGATAGAGATAGATAGATAGATAGATAGATAGATAGATAGATAGATGATAGATAGATAGATAGATAGATAGATAGATAGATAGATAGATAGATAGATAGATAGATGATAGATAGATAGATTAGATAGATAGATAGATAGATAGATAGATAGATAGATAGATAGATAGATATAGATAGATAGATAGATAGATAGATAGATAGATAGATAGACCAAATGCCACAACAAAGGAATCACAAGACAGAGAAACCAGTAGGAGAACACTTCAATCTCCCAGGACATTCTATACAAGATCTCAAAGTAGCTGTTTTACTACAAAGGAATTTCAGAAATAGACTGGAAAGAGAAGCTGCTGAATTGCAACCTATCACCAAACTTAAAACCATGGAGACACCTGGTCTGAACAAAGACCTTGGATTCTTATCTCATTATACATGACAAAGCCATTTTTCACCTTCTCACCCCTTGCTTTTTCCTGTAAGACCTATTGCAGTCGTTAAGAGTTGCCAACAGGCTCATCACAGCTATCTGCCAATCACCCATTCCCACCACCCTTCTGAGTAATACCCCTCCCCACCTTCTCACTATATAGAAGGGTCTGGAAACTTCTGTTTCAGTGTATCTGAAGAAGTGTGCATGCACACGAAAGCTCATACCAAGAAATAACTTAGTTGGTCTTTAAGGTGCTACTGGAAGGAAATTTGTTTTGTTTTGCCACAACAAACTTAAGTTAAAAAAAGGGGAGAAATGGGACTCAGCCTTTTTTTCAATTTTTTTTTTTATTAATTTTCCAAATTTATAACAAACAGACAAACAAACAAAGAAACAAAAATCTTAACTGTAATATTTCCACTTTTGTTAACATTGTTGGATGACTTCCTCGAATCCCCCTGGCTGAGTTTCTATGTATATCATTGTAACAGTTTTCCAAAACTATTTTCACATAAAATTTACTTAGTCAATTAACATCTTTCTTTCTTTTCATTTTATCTTTAAACATATTATTCTGTAACATCACATATTTAAATCCTAGGCCAATCTGGTATTTGCAAGTATTTCTATTTAGATTATCTTAGCATATTTAACTAAATCGTCTTTAAATTTCTTCCATTCCTCCTGGTGCTCCTCCTCCTTCTGGTCACGGACTCTTCCGGTTAGGTCGGGAGGCTCCCAAAAATCCATCATCTTCATCTGCCATTCCTCCACTGTTGGCACTTCTTGTATTTTCCAGTTTTTAGCCAGCAAAATTCTAGCAGCAGTTGTGGCATACAAAAACAATCTAATATCTTTCTTGGGCAATTCCAGACCTATTATTCCAAGAAGAAAGGCCTCTGGTTTCTTAATAAATGTATATTTCAACACTTTTTTCAGTTCATTATAAATCTTCTCCCAGAGGTCTTTCACCTTGGGACAGGTCCACCACATATGATAAAAAGTACCTTCTTTTTCTTTACATTTCCAACATAAATTATCACTCTTATGGTAAATCTTTGCTAATTTTACAGGAGTTAAGTACCATCTATACATCATTTTCATGACATTTTCCTTTAACACGGTACATGCAGTGAACTTGATCCCTTTCCTCCACAACCTTCCCCAGTCTTCAGGAATGGGACTCAGTCTTGTCCAGAAGCCATGTGACTCCATTTGCAAGACATGCCTGAGACAGATCGGTTGGTCAAAACCTATCGTATGAGTTAGGAAGTCCCTGGGATGAGGTCGGATCTCAGATCAGCGGTGAATTTACCAGCTGGCGGTAAATGATCCACTTACTTCCAGGAATCTGTAAGGATGCCTGGAATGATGTCAAAGATCAGGTGACCAGGGCTGTTCTGTTACAACTCCCTGACCGAAGAATATTCTCCCCCAGGGATGTTCTGGACTGCATCTCTGATTCACTGCAGCATCCTACAGTCATGCTGGCTCAGGTGATGGGAATTGTCGTCCAAAATATCTGGGTGGCAGGGTGCTATGTACTGAGTTGAATAGGATCCAAAATGCAGCAGTCTGATTGGTCCTAGAACAATAGGATTCAGAATGCAGTCCGAGTATATTTCACAGGGGGAGGCACCAGTCTAGGAAAGGCTGTCGAAAGTTCAGTCCCTGGCCATCTCCAGTTAAGCAGATAATAATAATAATAATAATAATAATAATAATAATAATAATAATAATAATTTATTCTTTATACCCCACTCATCTGGCTGGGCTACCCCAGCCACCCCGGGCGGCTTCCAACAAAATATTAAAATACCATAATACATCAAATATTAAAAGCTTCAAATATTAAACAGGGCTTCCTTCAGCCTAGGAGAGCTGCTCCCAGGCTACATGGCCCAATGGCCTGACAGTAAGTGTTCATTTGTGCCCTGTGAATCAGACCTGCTTGCTTTCCACTGCAGCCGCAGTCCTCCTGGCTGGACCACGTGATCTTGTTTGCTGGTCTCCCCAAAGTGCCTTGTAGGAGTCTGACGGTGGATCTCTGTCTCTAGGCTATCCAGCTCATAAACAAGGGAAACGATGGAGGAACCGTGTACCAAACAGTCAACATCAACCACAACACCAACGTCGCTGCCTTCAACATTTACTCTGGAAGGCATTCCACCAACGCCATTGTGGACTACAACAGCGTAAGTTTCAAAGCAAGCCTTTCAGCCGCAAAGCTGTTCACTCTGTGCTGGATACTCCCTGGGGTGGGATCTCGCCGCAGCAGCTAGGCAAACCTGTTAAACTCTCCTGAAAGGGATGTATTTTGCTGCCTCAGATGAAGGAAAAGATGGTTCTCCCACTGGGGAGGGGTGCAGTCAGAAGCTATGTTATACACCCCGCCTAAACCGGTGTCTACCACTTATTTTATTATTATCTTATTTTATTTCATTGCGTTCATATCCCACCTTTTCCTCCAAGGAATCGAAGGTTCTCCCCCTCCTCATTTACTCCCCCCAACACCCCTGTGAGGTAGGTTAGGCTGAGAGGCAGTCACTGGCCCAAGGTCACCCAGGGAGCTTCATGGCCAAGTAGGGATTCAAACCCTGGACTCTTGCAGGTCCTGGGCCAACACTCTAACCCTGACCCAGCCACTGTGATCCACACGGCGGTCACCTCCAGACTGGATTATTGTAGCTCGCTCAATGTGGGGCTGCCCTTGAGACTGACCCAGAAACTCCAGCGGGTGCAGAATGCAATGGCGAGACTCCTTACGGGGTCCTCGGCAAAGGATCATTCACCCGGTGCTATACCAGCTGCACTGGCTCCTGGTGGAGTACAGGACCAGGTTTAAGGTGCTGGTTTTGACCTTTAAAGCCCTCTATGGCCTGGGACCCTCATACCTATGGGACTGCCTCTCTTGGTATGTCCCACGGAGGACCTTATGGTCTTCAAACAAAAACATCTTGGAGATCTCGGGCCACAGAGAGGTTAGGCTGGCCTCAACCAGAGCCAGGGCTTCTTCGGCTGTTGCCCCGACTTGGTGGAACGCTCTGTCACAAGAGACTATGGCCCTGCAGGACTTGACATCTTTCCGCAGGGCTTGCAAGACAAAGCTGTTCCACCAGGCCTTTGGCCAAGGCACGGTCTGACCCCCTCCTTTGGTAATCCTCACAGAACTCTAGCCAAGTGGTTGCCATTAATTTGATTTTGAATTGATTTTAGAATGCATTTTAATTAATTGATTGATTTTATGTAAACTGTGTTACTTTTACTGTTGTTAGCTGCTCTGAGTCCGGCTTCAGCTGGGGAGGGCGGGATATAAATAAATTATTATTATTATTATTATTATTATTATTATTATTCCACACTGGTGCTTGTGGGGCTGGCACTGGCTCTCTCTTATGGGGTTGTGGGTTTTCAGTACTGTACTGAGTCCTCATTTTATTCTTTGATTTTGAACTTTCCCGGGGCCATGTCTCGCGTAACATATATTTGCCGTTGTGTCTCCCAGGGGGTTGTCATCTATCACATGCCTTTCAGGAGGCTATGTGTCATGTCCAGGATGAATCGGCAAAGCTTTCCAAGTATCTCAAATCTCGAGAGCATGATGCACGAGGTACGTCAAGGCGGAGATACAAAACTGGGGCTGGTCCCCAAATATGTGGGGCAATCCAAATGGTGCCCCGCCCCCTCCAGTGAAGGAATATGCGGGACAGAAATCATTGGGAGGAATAATAGAATCACAGATCACCTAGCCCCACACCTTGCAATGCAGGAACCAGAGCAAAAGTATCGGACAGGTGGCCAGCCAATCTCTGCTTAAAAACCTGCAGTGAAAGAGAAAACATTTTTTAAAAACTTAAAAAACTTCTATTTACCAATTGATTGATTTAAAAAAGAGAACATACTTCAATAACAGACAAGAAGAAAGAGAATGAGAGAGAGAGAGGAGGAAAATGCAAATGGATTAAAAATAAACATACACACACTGTGGCCGATTTGGAAGGTTCCATTCACAATCCCATAATAGTATTATTATTGGGGGGTGGGGGTCGTAACATTGTCTTCCCTCAATTTTAATTATTTTATTTCATTGAATATAACAATACGAACGTACCAATTTTTTAATCCCAGCTTTCCCCTGTGAGCGCCCAAGGTAGCCTACTTGCAAACAGAATGCTAGAAACTGTACCATCTCTTAACCATTCTCAGGCTTTCTAGCATTAAAACTACTGATATGAAAGCAAAGCACCGCAGCTAAGTGCTGTGGAATAACACACACAAACAGACTCTCTCATTACCTGCCCCCCGATACTTTTTTATTTTTTATTTTTAATTTTTTTTATTTTCAATGCAAAATTACAACAAAAATTACAAACATTGAATCCAAAATAAAGCAGTACAAACAAGAAGAAAAACACAAGAGGGGAAAAACCCCACACATCTACAAATAAATCCATATCATCATTCTAATCTAATCATTACATACATATACATATTGACTGACTTCCTTTGACCTCAAAATTTTTACTCTTTCTAAGTTGTTGTACTTCATTCAAGTTGGCACCCCTGGACCTAGGCATGAATGGATCTGTCCTTTTGTTTTTGTTCCCAGGGGCATCCCTTGAACACCCTTCACAGAAGCTATGGGATTTCTCGCAAGGTGGTCACAAACATTGCTGACTATGGTGCTCCCGCCCAAGCCATTTGCGGAGGCATGACTACTTACTGGGCTACCGAGTTCCAAAGTGAGTTGGGCCAGAATTTCATAACATTTTAAAGGGATGACCACACGTTTTAACGGCTTCTGTAGTGATGCGTTGAGGAGATCTTTGCGTTACATTGGTAACTTCATTGGTCTCACCCTCTTTTAAAGCCTCCTAGGTTGGTGGGAGGAAGTTCCACAGTTTAACTATGTCATTCAGCCTGGGCAGCGACAGTCACCTAGTCTGGAAGGGGGGGAGAGGGAACTGAATGTGAGGGAGGGAAGGGCGGAAGCCCTAAATGAACTGATGACAAGTCTGCCATTTTCCACACATAATAAATAACAACAACAACAACAACAATACAGTGGACGCTCGGGTTGCAAACGTGATCCATGCAGGATGCACATTCACAACCCGCAGTGTTCGCAACCTGTGTCTGCGCGTCTGAGCATGCGTGGGCTGCGATTTGGCACTTCTGCGCATGCACAGCTGCCGAAACCCAGAAGTAACCCGTTCCGGTACTTCCAGGTTTTGGCAGTCCGCAACCCGAAAAAACACAACCTGAAGCGGACGCAACATGAGGTATGACTGTAATAATAATAATAATAATAATAATAATAATAATAATAATAATAATTTTTATATTCCACCCTCTTCAGCCAAACTGGTCTCAGGGCAGCTAACATCAAAGTATATAATACATTAAAAACATAAAATCCAGCAACTGCCTGAAACACAGCTTAAAATCAGATTAAAACACGGCATGCAATGGGACTAAATTGGCAAAGGAAACATCAATCCCATTGTACTGACGGCAGGCAGCATGTTGCGAAGGAGCCCCCTTCATAAAAACCTACGGCAGGCTTCCTCAACCTCGGCCCTCCAGATGTTTTTTGCCTACAACTCCCATGGACCCTAGCCAGCAGGACCAGTGGCCAGGGATGATGGGAATTGTAGCCTTGAATCATCTGGAGGGCTGAGGTTGAGGAAGCCTGACCTAGGGTGTGCTGTCCCATCAGAACTCTGTCCCATCAGAACAGCATTACAGGGATGATGGACAAGGGGGTTATCAGTAGCTACTAACCACAGTGATTACGCTCTTCCTCCATGGTTGGTGGTGGCAATGGTTCTGAATCCCACTTGCTAGGAACAGAGGCACATTTAGGGCAGTGCGACTGGTTCCCTTGCACTGGGCGCTGAACCTGGGGGGTGCCATAGGGGGCTGCAACTATGACGTAGTGAATTGAGCAGAACAGAAGGCAAGGTGTGTGGGGTGTGTGTGAATTTTTGCCTCACTCAGGGCACTGCTGAAATCTTAAAGACCAAAGTCTGCCTCTGCAGGAAACCACAGGAGAGTAGAGTTGCTCCTGCATTTGGTTTTGGTGTTTTAAAAAATAAATTACAGTGGTATCTCAGGTTACAGATTCCACTAACCCAGAAATAGTACCTCGGGTTAAGAACTTTGCTTCAGGATGAGAACTGAAATTGCGCAGTGGCAGCGGGAGGCCCCATTAGCTAAAGTGGCACCTCCGGTTAAGAACAGTTTCGGGTTAAGAACGGACCTCCAGAACGAATTAAGTACGTAACCAGAGGTACCACTGTATAGGTTTAGATGACTTCCCTGGATGCCAAGATACAGATTTGTGACAAGTACTCTTTGGTGACAGAAATCCAGCAGAGAGTTAAAATCGCAAAATATGTAGCAAAGTAAAGTGCTGAAATATAGTCTGTTAGACCTTTAAAATACCCTCTTCTAAGTTGCTTCCAAAGTTCCCCACTTCCCTAGCACAGAAAGAGACCACACATTTGGTTAAGAAAGGTTTACTTACAGACTCTTCAAACGTCAGGTTCATGTGCTTTTTCATATAGCAGTTAGAAAACACAGGCAGTAAATTTAGGTTCCAATGTGGTGAATGTTCCTAAATTATTTGTATAGAAACATAAAGATGGCTTGCTGAAGCCACAGGGTCTGAGCTTGGAACAACCCGTTCAGAACTCCTTACCAGTAGGGTTCACACGGTGGAAGAAATGGTGGGAAAGTGAAAGAACAAAGAGCTTGATAAGCCTCCCACCCCCAAGGTGAGGAGGAATGACCGCCTAGCTAAGCCTGGCAGGCCAGCTTACTCTATGACATTAACCCATTCATGCATTGATTAGACTTGAGCATGTTGGTTATGTCACACGGGTCACGTTTGCGAGTTTCCCATTTATGTACTATATCTGGCTGGCCACTGTGAGAACAGGATGCAAACTGATCCAGCAGGCTCTCTCTGTGTAAATGGCCTCAGTCCTGTATTCCTGAAAGAGCATCTCCACCCCCATCATTCAGCCTGGACACTGAGATCCAGCACCAAGGGCCTTGTGGCGGTTACCTCACTGCAAAAAGCCAAGTTACAGGGAATCAGGCAGAGGGCCTTCTCGGTAGTGGCACCCGCCCTTCAGATGTGAAGGAAATAAGCAGCTATCTTATCTTTAAAAGACATCTGAAGGCAGCCCTATTTAGGGAAGTTTTTAATATTTAAAGCTGTATTGTTTTTAACACTCAACTGAGAGCCGCCCAGCAGTGGCGTAGCGTGGGTTGTCAGCACCCGGGGCAAGGCAAGTAATTTGTGCCCCCTAACCTGTGGATTTGCGCCCCCTAACCCTAACCCCCAGATGTTGCGCCCGGTGCGGCTGGCTCCCCCTGCACCCCCACGCTACGCCACTGCCGCCCACAGTGGCTGGGGAAACTCAGCCAGATGGGCGGGGTATAAATTAATAATAATAATAATAATAATAATAATAATAATAATAATAATAATAATAATTCTCACGCATGTTTGGAAGTACAGATTATTTCATTTCTGAGAGAGTGTTTCAAGACTCCTGCTTGGCTCTCCATAAAAAGTGTGTAAAAAGTAACAATGGAAAACTTCCTTTTCCTTTTCAGGGCCCCGCCCCTTGGTTGAAGGCAAGGGCTGCGCAGGCGTCAATCTGCTCATTCTGGACATCGACTTGTGTGGCGGCATCTCCCTCTTCTAGCCAGGATCAGCACCAACATCTGCTCCAGGCCAACACAACTTGTGACCTGCCCACCAAGACAATGGCCATCCCGTCGCCTTGCCAGCTGCCAGGGCCTGTTTCAAGTCCCAAGGCTGGGTTGGGAAGGACACAGGAGGTCAAGGCCTGATGACCTCCCAACAATTGCTCTCTAATTTCATTTGAGGACTGGTTCCTGCAGGGGCCGTCAAAAAGAAAATAAAATCTATAACTTAAATAAAATAATTTAAAAATCCATGGCAGTGTATGCAGCAGTGTAAAGATCCCCCCCTCACCAAAGCCCCATAGAATCATAGAATTGTAGGGTTGGAAGGGACCCAGGGGTCATCTAGCCCAACCCCCTGCAATGCAGGAATCTCAGCTGATGCATCCATGACAGATGGCCATCCAAACTCTGCTTAAAAACCTCTGAGGAAGGAGAACCCACCCCTTTCCAAAGGAGTCTGTTCCACAGTTGAACAGCTCTTACCGTCAGGAAGATCTTCCTGATGTTTAGTCAGAGTCTCCTTTCTTGCACCTTGAATCTATGCTACACTGGCTCTCAGTGCTACTACCACTACTACCTAGAGATGCCATCAGGAAGGTCCTGGAACCCTTCTGCAAGCAAAGCGCTGTGACCATATTGCTACCCAGACTGTGAAATAAAAACCAGAAAGTCCAAAACTTTTCAAATCCAACTTCAGCTGCAGAATTATGGTGGAACCTTAGACAAGTCACTGGTCTTTCATACACACACACACACACACACACACACACACACAAATTTTATTTGTTTTCCATTTAATATTATATATTCACATCATTATCCACTATGCCACCCGTCAACTTCCTTCTTTCCCGCCTCATGGCTTTCAAAATTAACCTTTATATCATTGCAGTTTTTACGTTTTCCAATTCTAATTACTCTCATTACAGAATGACTCAAAGTTTAAATAAATATAGAAGGATAGAAAATTTATCTTTCCAAGTCTTTGGACAACCCTCCAAATTTACTCCAGTCCTTATGGAACACTTGATTGTGCTGGTTTTGGATTTTTCCTGTCAGCTTTGCCAGTTCTGCAAAGTCCATCATCTTCATCTGCCACTCTTCTTTCATTAGTACTTTTGTTGTTTCCATTTTTTGGCTGAAAGAATTCTTGCCGCAGTCGTTGCATACATAAACAGTCTTCAATCTTCCCTTGGTATCTCTTCACTCACCATACCCAATTAAAAAGGTTTCTGGTTTTTTTTAACAAAAGTATTTTTAAACATTTTCTTTAACTCATCATATACTAGCAAAGACCAGTGACTTGAAATGGGAAATGGGGAACAAATCACTAGTCTTCAGAGCCGACTTCCCCATAGGGCTTAGTGGTGTGTTGCGCCAGGGCGCCAGCCTCTCAGGGGCGCCCCAGCGAGTGGGGGAGCTGCGCGGCTTTGCCAGCGGCCTCCCCTTTCCTTCCTGCATGCCCGCCAGCTGCTCCCCGTCAACCATATGGCTGGCTGGCATGCAGCTTCCTCCCAAGTCTTCGCGGGAGAGCGATCCCTGCAGAGGCTTAGAAGAAGAAGAAGAGTTTGGATTTGATATCCCGCCTTTCACTCCCCTTCAGGAGTCTCAAAGCGGCTAACATTCTCCTTTCCCTTCCTCCCCCACAACAAACACTCTGTGAGGTGAGTGGGGCTGAGAGACTTCAGAGAAGTGTGACTGGCCCAAGGTCACCCAGCAGCTGCATGTGGAGGAGCAGGGAATCAAACCCGGTTCACCAGATTACGAGACTACTGCTCTTAACCACTAGACCACACTGGCTTAGGATGGAAGCTGCGCCCCCGCTGTCAGGTGTGCATGCAAGAGACGGCCCTGAGACCAATAGGACTCTGCAGGACTGGGGACTTCCTAAGTTTGTTCTGAAGAGGCAATGCTCTTGCCCCATAGGTGAGGCCGACTGGTAACTCACAGCACCTGGTGGCAAGAGCCAGGAAGGGATATAAGGTCAGCATTTTCCCTTCGGCTCTTTGCCACAGCAACACGTTCCCTGCCTCACTGCGTTTGACTCCTTGCTTCTTGATCCTTGGACCCTTGACATCGTGACTCCTTGCTTCTTGATCCTCAAACCCTGACTTTGCGACTCCTTGCTTCTTGATCCTCAAACCCTGACTTTGCGACTCCTTGCTTCTTGATCCTCAAACCCTGACTTTGCGACTCCTTGCTTCTTGATCCTCGGACCCCTGACTTCGTGACTCCTTGCTTCTTGATCCTTGGACCCCTGACTTCATGACTCCTTGCTTCTTGATCCTTGGACCCCTGACTTCATGACTCCTTGCTTCTTGATCCTTGGACCCCTGACTTCGTGACTCCTTGCTTCCTGACCCTTGGGCCTTTAACTTCATGACTCCTTGCTTCTTGACCCTCGGACCCTTAACTTCATGACTCCTTGCTTCCTGACCCTCGGACCCTTGGCTTCTTGACCCTTGGCTCTCTGACCCTCTGACTCTTGGCTTTCTGACTCCTGGCTTCTGGACTCCCATTCCTGCTGCCACCCCACCATCTTGCCCCCAGTCCAGACGTCCCCAGCCAGGAATTAGATCACCCGTGAACCAGACCGTGACACCCGCTAACTATATGGCTGGTGGGCGCACAGCTTCCCTCCCAAGCCTCTGTGGGGATTGCTCTCCCGCAGTGGCATGGGGGAGAGTGGCTGGCAGTGCGCAGCTTTGCCCCCCCCCATCCGTGGTAATTTGGGGATGCTGAGGGGATATTTGCACCCCAGCGCCGCATCTGCTAAAGACGGCCCTGCTGGTCTTTCATCCTCATCATTTCTATTCATTTTCCCCCCTGCACACAGAAAGCTAGTGGCTCTGGGAGAAGAAGTGTTCCAGCCCAGGCTTCAATCCTGAGATGTTAGTTTTCTGTTTAGGATTTTTAAAACTCCACATTTCATTAAGAGAAGAGTTAAGGCACCTACAGCTCCATTCATGAAACCAAGATGCACAGAAAATTTCCAGTGAAGGCACCCAGGCTTAATTTCTGCACCACATAAGCAACAAATGGATCACAGGGCCTCACATCATGCACCATACCCACCCACAAGTTTTCAGACCCAGTCCTCTTCTTTTGCATCTCTGCACAGAGCCACAATCTTATTAAAAAGTACAGTCATACCTCGGGATAAATGTGCTTCAAGTTAAGTATTTTCGGGTTGTGCTCCGCGGCGACCCAGAAGTAACAGAGCGTGTTACTTCTGGATTTCGCCGCACGCGCATGCACAGACGGTCAAAATGATATCACATGCATGCGCGGAATGGCAAAATGTGACCCGTTCACGCACAGACGCACGTACGTGGGTTGCGTTCACTTCAGGATGCAAACGGGGCTCCGGAACGGATCCCGTTCGCATCCCGAGGTACCACTGTACATAAAAATCCAACCAAGGGGTTCATTAGCAACATTTTTCCAGATCCAAACTCATTTCTCTAATGGTTTTTGAGTAAGCATATTTGCTTCCCATTTTGCTTGATAATTATTTTCTTATGGGGTGGGGGGCAGGTTTTATGTTAGGGGGTGCAGAAGCAAGTTATGTGCGAGGCAATCGCTCAGTTAAGTGTTTATTATTTATTTACCTGACTGGGGGGGGGCAGCTGTCCCCCCCGCACCCCCTGACTATGCCCATGATAATACAATAGACAATGTTTATGTCAGATACACACGTGCACACAGTCAGCTGTGATGGGTACAAATTTCACTTGAGCCACTGGGTGTCGCCCTTGAGCTCCCTGGGGCTGAATCTTGTTCAGCTTTCCAGATTCGGTGCCTGTGAAGTTCTTCCCGCTTCCCCAATTTCCAGCAGGCGCCACTGAGGCCCGAAAGGAGCATCCAAGAAATGTCGGGGGTGGCGGCGTGGGGTTGGGTTTTGTTTTCGTTTTGAAACCAGGCTCGTGCTCCTTCGCTCCTTTAAAAGCCTGGGAGCAGATTACACCCAAAGCCCGCCTTCTGAGAAGGCTGGTATAATCACTGAGAACGAATTTTGCAGCAGGGCGAATTTTGCAAAGTAAGGAAACACAGGCTTGTTAAAAAAAAAAAAAAAAAGACAGCCCCCCCCCCCCCTGGATTCCACACATGGAGGAGAAAAGCAGGCAGCACTGACCCTCAGCTTTGGTGCAAGAAAGTCCTTCTTAACGGCATTGTTCATCAACATCATCAAACCTTTTATTGACATCACATAGGTAAAGGTAAAGAGACCCCTGACCATTAGGTCCAGTTGTGGCTGACTCTGGGGTTGCGGTGCTCATCTCGCTTTACTGGCTGAGGGAGCTGGCGTACAGCTTCCAGGTCATGTGGCCAGTATGACTAAACCGCTTCTTGCGTACCAGAGCAGTGCACGGAAACACCGTTTGCCTTCCCACCGGAGTGGTACCTATTTATCTACTTGCACTTTGAGGTGCTTTCGAACTGCTAGGTTGGCAGGAGCAGGGATCGAGCAACGGGAGCTCACCCTGTCGCGGGGATTCAAACCGCCGACCTTCTGATCAGCTAGTGCTAGGCTCTGTGGTTTAACCCAAAGCGCCACCCACGTCCCACATCATTAAACCTTTTATTGGCATCACATACAAACATCCAAAACAAATCAATACAGAATTACCACTTCCCCAGTGGCACAAAACATTTGCTAAAAGAAAGGAGGCCGAGCAGTCTATCATCACATCTCTAGGTCTCCAGGGAGATCAGACGTCTGCAGTGTATTTCGATGACAAAAAACCAAATAGAGATATTTAGCCACTAACTTGGTGAGCTCCTGAACGGCATTGTTAAACTGTGGAATGGCATTGTTAAACTGTGGGAGGGAGGCAGGCATGGCCACCAACCTGAATGGCTTTAGTTTAAAAGGGGATTCGACAAATAAATGGAGGAGAGGTCTGTTTGTGGCTACTAGCCAGGCCCCCCCCCCCCCAAGCTGGAACTCAGTTCCAGCACCAGGTGGGCTCCCTTGTTTTTATAAGAGAATAAAGGAGGCAATGGATGAGCCTCACCCTGGGAAAACCTCCTTCATGATCAAGGTTTCTCCCCTCCCCTTTTTATTGATGATAATCAGCTAAAGAGTTTGAGGATCTATACAACTGTTTAACATGCAGAAAACAGCATTCTTAGAGAAATCAAAGACTGGAACTGAGGGAAGCCGGGGGTGGGTTCTGAGGGGGGGGAAGAATGCGGGGGAAATAAGGATATGTTTCTGGATAATATGTTTTGTTGTTGTTGTTGTTTAGTCGTTTAGTTGTGTCCGACTCTTCGTGACCCCATGGACCAGAGTATGCCAGGCACTCCTGTCTTCCACTGCCTCCCGCAGTTTGGTCAAACTCATGTTCGTAGCTTTGAGAACACTGTCCAGCTGTCCTCTGTCGTCCCCTTCTCCTTGTGCCCTCCATCTTTCCCAACATCAGGGTCTTTTCCAGGGAGTCTTCTCTTCTCATGAGGTGGCCAAAGTCTTGGAGCCTCAGCTTCACTATCTGTCCTTCCAGTGAGCACTCAGGGCTGATTTCCTTCAGAATGGAGAGGTTGGATCTTCTTGCAGTCCATGGGACTCTCAAGAGTCTCCTCTTGAGTCTCCTCCAGCACCAGAATTCAAAAGCATCAGTTCTTTGGCGATCAGCCTTTATGGTCCAGCTCTCACTTCCATACATCACTACTGGGAAGACCATAGCTTTAACTATACGGACCTTTGTTGGCAAGGTGATGTCTCTGCTTTTTAATATGCTTTCTAGGTTTATCATTGCTTTTCTCCCAAGAAGCAGCCGTCTTTTAATTTTGTGGCTGCTGTCACTATCTGCAGTGATCATGGATCATGGAGCCTAAGAAATTAAAATCTCTCACTGCCTCCATTTCTTCCCCTTCTATTTGCCAGGAGGTGATGGGCCCAGTAGCCATGATCTTCGTTTTTTTGATGTTGAGCTTCAGACCATATTTTGCGCTCTCCTCTTTCACCCTCATTAAAAGGTTCTTTAATTCCTCCTCACTTTCTGCCATCAAGGTTGTGTCATCTGCATATCTGAGGTTGTTGATATTTCTTCCGGCAATCTTAATTCCGGCTTGGGATTCATCCAGCCCAGCCTTTCGCATGATGATTTCTGCATATAAGTTAAATAAGTACTCCTGTTGTTCCATATCCAGTTCTAACTGTAGCTTCTTGTCCCACATAGAGATTTCTCAGGAGACAGATGAGGTGATCAGGCACTCCCATTTCTTTAAGAGCTTGCCATAGTTTGCTGTGGTCGACACAGTCAAAGGCTTTTGCATTGTCAATGAAGCAGAAGTAGATGTCTTTCTCGAACTCTCTAGCTTTTGAATTAAAAAAAAAAAAAGTTTTTTTAAAAAAAGAGAGAACAAAGGAGGCGTCCCAGCTGCTGGAAAGCAAGGGAGGAAGGGGAGAAGGCTCTTGGGCTCGGATCCTGCCCGCAGGATCCCCCCAGGCCACGTCGAGCAGAGTTTGCAGGATCCCGCCAGGATCTTGCGCGCTGCGCCGTCCTTTGTGCGTTTCTCGCGCCCTCGGCCGCTAGATGCCGCCGTCGGGGCTCTTTTTGGGCTGGACGGCGGGGCAGGACCACCCCCACCGGGAGAGCAGCCATCCTGGGGAAGGGGAGGGAGAGCCTTCCCACATTCTCCGAAATCTGGGGCAAAGGCGCGGAGGGAAAGACCCGGGGAGAAGCCTCCGGAAGCCGCCTCTCGCCTTGCAGACGGCGGCGATGCTACCTTGTGCGCGCTGCCAGGAGAAGCGCC
The DNA here is from genome assembly GCF_964106915.1 of Podarcis gaigeae. Taxonomy (NCBI): domain Eukaryota; kingdom Metazoa; phylum Chordata; class Lepidosauria; order Squamata; family Lacertidae; genus Podarcis; species Podarcis gaigeae. The sequence continues at coordinate 5,454,963 of NC_139684.1, read as the reverse complement.
TTTGAAAGGGCATCATCTTCTGCAAACGGGGAGAGCAGCCCTCTTTGCCCTCTTTGCGCGATCGTTCCCTGGGGTCTGGGCGCCGCGCAGCCCTGCATGGCGAGGGCGTGAGGCGGAGGAGGCGCGCAAGTGGCCCGGGGCTCGCTGGATCCTGCCCCGCCATGGCTGCCCGCAAGCCGCCGAGCCCCCCGCGCTGGGGCTGGCACGCTCTGCTCTTCGCGACGGTGCTGCTCGCCTGCGGCGGGCAAGGCAGGAGCCGGGAGGACGGCGGCGCCGCCTGCTACGGGGGCTTCGACCTCTACTTCATCCTGGACAAGTGAGTGGCTCTCGGGGGCGACCCGGAGGGAGCTTTGGGCAGGCTGCCCACGAGCTCAGGGGCATCAAAAGGCCAGCAGCTGTCTTACCCCCACCTCCGTTTAATCAGTATTATTATTATTATTATTATTATTATTATTATTATTATTATTATTATTATTATTATTATTATTTCCACCCAGGGCAGGTTGAAAACCATGTAAAGCAATTTGCATTCATAAAAATAAGATGGGTCTTGAAAGCGCACATCTCAGGCCAGCAGAAAGAGGTCTTACTTTTACCCCCACCCCCAAGGACTCTTCCAGGTTCCTGTTGCATTTCTCGCTCTAGCTTATCTCGGTTTGAGAAATGTATACAGCAGCAGCAACAGGTCCGTTTTGCAGCGATTGCAATTGGGTTGGTGATTTGTGCAGAGGTTGCCCCTTGGAGCGCTCTTCTGCCGTTCCCTATGTGGCCAACCATGGAACTAGTGATGGCCACCGACCTAGATGGCTTTCAAAGAGGAGTGGACCAATTCGTGGAGGAGGCGAGGGCTTTTGAGGGCTGCTGGCCAGGATGGCTCTGCTCTGCCTCCACAGTTGGCAGAGTGATGCTTCTGAATCCCAGTTACTGAAAAGCGCAGGAGGGAAGAGGACTCTTGGGCTCAGGTCTTGCTTGTGGGTTTCCCGTTGGGGCATCTGGTTGGCCACTGTGAGAACAGAACACTGGGTTAGATGGGCCATTGGCCGGATCCAGCAGGCTCTTCTTATGTTCTGAAGGGAAATACATACATGTGTTTCACCTAGCAAAGCAAAGTTTGGGGAACTTTTGAAAAGGAAGTAGCTAAGGGATGCTATATTTTTGACCTCCGGTGTTGCTGAACACGCCATCGTGCCACTTTGTTTTCTCCAAGAGAGATGGAGAGGAACCCGAAACTTCTTCTCCTGAATTGATCCTCAGACTCTGGATTCTAAGGAAGAAACTTGCAATTTGGCCAATGTGTTGGAAAGTGCAATTGTTGTGGCTTCTCCTCCCCACCCCCAATGTACGTTTCTCTCCCTTTAACTCTGAGTCACTTTTTCTTTGTTCCCAGCTAATGAAATGCACATTTCTCCCTTTGCTGCTTTCTCTTGCTTAATAGTGTCCAGAGATGATATAAAATGCTTACTCATGTTATTTACCCCACAGCTGACTCCATGCCATTGTGTTTACATAAGAGGCTTACGGTTGCGTTTACAATATTTGTCCAGCTGTGCGAGTGCCCGAGAATAGAGGGACGGGACTTTGGGCAACATTAATAGAAGTAGGCATGTCATAAGATGGGGAGGGCAAAACCCAAACAAAAGGCCCCATCTAGGCTTGGATTCAAAAAGCTGCTCTCACGGCCCCAAGAGGCTGGGCATGGGCCTTGTGGAAGTTTTAATTTTCCTTCCTCAAAGAGCAGACCCTTTCACACATGGAGCATCTCCTCAGTTTCAAAATAGGTTTGTTTGTTTATTTATTTGTTGCTTATAAATATAAATCCCCACCTTTTTCACCAGGAACCTCAAGGTAAGAAACCTGGCTCTCGCTCCCTCCTCATTTAATCCCCACAACAGCCCGGCAAGATAGGGTTAGGCTGAGAGGCAGTGACTGGGCCCATTGTCACAACCGTAAATTTGAACTCTGGTCTCCCAGGTCCAAGTCCAACACTCTAACCACTATGCAACACTGCATCTTGTGGTTTTCCAACATGGTCTGAAGTGGGTGCACTCTGAGAAGGACAATCTTACTGTGGAGATCTTGCTGTCTCAGTCTTTTTTTAAAATATATTTTTTATTAAGTTTTCATATTTTTCCTTTTTCCTTTGTCACATTCATATCAAAGCATATCATCACATGCAACTTTGCTCATACTGAGCCTCGACTTCCCCCCTCTTAACATTTCTACATCACCCTGTTTACCTTCTTAATTAAAAAAAATTACTTTAGTATTTGTAAATCAGTTTCAAAAATTATCATTACAAAATATTTTAAATCTAACCTGCAAACATTCTCAAATGTTTACAATGTTCTTTCATATATTGTATAAATTTACTCCAGTCCTTTTCAAACAGTTCATCACGCTGGTTTCGGATCTTCCCCATCAGCTTTGCCAGTTCTGTATATTCAATCATTTTTATCTGCCATTCTTCCAAAGTTGGAAGTTCCTGCTGCTTCTTTTTCCAGGCTAAAAGTGTCCTTGCAGCCGTGGTAGCATACATAAACATATTTAAGTCTACTTTTGGAATTTCTTCTCTCACAATACCCAATAGAAAAGCCTCTGGTTTTTAAATAAAAGTATATTGAAAAATATTTTTCAGTTCATTGTATATCATATCCAAGTAGGCTTTAACTTTACTGCACATCCACCACATATGGAAGAAATTCCCTTCCTTCTCCTTGCATTTCCAACATGCCTTTTCTGTAGTTCTATACATTTTAGCAAGTTTAAAAGATAAAGGTAAAGGACCCCTGACAGTTAAGTCATATACCATCTATACATCATCTTCATTAAATTTTCCTTAAGTGTTGTACCTACAGTAAATTTAATTGTTTCTGTCCATAGTCTTTCCCACTTATCAAATTCAATATTATGATCATAATATTGCTGTCCCAGTCTTTAAAAATCTATCTCATTGGTCACATTTTTATTTGGCCCCTTCTCCGAAGTCAGAGCTTAGAGTGGCACAGGGGAGGCCTCTTACGTTCTCCTCCCAGCACCCCTCAAGGAAGGGCCAGGCTGGCAGAGTAGTGGGAAAGAGCGAGGGAGATGGGTCATGATCACCCGCGGGACTCCACAGGCTGGGATTCTTCCCGATGTGAGTCTCGCGTTCCACGTTGGCGCTCTTCTTGAGCTGGCCATTTTCACATCGAAAATGCTTCCTAAGAGCCATATGGCAAGACCCTGGACTCCTTTGGCCTAGAAAGGGCATTGAAACAGCCAAAGAAAAGAAATGGAAAATGGCCAACACCTCCCCTTCTGAATGTTGTCATTCGGTTACTGGAGCAATGGGTCTCAGCCGCTCAGCCTGGGGTGGCAGGAAAACTGGAGTGGGAGTGAAATTGTTTGCAGGCTGCGTTCAAACACATACTTGCTTCTCAAAGTGGGCAAGCTTAGTTGCTGGTCCAGGAGGCCAAGCCGAGAGCCCCCAGAATGGCAACTGGGGCAGAGGGAGACCCCCGAGGGAAACAAAACGACATGCCCCTTCAGAAAATGAGGAGAAAGCCGCTCCGGTTTCCTGCTTTAAAACACAAGGGCTGCCTCCAACGTCTTGTGCTGGCCGCTTTAATTTGGGTCTAATATTTCTTCTGGAGTGCCAAGTTTCATGGGATGGGGAAGGGAAGGCCACAAGGGTGATGAGGATTGCAGATTGCTCGCACTTTCTGAGAGATCAGAGTCGGGCCCAAATGCGCTCTCCGCCAGGGAACCCAAAACGCTTCCTGGGCCCGGGGTAACTCTGCTCAATTAATAGGGCATTTATTGACATTTATTGCATGGGGAATAATGCGTGCAGCTCTAAGCCGCCTCACCTCCAGAAAGATATTGTAGAATTGGAAAAGGTGCAGAAAAGGGAAAGTGAAATGATCCAGGAGATGAAATAACTCTTTTGTGAAGAAAGGTGGCAGCATTTGGGACTTAAAGGCTTAGGGAAGAGGTGGATAAGAGGCCACATGAGAGAATTTTATAAAATTAGACATGACTTTCGAAGGTTGTCAGGGTCCTAGTTGTTGCTGATTTTACTACAGTGATACCTTGGGTTACATACGCTTCAGGTTACATACGCTTCAGGTTACAGACTCTGCTAACCGAGAAATAGTACCTCGGGTTAAGAACTTTGCTTCAGGATAAGAACAGAAATCGTGCTCCGGCAGCGCAGTGGCAGCAGCGGGAGGCCCCATTAGCTAAAGTGGTGCTTCAGGTTAAGAACAGTTTCAGGTTAAGAACGGACCTCTGGAACGAATTAAGTACTTAACCCGAGGTACCACTGTACCGGGTTGTTTAAGAGGGCATGTAATTGGTGGTGTGTTAGCCAGGGCATTTGGGTGTCTTCTAGTTTGTCTTCTATTTCTTGTGCTGATAAGGGTTTGCTATTTTTGTAGAAGTCTGTTAGGCAATGTAAGCCTTTGGCTTGCCAGGTTTTTATCTGGAGGTTTTGTGCTGCCTGGTGAAATAATGGGTGGCGTGCCAGGGGAATTAGTGGGGATGGGGTTGGGGACAGTTTGCCTACTTCTGCTTTCCATGCTTTAAGCATGGTCTGTGTGAACCTGTTTATTGTTGTGGGGATTTCCCTCGGTTTGTTTGGGAGGAATGGGTATGCTGTGGTACGAGTACCGTATTTTTCGCCCCATAGGACGCACCTTTTCCCCTCCAAAAATGAAGGGGAAATGTGTGTACGTCCTATGAGGCGAATGCAGGCTTTCGCTGAAGCCTGGAGCCTGGAGGTGCGCACCGACCCCTCTCGCTCTCCAGGCTTCACGCAGATCTCCGCAAGCCATGGGAGCCCGCATCGGGCTCCCATGGCTTGCGGAGAGTTGCTTGCATGCTGAAGCCTGGGCGCACTGAGCTCAGCACGTCCAGCCTTGCGCAGCTCTCCGCCTTCCCCCGCCCCAGCCTGGGGGGGGGAAATAATTCCCCCCCTTTATTTTCCCCCCAAAAAACTAGGTGCCACAGATACAGTATTTACTAAACAAAGGGAAAACAATACTTTATACTCTACTCCAATTTTTTTGCGGCCGACGGAGCCTCCCACATCCCTTCTGCATTGAAGGTGTACCACGCAAAAGTGGTTTCCACCCTCTGTTATGCTGCCCCGCTCTGGGCCCCAGGGTCCAATTTAACATCGCTGGGGACATTGCAGAATCAGTTTCTCCGTCGCCTTCTGAAACTCCCCATGTGTGTGAGCAACACATCCATACGTCTGGAGTTAAGGATTGCATCATTGGAGACTGTCATCTGGAAGCGAGTCTTTGGCTATTGGCTGTCCAGCTGGCATAGGCTTCCCGACCATTACCTCTTTCAGTGCCTCTGGCGGGATGACTTTGTTAATCCGTGGGTAGGAAAAATCCATGCCAAACTTCTGAGCATCGGAATTTCCCCAGCGGACTCCTTAAAGATGAACCTACGCTCAGCCAAAAGCCTTATCGAGCAAAGATTAGCAGACATTGAAAATCAACACAACCTCTCCAGGGGTGGGGGTGTCTGCTCCCCCAGGTATCACGGAATAACCCCACCACTTGGCCTTCCATCATACATGTCATCTCTTTCATCTGTACCACACCGACTTGCATTTATTCGTGCAAGGTTCAATGTTTTTCCATCGAACCTGCTGAGCCACAGATTTTCCAAGGGTTTGGTGTCTCCGCTATGCGAGTGTGACGGGAAAACAGTTGAATCTCTTCCACATATAATGTTCAACTGTCCCCTACATAGCATAGCCAGGACTAAATTCCTGGGTCCTGCTTTACTGCGCTTGGTTGGCAGGCCTGTTGAGTCACATGCCGCACTGCTTTTGCAGGATACAGATCCTTCTGTAACTCTGCAGGTGGCGAGATTCCTGAATGCGGTTATCTCACACACAAAAACCACCAAAAAACAACAACAACAACAAAAACTAATCGGACAGTTATGATGAGAGTGCATGACGGATCTCGTCTCCAGTTCTCCTTTTTCTGTGAACCGTCCCTTGGATCTTTCCGGGCCCCAAGCTGTTATTTGTCACTGCTCAATGACCCACCCTTGCATCGTGGTGTTCACCTTCTGTTGTTAGATATATTGGTCTTTATGCTTCTGTGCTTTTATGTTCGTACATATTTTATGGGCTAATAGCCGTATAAATAAAGAATTGAAAATTGGAGCCTGGTGTGCTGCTCTGGGTGCTGGGGTCGGCGGAAGCTCGGCCTTCCCCTGTCCCAGCCTGGGGGGGAAAATAATTTCCCCCCCTTTATTTTCCCCAAAAAAAACTAGGTGCGCCTTGTGGGACGGTGCATCCTATAGGTATTTTCAACTGTGTCCCTCTCCAGGTGTACTCACCATGCCCACTTCCATCCCTTTTCTTCCTAATGTAACACTAATGTCTCAACAAATGAAACTGATCTGTAGAAAATGTGACTTGAAAAAAAAGAGACATTGTACATACTTTTGTAAACCAAGAAGTCTTTAATAAAAAAAATGTTTTTTTAAAAAAAGGAATTATACATGGCTTGGAGAAAGTGGAGAGGGGAAAGTTTTTTTCTCACTCTCTCATAACATGACAGCCCACAGATATCCCTGGAAGCTGGAAGATTCAGGACAGGTTAAAAAAAAGGGCTTATTTGTGTAGCACTTAGTCAAACTATGGGATACGGGTGGTGCTGTAGTCTAAACCACTCAGTCTAGGGCTTGCCGATCGGAAGGTCGGCGGTTCGAATCCCCGCGACGGGGTGAGCTCCCGTTGCTCGGTCCCTGCTCCTGCCAACCTAGCAGTTCGAAAGCACGTCAGAGTGCAATTAGATAAATAGGTATCAATCTGGCGGGAAGGTAAACAGCGTTTCTTTGCGCTGCTCTGGTTTCGCCAGAAGCGGCTTAGTCATGCAGGCCACATGACCCAGAAAAACTGTCTGCAAACAAACGCCGGCTCCCTTGGGCTGTAAAGCGAGATGAGTGCTGCAACCCCAGAGTCATTTGCGACTGGACTTAACCATCAGGGGTCTCTTTACCTTTACCTTTAGTCAAACTATGGAACTTTCTCTCATGGAGGAGGCAGGGATGGTCACCAACCTCAATGAGTTTCAAAGAGGAAAAGGGCCAGTGGCCTTGCTTTGCCTCTACAGTTTGTAACAGTGGGTCTCAGCCGCTTCGCCTGAGGTGCAAGGAGAATGGGTGGAAGGGCTTCTGGGCAAATGGAAGGTGATGGGCTCTCCTTCCTTGGGGGTTTTTAAGCAGAGGTTGAATGGCCGTCTGCCATGGATGCTTTAGCTGAGACACCTGAATGGCAAGGGATTGGTCTAGAGTAGTGGTGGCGAACCTATGGCATGCGTGCCAGAGGGGGCACTCAGAGCCCTCCCTGTGGGTACACGCGCCGTCCCCCCAGCACAGAGCCAGCAGAAGGCAAGGGCGGCGCGTCAAATCCTCAGCTCAACTTGGGCCATGTGAGCGGTGGGTCAACACAGGAAACTCCACTGAAGGAGCGGGATTCGATGCCCGTCAGGGCGCCAACTCTCTCCAAAACAGGGGTTGCAACTATTCTTTGCTCTGAGTTCATTGCGCCCAATTGCGCGGAGGTTTCGGATGCTGCAAGAGCGGGACAGCAAAGAGCCGAAATCCCCAAACTGGTCCATCTACTGCAGTGCCTTTAGGGCTCCTTTTGCTCAGCCGTTCCACGCGGGATGCCCAGACCGAGAAGGCGCCCTCATGGCCAGGGAGGCGCAAAGGGAAAGGCCAGGTGGGGCATTGGTCCCATTCGCATACACGACGCTATCCCCAAGCAGGCGCTCGTGTTGTTTTCAAAGGCTGGGCGTGGATCCTGGGACTTGTGTCCGAGTAGAAGCGCCTTGGATGGGGCGTTGGGGTTGTGGGCAAAACCGAGCCACAACCCCCAGGGTGCACGTTTTCCCTTGCGGAGCCTCCGCTATGGGTGGCACTTTGTGATAAATACCTTTGTGATAAATAAATATGGCTGCTGCCATAGCCACGGGTCACCTCTCCAGCCGGGAGAGGCTGTGCAATACTCCCACCTCCCGCAAAAGCCCACAGGAGCTGCACACCCTTTAAGGAGCGCACGGCTCCTGTGGGCTTTTCTACGAGGAGGGAGAAGGGACTGACTGGCCACGTCAGTCCCTTGTCCCTCCTGAGGAAAAGCCCGCAAGAGCCGTGCGGAGTTTGTGTGCGGCTTTTGGGGGCTTTTCCTGCCTGCCTCCCCCCTGCATTCGCTTCATAGGACGCACACACATTTCCCCTTCATTTTTTGGAGGGGGAAAAGTGCGTCCTATAGAGCGAAAAATACGGTAAGTGGGTTTGGGGGTTGCAGTTTGGGCACTCGGTCTCTAAAAGGTTTGCCATCACTGGTCTAGAGGACCTGTGGAGGTCCCTTTGAACTCTCCAATTCTGTGAGGCAGCAGTTTTTCTGAATACCAGCCCTGGAAACCACAGGAGGGGAGAGCGCTCTTTTGTTTCCCACAGGCCTCTGGTCGGCCACTGTCAGAAGAGGATGCTGGGCCAGATGGGTCATTGGCCTGATCCTGCAGCCTCTTCCGGCGTTCTTGTGTTCAAACGAATCAGAACGAATGCTCGTTAAACAGGCCCTCTGGAAGGGCGCTCACTCTCTCCTGTAAATAGGGCAGCTTCCGGTGGGACTAGAGTCTGCATTATCAGAGGCATGGAGGACTGTCCTCAGTTGACAGGAATATGGAGAGGGGAGGAGAGTGTAATGGCAAGCAGTTGAGTCAAACGGCAAATGCTATTTGACCCTCTTGTTTACCATTTCTTCCCGCATCTGTATGTCTCTGCCAGCTGTGGGTAACTCTTCATCCACAAATGCTGCTGCTGCCATAATGCTCCTTTGTCACGAAAGTGCTCTAGGACTCTCTAATGTGGTTTCTCCAATATTTTAATATGCGCTGCCCAGAGAAGTTTACTTTGCTTGTTTATTTACCAGCAAGATTTACATGCCCCTTAATCAAAAACACCTCTGAGCAGTATACATAAAACAATATTACATACAAGAAAATACCAATAAATCAAGCAGAAATATAATTTTTCCAAGTATGAACAAACCCAGCAGTTTTAAAACAAAGATTCTTAAATTTGGATAGGGTTGCCTAAACAAAAAAGTAAAACCCAGTCTGATTGCTATAGACTGGCCTCCCCCAACCTGAAGACCTCCAGATGTTTAGGAAGACTCCCATCAATACCAGCTGGCACAGCCATGGGATGCAGGGGCTCATGGGAGTTGAAGTCCAAAACATCTGGAGGGCACCAGGTTGGGGATGGCTGATACAGACCAAGTGGACCTCCATCACACCTGACCATTTGGCATGATGGGTGGAGGCTGATGGGAGAGAGAGGCCAGCAACATCTGGAAGACCCCAAGTTTCCTCCCCTCACTCTGGACCATCTGGTAGTGTAGCTGTTGTGTAGTGGTGCTTTCACAACTGAGGCTAAAGCAGGGTTTTAGCTTTTAAAAATGAGTGTTTTGGGGTGGGCATTTTTTTTAAAGAAACCTACAACTTTGAGTCAAATGTGAACCCTCCAATGACATTGACTGTGGCAGATATGAGTTTAAAACGTGTCTGTTCCTGCATTGTAGGGGGTGGGACTTGATGGCCTTTTGGACCCCATCCAACCCTGCAGTTTTATGATCCTTCCATTTTCCATGCCACATAACTGCAATTTTTTTGGTGTCACTTCTTTGAGGCTACTTGAAAGCTGCTTTTGTGAGATCTGGGACTGCAGTGAATGGAGCTGCCTCTACTCTGTGAAGTTGGTTGTGAATGTCTGCATTGAGTTCCCCTTTCATTCATGTCCCTCCATTCATCTTTGTTGTCATGCTACCTCATTCTTGTTCTTTCATTCTTCCCCCCCTGCTAAAAATAACCTCCTTGGGATCTTCATCATCCAGACCTGTAGCATGCACGGTCTGCCTCCTGCCACTCAGCTATAGAGTCACCATGTGTCCTCCTTTACAGGACGATTATCCTCTTTTCATGGCCAGCTCTGTAATGCAGGATGGCGCTGTGGTCTAAACCACTGAGCCTCTTAGGCTTGCTGATCGGAAGGTTGGCGGTTCGAATCCCCGTGACGGAGTGAGCTCCCGTTGCTGTGTCCCAGCTCCTGCCAACCTAGCAGTTCAAAAGCACGCCAGTGCAAGTAGATAAATAGGTACCGCTCCAGCGGGAAGGTAAATGGCATTTCCGTGTGCTCTGGCTTCCGTCATAGTGTTCTGTCATGCCAGAAGCAGTTTAGTCATGTTGTCCACATGACCTGGAAAGCTGTCTGTTGACAAATGCCAGCTCCCTCAGCCTGAAAGCGAGATGAGCACCGCAACCCCATAGTTGCCTTTGACTGGACTTAACTGTCCAGGGGTCCTTTACCTTTTTTTAACATATACGTAATGAGCCAAGTTGAGGCAGATGCTTCAGGGGAAAGTGAGAGAGGTGGCAGGTTTGGATCAGGTTCCTAGCTCATTTCCCTCTCTGGAGGGGCAACCTCCCTCGCCGAAAGGATCCACCCAACAATCCCACGCCTGATCCCTCTAGCCCCCATTGGCTGGTGGCAGAGATGGCTGCATCTTGCATTCTCCTGCCTCCGATGGGGCTATGTGTGCGCGCAGCTGCTGGAGCATTCTCCTAAACTGCAAATAAACAAACCGAGTTAGTGCATAAGCACTAGGACACCATTGGCTTCCCTCTCCCCGTCATGCACTTGTGCAGACAATGTTCTTGCACAGGTAGCCCAAGATGGCGGCAGCTTGTGCCCTGTTCTGGCTGATGTCTGCAGCTGCTGCCAGTGCCAGAGGAACTGGGTGGGCAGCGTGGAGGCTTGGCGGAGGCTACAGGCATGGCACCTGGGCCAGTTGCTGAGCATGGACCCCACCTCTCCTCTCATGCCTGCCCAGCTTGGAAGCATCTTTGGTGAGGGTGCATGTGGCCTAAGACCCTCTGTAGGAGTGAGACGTGGTCAGAGGAGCCATCGGGTTCGCCTCGCGTAGCAAAATGTCTTGGGCTGGCCCTGCCTCTGTTTGAAAGGTTGTCAGAGAACTGTTGTCCTCTTGAAGGGCTGTGTGATCCAAGCTTGCTCTGAAGTTAAAAGATTACCTGAAGGAAGAGCTTCAGGTTTGACTTTGCCCATCACCGTTAGCATTTGTACAGTACACTGAGCAGACCTGCCGTTCGTAAGACAGTGAGATGCCATTTCAGGTTACAGTCTCATGGTTAGACCAGCTGTTTTAAGAGGCAGAACATAAGGAGAGCCTGTTGGATCAGGTCAGTGGTCCATTTAGGCCAGCATCCTGTTCTCACAGCGGCCAACCAGATACCTCTATTGGGAAATACACAAGAGCAATGCTCCTCTCCTGTGGTTTCCATCAGCTGATGTTCAGAAGCCTTACTGCCTCCAACTGTGGAGCCATCCTGGCTAATAGCCATCAAATTTTCCACCATGAATTTGTCTAATCCTCTTTGAAAGCCATCTAGGTTGGCGGTCATCACTACTTCCTGTGGGAGTGAGTTCCATAGTTTAACAATGTGCTGCACGAGGAACAACTGTTTTTTCAATCTGTCCTGAATCTTCCAACATTCTGTTTCACTGGAGTTTTAGTTTTATGAAAGAGGGCAAAACTAGTTTCTTTCTCCAGTGCATGCTTAATTTTACAAACCTTTTCTCTAGGAGTTTCCTCACCGGGGAGTTCCTCTATTTACTTGATCGTTTTGGTTGACCTTTTGTGAACCTTCTTGGCGATTCTGAACTGCGGGAGTTTTTGAGGGTTTTTTTCTTTTTCTTTTCGTAGTTCTACTTTCAACTCTTGCCTCTAGAAGGGAGAGAAGCCACCCTCCTTGCAAAGAAAGGGGATTTATTTATTTAAATTCCTTTCTGCTGGCCTTCAACATCGCGGTGGCAGCACTTTCCTGCGCGAGGAGGCGTGTGGGAAGGTCTCACGGAAAAAAGAGCTGTAATTTTAGATGTTTGGATTCTTGTTCCGAGGGGAGACGAAAAGCTGGAGGATGTACTTATGTGGCGAATTTAAAAAGTGGTGTGTAACTGAGACAGGCTCCTTCCAAACCACCAAGAACGTAGAAGCCTCTTGTCTAACGGGTCCCTGAGTCGCAGCAGCAGAGCCGAAAAGGGAGCTCTTTCGGAGCCACGGGGAGCTCTATAGAGCTGGACCAGGGCAGGGATTCTTTCCCTAGACCATGGAAAATAGACCTGTGTCTCTAAACGCAATGGCTGTTCCTCAGCTGCTTCTCTTTAAAGGGGGAAAATGTAGTAACTGCTGCCTTGAGAGATCTCTCAACTGCTATGAGTTCCTGAGGCCAGCATCAGGCAGGATTTTTCAGTGTTCCACCCTCAGCAACCCAACGCCAGAAAATGATTTCAGACCTCCTGTAGGCAGGCATTTGGACGTTTGACCCAACAAATACAATTATTACCGTTATCCATTGGCTTAGCTTTTTTTTTTAAAAAAAAAAATATTGGTTTTTATCATACAAAATTATAAAACATACCACACAATTTATCACAAATACAATCTTATTGGACTTCCATCAGCACCTCTCCGTCTTAATCACTTCTTATGCATTTCCTAACTTAATATTGCCTTTATATCTCTTAACATATCCTCTCTCCTTCTGCATTTTTACAATATTTCTAATCTTATTCCTCACAGAACTTCTTGTAAACCTACAAACGTCATCTGGTTGTCACAAATACTTTTCAAATAATCCGTAAATTTACTCCAGTCTTCGGTGAATTTCTGGTCCCACCAGTTTCGGATCCTTACTGTTAGTTTGTCAAGTTCCGCATAGTCAATTAATTTCATCCTCCATTCTTTTATCGTTGGTAATCCATTGGCTTAGCTAACAGTATTTATAACCCTTGGATAACTCAAAGGGAGTTTTCAGCAGCTGGACAATGTTTCCAAAAGTTCACCAGCGTTTTAGGGCGCCATTTCTCTTAGCACATGTAGCTGTGTGTACAATTTTGCCTGATCTCTATACTCCTTTGCAAGCAGATCTGCATAATTCAATGCACCTTTGTGGGTCATTTTTACTGACGTGCACACTTTCAACGCACACTTTCCCTTAACATACGCTTGTTTTGGTTGGAGAACTCCGTCACAAAATTTGGAAGGACAGCTGCATTTCAGTTCACGTATTGTTTTGAAAATTCAAAATGAGGCAGACTTGCATTAAAATGTGAACAGAACCACGTTTCCCATTCACCTACCCACCCCCTAACTCTTAATATCCTGTCTGGGGGCAGCTCATACTCTGACACTAAATTTTGAGAGGCAGGCGGCTAAGAAAGGTGTCCAGGAGCCTCTGCCGCTGTTTCCAATCTTACCTTAGCCAGAAATTCACAAATGGCAGTTGGCAAATAGAGTAAGACATCTGGTGTCCTGCCTCATTTACAATATGGGCATATTACTGAACTGTCGTCGAGGATTCTTGAGACGGGGCTTCCTCAGTGATGGCACCCAGGATGTGAAAACTCCATATTATGGGAGATTTTATTCCGGGCCCCTCCTGGGTGGCTTTTAGGGTTAGGGTCAAAACAGCATTTAGTTTAGAGAGAAGGTGAGAGAGAGGGGACATGATAGAAGTTTATAAGATTATGACTGGCATGGAGACGGTGGATAGAGAAGAGTCTTTCTCCCTCTCTCAGTGCTTGAACTAGTAGGTTTCCAAGAAGGCTGGATGTTAGAAGATTCAGGACCGATCAAAGAAAGTACTTCTTAATGCAGCCTTCTTGATGTTGTTTGTTTATTTTATTTACCGGTATTTAAACTCTGCCTTTTCCCCTGATGGGACTCAAGGCAGCTTAGAGATAAAAACAAGAACCACTACAAACATAAGACAAATCAATGAATAGAATACAATTAAACACAGATAGAATTAAAACTATACCCATATATCAAATCTGTAAAACGCATCAATAGTTACAATAAACGATAACCTATGGAACTTGCTCCTACAGGAGGCAGGGATGGCAACCAACCTCGATGGCTTTCAAAGCAGAATCCTGCTTAGGGCTGTCTTAAGCATATGTGGGGTGCAAAGATCTTCCCGGTGCCCCCAGGTTGCCCAGTCCCAGGCACGCAGGAGGGTGGAGCCGACCAGCTGGCTAGCTCGGTCACCCCTGAACTCATGGCACAGAGCCCCCCGCAGCAGAAGAGCCGGTCGTGGTGCTCCAACCGACGGACGGGCTCTTATGCGGACTCAACTCTCAGGCCCCGGACTCTTGGCCTGGCACCCCTGATAGCCGGGTGCCCGGGTGCCCCGCACCCCTAGTGCCTATGGGTAAGACGGCCCTGATTCTGCTTAGAAGCTTCCCTTTGGGCAGATGCTGGCCACTATGGGAGCAGGCTGTTGGTTTAGATGTATTCTTGCATGCTTTTGACCTAAGCAACCTTTGAAGGTGTTCTTTCATGTTTCCTGGTGTGCTACTTTCGTCTTGCACAACAAGTGTTCCACTGTTTCAGAAAGTTTTGCCAGTGGAACCAGTGAATCACTAAGGGACCTTAACCTGCGCTACAGTGGATTCAGCCCTATCTAACTTTCTCCCTAATGCTACTGGACTGTTTCTCACTTAAAACAGGTTTGTTTCCTCAGGGCCGGCCCACCCATGAGGCAAAATGAGATAATTGCCTCAGGTGGCAGGATCCACCAGATCAGCAGATCCTGGTGTTGAGTCCCACCCCCTGTACCTGATAGAGATCTTCCCTGACCACTTCTTACCTGGCATGGAGGGAGTCACCATTTGGGGGTCTGCCTCAGGTGCCAAAATGTCTTGAGCCGGCCCTGGTCTCCCCTTTCCCAATTGAAATCAGCTGAAAAGCTCTGTGCAGCGACAAAGCCCAACTCAAAGCTGTGCGGGGAGGCTGATCAGAGGCAGCCCTTGTGTGATTTGTGTAGTGCCAAGTTAAAGGTCCAGTGCTGCAGTTATTTATCCTTGTCAAGGAACAGTCCCCAGGGCTCACCTGGAAGATCTATCATCTGCATGGGCCTTTCAAAAGCAACAGATGAAATACGGGCATTTCCCTTCCCCCTCCCCCTTCAAGGAACTGCGAAAGGCATTTTGAACGGGAGATCAGCTTTGAACCTGATGAGCTCCACAGATGTCCAGATGAACCAAACCTTAATAAAGCAGCAGCAACCTAAATGTTTCTGTAATTAAACCAATATTGCCTGGAATGATTTTCTTTTCCAGATCAGGAAGTGTCTTGCACCACTGGAATGAAATCTACCACTTTGTGGAACATCTGGCCCACAAATTTATAAGGTAAGAAATTTGGCTGATAGTAGAAGGTTGATTTCAAGAAGCTTAAGTATGATCAGGCTTCGGACGTGCATGTTTACTCGGAAGTAAGTTTCACTATGTTCAATGGTGCTTGAAGGTAAAGGGTAAAGGGACCTCTGACCATTAGGTCCAGTCGTGGCCGACTCTGGGGTTGTGGCGCTCATCTCGCTTTACTGGCTGA
This sequence comes from Podarcis gaigeae, assembly GCF_964106915.1. Lineage (NCBI taxonomy): Eukaryota > Metazoa > Chordata > Lepidosauria > Squamata > Lacertidae > Podarcis > Podarcis gaigeae. The sequence goes on along the minus strand of NC_139684.1, from coordinate 5,439,476 downwards.
GGGAGCCGGGGTACAGCTTCTGGGTCATGTGGCCAGCAGGACTAAGCCGCTTCTGGTGAACCAGAGCAGCGCACAGAAACGCCCTTTACCTTCCCGCTAGAGCGGTACCTATTTATCTACTTGCACTTGGACGTGCTTTCGAACTGCTAGGTTGGCAGGAGCAGGGACCGCGCAACGGGAGCTCACCCTGTTGCAGGGATTCGAACCGCCGACCTTCTGATCAGCAAACCCTAGGCTCTGTGGTTTAACCCACAGCGCCACCCGCGTCCCTCAATGGAGCTTAGTCCCAAGTTAAAAGTCCTTTTGTTTTGCTTGAGTAAACATGCATGGAATCAGGCCTTCATGTCTAATTGTGGATTATACCAGAGGAGAATCAAGTTCTTTCATCTCTCTTGGCTTCAGTTGGGCTTGTCCTTTTGATTCTCCATAACATCACAGCTGAGAAGAATTCATTGAGCAAATTCACAATTTAACTTGGTTGTGGGAGGGAACCCTCTAACTTGTTTTGCCTTGAGCTTTCCTTTTGCATTACATTGGGTCCTGTTTAATTAAAAGAAGGGAGCATAATTTATAATACAGAATGAATTCCAAAATGGATCCCTTCTTTTTGTATTTGCATGAGCAAGGTATCCTAAGGGTTCCACTTTGGTTAGTGACCAAAATCAATCGATTCATTCATTCTAAAGGTTCCTCTCTCCATCTCATTAAATACTTTGGTTTTGGTTTTTAAAAACCAGTCATGGTATACTTCTAGCCCTTGTGTTATGTTTTTCTAGATCACTGGTTTCCAAAGTGGGGGGTAGGATAACCGGGGGTGGGGGTGGCGCTCAGAAGCACGTTAATCACTTATTTACAATTGACCAGGCTGGATCCTAGAGTGAAGTACCGTATTTTTTGTCCCATAGGACGCACCTAGTTTTTTGGGGTGGAAATAAAGGGGAATTTTTTCCCCTTTATTTCCCCCCCAAAACCAGGTTGGGGAACAGTGGGACGACGGGGCTGCGCCTCCCCACTGTCCCCCGAGCTTGTGGGGCTGGCCGATGTCTGCCTGGTGCGCGGGGCGCTCTGCTTCAGGGCACTCTGCACGCCGGGCGGCAGGCTGCTATCCACAGCGTGGGGAGCCCTGTGGGAACTCCCGTGGGCTCCCCAGGCTTGCAGATAGCTTCCTGAAGCCTGGAGAGAGAGAGGGGTTGGTGCGTACCGACCCCTCTTGCTCTCCAAGCTTCATCGAAAGCCTGTATTCGCCCCATAGGACGCACACAGATTTCCCCCTCATTTTTGGAGGGGAAAAAGTGCGTCCTATAGGGCGAAAAATACGGTACTTTCCTTGTTTACTACTCTTATTGCTTTCAAAGCTATTTCCTTAGGTTACATTTATTTATGATTTATGATTCTGAGTTGCCACAGTTCACAAGATAGCAGTTATTGGAACAGCTGCTGATTTTCTTATTAATTTGTCACTGTACATCAGTGGTGGGTGAAGGTTTGTACATGTTTGATAAATCACTACAGACAAATATTTTATGCTCTAAATTTCCTTCACCCTTCTGTTTTCGTTAATAAGAATGTGGGGGGAAATTCATGCAATATTCCTGAATGAATTTTGTTGTGTTGTTATCTTCCTTAGTGGGCTGTGCAAGCCACTGTTCTGAATAATGCTTTTTATAGGGTTAGCGCAAGGGACACTGGGGATGAGTTTATGGAACCAAGGGGATGGCAACTCAATAAAGTTTGGGAACCACTGCTTCAGAGTCTAGAACCACTTAAGCCTGACAACCAGCTGATCTTTGGCACTGTGTGAGGGGCTGGGCAAGCGCCTGCAAAACTTCTTTTGGCCCAGCTATGCCTCTTCACCTGTCCCACATGTGATGTCATAGATTACATCATCTGTGGGGCAGGTGGGTGTGGCTAGTTAGGCCCTGCAAGCTCAGTTGGTTCCCCACCGGCTTTTGAGCTATCCTACAAACCAACAAGTTGCCATGGTATTCTCCAAAGGAACCTGCAAGATCACCTTACCTCATATCCACCCACTGGACTGCTTCGATCAGTGGAACTGGCAGTGTTTCAGGAGCCCCTTAATACCTGTTCCCCATTAGTAAGAACCTTTTAGTGTGGCAGCACCAACACTTTGGAACTCCCTGCCTGTTGATACAGGCAGGCACCTTCACCTTGCGCTTTTCAGTGCCTGCTAAAAGCATAATTGTTTAGACAATCTACCCAGATGTTTAGAAAGTTGATGCAGGTCTTAATCTGTTTTCTGTCTATTGTTATTTAAACTTTTTTGAACGTATTAAATTTTTCATTTTTCTTAGTGATGAGTTTGTTGTCTTATCTTTTTCATAAGCAGCTTTGTTTTTTTACAGTCAAGTGGTCTGTATATTTTATGAACTAAAGAAATAAACATACGGAAATATTTCTGACGGGTGCCGAAAAGAATACAGTGAAGATTGCTGCCTGATATCAATAGGCAGGGAGTTCCAGAGTGCAAAAGATTCTTATTTTTTTCAGTTCCAGCCCTAGATGGTTCAGAAATGATCCCTGGGTGGGTCCCAAACTCTTTACGTTCATGTTTGTCCAGGGTGAACCAAAGTGTGGATTGTAACCCTTGTGTTCCCTTTTTCCAGCCCCCAGTTGAGGATGTCCTTCATTGTTTTCTCAACCAGAGGCTCAACTCTGATGAGGCTCACTGAAGACAGGTAAGAGGAAGCCGGGAAGGCAAGGGGGGTGGTGAGCTGCAAAGGTCTGAGGCTTGTGCATCATGCATTTTCTTCCTGCACACCTGTGCCCCTTGAACTTCAGTCTGCGCAATGGAACCAAATGGAAAGTCAGGCCAGGAGCAGACACAACTGCGTTGTAACTCTCATGGACGTCTAAAGAAGCTGAATGTTCGAAAACAGTTGCTGGAAACTGCAGCAGGAAAGAGTGCTGCTCTCTTGTGCTCGAACCCTGCTTGCTGGTTAGCCACTTTGAGAAGACTAGGTGGGGCACTGAGCTGACCCAGCAGATTCCTCTTTTCTTTTCTTTTTTAATAATATTTTATTAAGTTTCAGAAATAACAACAAACAGAAAAAAGAAAAAACACATACAGAAAAATATAAAGTTACCAAATACAAAAATTACAAACATTTAACTTATAAAGAAAAAAAAATAGAAAAAAGCAGAAAAAAGCACACTAAAAAAACACAAAAATCCCTTTTTTAAATTCTCCTCTTTGATTCACTTATTTTCCTGACTTCCTCACATCTCCCTTTTTTGTATCCCTTTTAAAAATTATTTCAGCAAATTCATATCCAATTAATTTATCTATTATCAATCCAATCTTATTTTTAACGTTGTTGCTAGAACTCCTTCAGCTCATTTCAATGTCATCAACATTCAAAAATTTTACAATGTTTCTGTAGATAAATTTTAAATTTCCTCCAATCTTCTTCCACCAACTCTTCTCCCTGGTCTCGGATTCTGCCAGTCATTTCCGCCATAGTCGGCATAGTCGACCAATTGGTGCCAAAGAAGGATAGAACTTTCTTTATGTATGCTTTAAGTATTCAGCAGCAGCAAGAATACTTATTGCAAAGCATTGGAAGACACAAGACCTACCCACCTTGGAAGAATGGCAGATGCAAGTAATGGACTACATGGAACTGGCGGAAATGCCCAGCAGATTCCTCTTTTGTCCTCATGACAGTGCGCGTTCAGTTCTGATGGGATGCTTGCGAGGTCTGGTGCTGAGTCTTACAGCCATGGGTTTGACTTCATAACCCTTTTCTGATTTTTGAACCCGTGTGCCTCTGGGGTTTGAAAACCTGCAAAGCGTTTCTTTTTAAAGACTGCCATGGTCCAAAAACCCTCCAGCACCTTGTCATGGAATATATTTGGGTACTGGGATGGTGCTGGTGAGATTTGCTGCATTCTTGAAACAAACTAGACGCTAGCCTTGAGAAAATGCCAGCTGGACTGAGGAGGCTGGTTCTTGTGCACAATAATGACACAACTGGGGTTTTAAGGCTGTATCCTTGAAGGATTTCTTTAAAAGCCAACTTAAAATGATGTGGAGTGTGCCCCGAGTGCTACAATCAGCCCAATTAAAGTTTCCATAGAATAAATCATAACAAGGGAACCTGTGTGAGAAATGCTTTTTGCTATCCTCTTTCTCTGTGCCACGTGTCGCTTTATTTTATATTGATATTCTTTCTCCTGGGGACGCTCCCCAATGTCCCCAAAACACACTTGAAATTGTTAAGCCTTCTGGCCTCATTAACATGATGGTGCTTCTCATCAAGTAAGGAATTAAACAGATAATGTTACTGCGAAATGTTAACCGTTCAACTGGAATCTCCCTGGAAAACCAAACCCTTTGCACTAATTGTGAACTGAAGAAATGGGATTTTCTCAACAAATGTTGAGACCCCCTCCCCATGTGTTGGCTGAACTGGCAATCTCCTTCCCATGAAGATACCAGCAGCATGAGTTCATTTGGAGATAGTCTGAGGACCACAGAGGCGTTATCTTGGCTTGAAAGCCTTCCGAACTCCACTTGGCTCCTTCGAGTCAGTTTTCACAGCTGAGTGAAACACCACAGAGCCCACCCTGCTCAGCCTGTTTTTAATCTGTCTGTGTGCCTGCGCTTTGAAAAGATTACATTGGATGTCCAGGGCTTTTAAAAGTCTTTCCCATGAACTCATTAATCTTGAAGTTGGTTTGGATGGAGGAAGAGAAGGAAGAGGGTGGCTGCGTTCACATAAATCTGGAGCCTGAAGATTAGACTCTCGTAATACTAGAGATCGTGGACGTCCAGTGAAGATTCAGGACAGGTAAAAGGAAGTCCTTTTTCACACAGTGTATCGTTCAACCATGGAACTCCCTCCTGCAGGAATCAGTGATGGATCCGTTATGTTCCACAGCTTATAACAATTGCTTTCTCCATTTGCCTCGAGTTAGACTGATTTTCACCCAGGAATTTAGCAAAGGGGGGGTCCATACCCCTGGACCACCCCCAAACAATGCCCTGCCATACTCTTATTTCCTCTCTTCTGAAGCCAGGTAAAATTGTCTGCTAAGCTATAGATATGTTACACCAGGGAGGTCCAACTCCCAAGAGACTGCGATCTACTCACAGTGTAAAAAGACTGGCAGTGATCTAACCATTGTCGTTGGATGGATCAAAGTTGTTGGGCTTTTTCTGGGAAGCCAAAGTTGTTCAGCTTTTTTTTTAGGAAGCAAACGAATAAAGGAAATGTAAAGTTTTGTTTCTATGACTATGATATATGCAGCTAGCATCTATGTTACATTGTTACAAGTATATGAATGAATGAAGGAAATGGCATATATGAATGAATGAAACTGAATGAGCGTTGTGATATACACAGAATATAATCAATAGTTGATTATATTTAGGGTCCTGAATCCACAGTCAAATAGTGGACCTTAACCTGATGGTCAACTTTTTGTCTAGGAACCAAAAGTTGCTGTGCTTTTTTGGGAAAGGCAAAGTTGTTCAGCTTTTCTTAGGAAGCCAGAGTGATTGAACTTTTTTATGAAACAGTAGTTGTTGATATTTTTTCTTCTTTTCTTCTTCTTTTTTTGTGGGGGGGGGGAGGAGATCCCTGAAAGACCAGAGATCTACCAGGAACACCCCACGATCTACCAGTAGATCGTGATATACCTGTTGGACGTGCCTGTGTTACACAATGTGATTTATAAACTCTAGCTATATAAACTTCATTGATTCATCAAAATATTGTGAGCAAGAAGGTCCAGCTGCTTAAATTTTGTGTTGCATGAAAGTGAGGACTGGCTGGAAGGGACAGAATAAAGAACTATAGAACCATAGAATTGTACAATTTGAAGGCCACCTCGCCCAACCCCCTGCGATGCAGGAATACTTACAAGGTGTTCAATAAACTGGTCCTGAGCACAGCTTGGGCCCCAGGATACAGTCTAAAGTGCACCTAGGAGACTACTACTGTTCAGTGAATATATCTGCATTCTCTTGTGTTCTATTGATGGTAGAAAGGCAGGATATTGATGTAAGAAAATGTATTACAAAAATGAAAAGAACATGCTTGACATAAGTTTATTTATAAAAATAGTTGCATGCCGCTGTGTCATAAAATATACATACTGTATAAGCAGTTTGCAGCAGTAAAAACAAACAAATAAAATACAGTAAAACCATAAAAGTTAAAAGCAGACGTCAATTTACTACTGTGATGGATGTATAATTAATTGCCTGGATTGGCCTGGCGAAATAGAAAGTTTTTCCGCAGGTGCTTAAAGATGGCATGAAAGGCTGAGTTGGCTAAATTCAGCATCTAAAAATGTGTCCCCTGTTTCAACTGCGTTGCATTTCATTTTGAATATAGTTTGGAACGGGCAGATCTAAAATCTTTATATCTGAATGTTATTCCTCGTGCCCCAATTTTATCCATAGCGAGTTGGCTTTCCCTCAGCGGAGATGTTGTGTTCTGCTGTTTCAGGGAGCAGATCCGTCAAGGCTTGGAGGAGCTCCAGAAGGTCCTGCCAGGAGGAGACACGTACATGCACGAAGGCTTCGAGAGGGTAAATCACAAACCGCACCAGCGTTACACTTGCTCTCAATCACACTGTGGGTGGGCAGCGGGTGGATCAGGCCCGAAACATTGCTGTTTCCAAACATGGCCCCTTATTCTTCTCACTTTCTTCTTTATGGTTCTGATGGTCATTTTTGTTTCTCTTTCAGGCAAGTGAGCAAATTTACCATGAAAATGTTCAAGGTAAGAATGAGGTTGGGGGTTCCACTAAATGGAAGCCTAGGGCTTGCCGATCAGAAGGTTGGCAGTTTGAATCCCTGTGACGGGGTGAGCTCCCGTTGCTCGGTCCCTGCTCCTGTCAACCTAGCAGTTCGAAAGCACGTCAAAGTGCAAGTAGATAAATAGGTACCACTCAGACGGGAAGGTAAACAGCGTTTCCGTGTGCTGCTCTGGTTCGCCAGAAGCGGCTTAATCATGCTGGCCACATGACCTGGAAGCTGTACACCGGCTCCCTCAGCCAGTAAAGCGAGATTAGCGCTGCAACCCCAGAGTCGTTGGCGACTGGGCTTAATGGTCAGGGGTCCCTTTACCTTTACCTTAAATGGAAGTTGCTTTATTGTTCTGTAAGTGATGGACGGATGATACCTGACTCTTCTGCTGCCCTAACTATGGGAAATGTCAGGTTTAGATCCCTACCCTTGAACTGACTTGCTCAAAAAGGGAACCTAAAGAACTGAGGCCAACAGCAGTAACAAGTCTCCAGGCCTTATTGACATATTAAAAGCCAACCTATTGCTGGGTCTAGTTATGGGATCAGCCTGAGAGTTCTTAAGCAACTGGAATGTGGATCTGTGATTTGTCCCTAAGATCAGCTTTTATACCTGAGAACTGGGAAGGGCTTACTCTGAGTTTACCATTTGTTCTAAAACAGTTTATAGAATTAAAGGATTGCAGTTAGAAAGGATCCTGAGCCTCATCTAGTCCAACTGCCAGCAATGCGAGAGTTACAGATAAAGAATCCATCTAACCTTTGCTGAAAAACTTCCAGTGAAGGAGAGTGAAAAAGCTCACAGTTCAAGACTCAGTCCCCAAAACGGCGTTTGATGACCTAGAGCAGGCATAGGCAAACTCGGCCTTCCAGATGTTTTGAGACTACAGTTCCCATCATCCCTGACCACTGGCCAGTTAGCTAGGCTTGATGGGAGTTGTAGTCCCAAAACATCTGGAGGGCCGAGTTTGCCTATGCCTGACCTCGAGTTTAAAATGGAGGAGCAGCCAAACAAGAGTTAGAAAGAATTTCTGCTTAAGTGGGGTCCTGGATAATGAGAAAGAGTGGGGAGACATTCCTAAGTTTCTTACTGAATGTCTATAACTAGCATAAATTTGGGGTTTCCACTTCGATCCAGGAACTGAGCAGGCAGCACAGGAGTCCTGGACAAAGATCCTGCACTAATAAAACTGCCCTGAGACATTTGTGATTTGATTTGAATATTATCACATTAAGGAGTTGGTTTTTAAAGCCCTTCACAATTTGAGAGCTGAAGTCTGGCAAAGTAAGTTTTAGATGGCCCCAATCCTCTTGGGTTCTACTTTTTTTCAACTGCTTTCCTCAACTGCCCCAGAAAGCAGTTGAACCCAAGACTAGCAGAGTATCTAAACTGATTTTTCATTCTCTTCAGCAATGTGGCAATTAAAAAAAATCTGCTCCTGGGTTTTTTTTTGGGGGGGGGGGCGCACTCTAACCATAAGGCATTTTAAAGAGGCTGTTAATTACTGGGGCATTTGCTTTTTTCTCCCTTGCAGGTAGAAGTCTTGCGATTATATTTAGCTTTGGCAAGTGCAAAATATCATCTTTAGCATGTAATCCTTGATTTCAGAGGCCTCTCAGATTTATTGTAAGGAGCTGCCGGCAGCCATCCAAATTACCTTTAATTGGTTCTGCTTCATGATGGCTGTGTGCTTTTCGGTTGATACCGATGACAAGTCTGGGCCGGGCTTAAGAGCGAGATAACAATCGCCTTGGGAGAAGAATGCATTTTGGCAGGCGGTGCTGCAATCTAGATGATAATATGCTTGGCTCTTCTACTTTACAAGCAATTCTGTCATAGTGGGGCCAGCTCCCAAATAGGTCCAGGGTTCATGAACCTTCCAGAGCATCATTTGCACCCGGGGACAAACTCTACAGGGTGGAGGGCACAGCAGCAACCATTGATTCATTTGTTTATAGCATTTATATCCCATCTTTTTCTCCAAGGAGCTCAGGATGGTGAACATGGTTCTCCCCCTCCTCATTTAAAGCCACAACAGCCCTGTGAGGCTGTGGAACGATATAGTGACTGGCCCCAGGGCCACCTAGTGAGATACAACATAACTGAGTGGGGATTTGAACCCTGGTCTCCCAGGCCCTAGTCCAACACCTTAACCACTATGCCACACTGGCTCTAGCATGGCTCCAACTCTCCCTTCCTCACCCTAAAAGGTAAAGGTACCCCTGACTGTTAGGTCCAGTCGCAGATGACTCTGGGGTTGCAGCGCTCATCTTGCTTTATTAGCCAAGGGAGCTGGCGTACAGCTTCCAGGTCATGTGGCCAGCATGACTAAGCCGCTTCTGGCGAACCAGAGCAGCGCACGGAAACGCCGTTTACCTTCCCGCCTGAGCGGTACCTATTTATCTACTTGCACTTTGACATGCTTTCAAACTGCTAGGTGGGCAGGAGCAGGGACCAAGCAACGGGAGCTCCCCCCATCGCAAGGATTCGAACCGCCGACCTTCTGATCAGCAAGTCCTAGGCTCTGTGGTTTAACCCACAGCGCCACCCGTGTCCTCACCCTACTATAGGACAAAGGTGGGCTGACTCACAGAGCATGAGTCGCTGATAAGTTTTAGAAAGCATGAGTGCGTGCTCACAGTTGTTCCACTGATCTGTGCTTCTGAGTATGCCCTCTTGCTTATGGGCATCAGAAGTATCTTTCTGGGTTAAGCCCAAGGGCAGCCTCGTCCAGTGTCCTTATCATCAATGCCAGCAGTGAAGTACCAGGTTGCCCAGTAGACTCTGCCTTTCCTTCTGGCCACCCATGGCAGAACTGTTAGAATTCCTGCTCCATGGTTGCATTCATGGGACTGTCTATCACATGACAGTGTATGTTTTGACTTCACAGAGTGGGAAGTGACAGAGACAGGGTGTTTGTGTCACAGTGTTACGTGAAGTGGGACAATTGTCCTTTGTTCTCTCTCTTTGCTGTCTGATGCTAGAGAGAGAGGGAGCCATGTTGCAGTGCTCCGTGTGTGTTTATATGTAAATAAAGTAGATTAGCCAAAATGCTGAGTTGCTGAGGTCTGTTATGCAAGCTGCGAAGACTCTGCGAATCCCTAACTGTGCCGATGTCTGTTGGCATCGGTCGCTGTGATGTTCGGGCTGAAGAAAGCTTTTGAAGCTCCCGAACGATGGACCAGGAGAGAGGGAACATACCAGTTGGCCATGTGTCTCTGCCAGAGTCCTACTCGAGTGTAGGGTGAACTCCTGACAAGAACTTGTCTCATGGCATGCTGATGTCACACTCTTATGCATTACCCTCTCCATAATTGACTGACAGTGACAGAATGTGGGGAAATATAGGATGTGGACCCCTGGCAGAGCATAAGGCTCAGTCCCTGCCACCTTCCGGTAGGCCTGGCTAATACTCCTGATTGAAGCCCCGGAGAGGCACTGTCAAGTAGTGTGGGCAGTACTGAGCCAGCTAGATCTCTTTGCATGCCAAAGATCCCATCTTCCGTCCCTGGCATCTGCAGGCAGAGCTGGAAGAGCCTCTCTGTCTGAAATCATGAAGAGCAGCTGCTGCCACTCTGTGTAGACAGCTCTGAGCTGGAAGGAGCAGTGATCTGACCTGGGAGAAGGGAGCTCCCCGTGTTACTGTCATGTCATGGCATGAGGCACATCCTGTTAGATGTCACGGATGGGATGGAGGAGCCAGATTCTGTGGCTTGTTCTGGAGGCAGATGCACATTTGCTGCCATGCCTGGTTTGGTCCCTGGGCAGAAACATGTGATGCTATGTTTAAGTCAACACCTAAGGCAGGCATAGGCAAACTAGGCCCTCCAGGTGTTTTGAGACTACAGTTCCCATCATCCCTGACCTCTGGTCCTGTTAGCTAGGGATGATGGGAGTTGTAGTCCCAAAACATCTGGAGGGCCGTGTTTGCCTATGCCCGGCTTAAAGTGTAAACTGTAGCTGTGCCGAAGAGGCATTTGGAAGAATCTGTAATGTTCAGGGATGCATCAGAGCCCCATAACAGACTGTACCCCCTTGCTGTGTGTTTGCTTGGTTGCAAATCCAAGTCTATTGCTGTACAGTGGTACCTCGGGTTACATGCGCTTCAGGTTACAGACTCCACTAACCCAGAAATAGTGCTTCAGGTTAAGAACTTTGCTTCAGGATGAGAACAGAAATCGTGCTCCGGCGGCAGCAGCAGCAGCAGCGGGAGGCCCCATTAGCTAAAGTGGTGCTTCAGGTTAAGAACAGTTTCAGATTAAGTACGGACCTCCGGAACGAATTAAGTACTTAATCTGAAACTGTTCTTAACCTGAAGCATGGACCTCCGGAACGAATTAAGTACTTAACCCGAGGTACCACTGTATACTGTACAGTAATGGTTGGAAAGGCACAGATACTAGCCATAATTCTTCTGTTGTGGCCTGAAAAGCACAATAATGCTGTAGAGCAAGTCGTGCTTTAAAGCTCCATGTCCAAGTGTGTTTTTTTGCACCAGAGTTTTCCCTCCTGCATTTCAGGGGGTTAGACTAGATGACCATCAGAGGTCCCTTCCGACTTCACAGTTCTGTGATTCTATGATTCCATGCATCCACATGCCGTTTGATAATGATGCACTTCATCTCCTCACCCACCATATTAATGGAACGGTTTTCCTCTCTTCAGGTTATAGGACGGCGAGTGTCATCATTGCACTGACAGACGGAGAGCTTCACGAGGACCTTTTCTTCTATGCAGAAAGAGAGGTAAATGGGATGGGTTGAAAATCAATGGGAAGATGAGGGGGTGGGCACCTCATACCTGCCTGTTCAGTCAAAGGTGGGTTTTGTCAGCAGGAGAATTTTTTTGTCTTTCCTTCAGTGAAACTATGTGAGCCAAATAACCTGCTTATGTGGGTCATGTATGGTTCTTGAATATGTGGAGTCTATATTTCTTCTGATCACGGACAGAAGACCTTGCCCTTTCTCCCTACTAATGCCAACCTGCCTTCACACAACCGATGCGAGTGGCGCTGTGGCCTCTTGGGCTTGCCGATCACAAGGTTGGCGGTTCGAATCCCCGCAACGGGGTGAGCTCCTGTTGCTCTGTCCCAGCTCCTGCCTACCTAGCAGTTTGAAAGCATGCCAGTGCAAGTAGATAAATAGGTACCGCTCCTGTGGGAAGGTAAACGGTTTTTCCGTGCACTCTGGTTTCCGTCACGGTGTTTGTTGTGCCAAAAGCAGTTTAGTCATGCTGGCCACATGACCTGGAAAGCTGATTGTGGACAAATGCCAGCTCCCTGGGCCTGAAAGCGAGATGAGCGCCGCAACCCCATAGTCGCCTTTGACTGGACTTAACCGTCCATGGGTCCTTTACCTTTTTTTACCTGTTACTTGTACACACCAAATTTTAGGGAGCAGAGCTTCTGCATCAGAGGCGAGGAAGTCTGGACAGATGCGATTCCTGGCCTCTTCCATAGACGTCAAGCTTTTTGCCTGACCAGCCTTGGTGTGGAGAAGCAGGGAGTGGTATATGCTGGCTGTTCAGTTCTGTTCAGTTCTGTGGTAGTGGCACTTGCCATTTCACAGAGGAAGGGTTGAGACTGAGCGACCTATCCCAGTACACCCATCTTTTAGAAACCCTCATACTAAAATGCTCCTCCCATCACGATGCAGGGTTGCTGCAGACAGCTTCTCAAGCACATTTCCCTGTACTTGCAAGAGATCTCATAAGTGAACCTGTATGGTTGGGTGTCAGCAAAACCAAGTGTCCACGAGGAAATTATGGGGCCACCATGTAAACAGCAGAGGCAGCCAGAGGGGTTTCTCCTACCCAGTCCATAGCCACATCTCAGCTGGGATTTGAAAGTTCAAATGTATCCCATCCAAACCACATGTAGCATTTGACCCATCCGTCTAGACCACACTGGCTTCCACTGACCGCCTCCAAGAATCAGCCTGGCTTACCAACACCCAGTTTCATCCAAAACCCTGTTCTTAGCCATGTTCCTTTACAACCCCTATTCTTATTAAAAAAAACCAAGAAAAGGCACAGCCTTTATCTCCCTTCTCCATGCAGATGAAAAACCAGAAAAGCAAAGGACCCCTTTCTTTGAGACAACTCGTTCATTAATCTTGTTTTGCCTCAGGAGAGACTGAGCTATCAGGTTCTGTGAGGCTGATGGCATATCTTTGCACCCATAAAGATCATGTTTTGCCTGTCTGACTCTGTCTGCCTGTTGATCAAAACTGGCATGTGTTTTAAGCAAGCCTGACAGCAAGACTTTTGATTTCTTTCTGGAGACTCAGGCAGACAAGGGGAACTTTGTCCAGACAAGCTGGAAGCCACAGACTGACAGTTCAGAGGTCTGTCTCATAGATGGATGCATGTGACAAAATGACTGCAGAGTTCACCTAAAATTGCACCTCATTTGGGGAAAGAATAAGAAAATGGAAACAGATCTGTTAGTTTTTCTATGTGCAGGGCCCTTGGCAACCATCAAGGAGTAGGAACTGGATCTGGCCCCAAATGAGAGGTCACTTGATGTGGAGTGTTGTGAGACCATCATGCCATGTGTCTCCCTGGTGCGATTTTAAAATTTTAATTGAAAAACTCTCTAAAACTCAGAGAGCTGGCTTGGCACCCATCCTGTGCCATCTGTTTGGAATCAAGCCCAGGTGTCCTGAAAGAAAGGGCAGGTAGCAGATCAGAGTGTGGGAGGGGCTGAGGGAAAAAACACATTCGAGCTTCATACAGGTAAAGGTAAAGGGGCCCCTGACCATTAGGTCCAGTCGCAGATGACTCTGGGGTTGCAGCGCTCATCTCGCTTTACTGGCCGAGGGAGCCGGTGTACAGCTTCCAGGTCATGTGGCCAGCATGACTAAGCCGCTTCTGGAGAACCAAAGCAGTGCACGGAAACGCTGTTTACCTTCCCGCCGGTGTGGTACCTATTTATCTACTTGCACTTTGACGTGCTTTCGAACTGCTAGGTTGGCAGGAGCAGGGACCGAGCAATGGGAGCTCAACCCGTCGCGGGGATTCGAACCGCCAACCTTCTGATCGGCAAGTCCTAGGCTCTGTGGTTTAACCCACAACGCCACCCCATCCCATCGAGCTTCATACATTCAGCCATTTATTACATTTATATCTCAGCTATCCTCCAGGGAGCCCAAAGGTGGCCTACATACAGTGCCCCACCCTCACAACAAACAGGCAAGGTAGGTTAGGCTGAGAGGTAGTGGTTGGCCCTAGGTCCCCTGGTGAGCGGAAGCCCTTGTCTCCCTCAGTCCTAGCCCAGCACTCTTAACCACTACACCAGGCTAGCTCTTAATCCACTAGCTCCTAATCCACTTCCCCCTCCATTCGTGTTAGACTGGCATAGTCCACACCCACATGAATTTACACATGAGGATTCTTTCCTGTTCATGCAGTAATCTAACCTAGAGGTCACCTGAGCATGGATTGCTGAACCCAGGTTATCCTCATTCACTTGATGGGTGGTCCCATATTTTAGGGCTCATCCAGACTTCCTTAGGTTCTAGATTTCTAAGCACGTGTTTGCACATCTTATCCAAGCATAGAGGTGTTTGGGTTATTGTTGTTTTTGACCTGGTGCTTTCCTTGGGAAAAACCTCCATTTCACTGCTGAATCAGAGCAAATAATAAATAAATAAATAAATATTATTAATAATTAATAATAATTGTCAGGGGTTCAGAAGGAGAGACACAGGAGGGGGAGCAAATGGAGAGTGAGGAGGAAGAGGACGAAGGGGGAGCAGGAAGTGACAGCTGCCAGAGTCATTCCGCAAGCCTCTCTAGTGAATCGGAAGACTCGCAGAAGGGAGCACCGATGGCCAGAGCAAGGGAGATTCCAGGGGAGAAACCTCAAGAGGGAGGGGCCAGCGGGGAGTCCCTGAGCAGCAGTTGGAAATCGGGACCAGCTTCCCCACCAGAGCGCAGTGGGGAGGGGGAGTCCCAGGAGTCGGAACCAGTGTTCTTGCCACCAGCGGGAGGAGAGGAGGCAGGGCTGGCCACGCCCACATCCGGAAGCGGGGAAACGGTCAGAAGGAAGGTTACCGGCTGGGCGCGCGCGCCAAGTTCAAATGTACAGGCGAGCGGCACAGCAGGGAGTCCTGACAGGGAGCCAGGTCCTAAAGCCCGCCGGAAGGAAGGGCGGGACTCAGGGGGGTCAGCTTCAGAGGAATCAAGGAAGGAGATAACCCCAGAGGGCAGAAGGACCCAGCGTAGGAAGGAGCAGCGTAGGAGGTGGAGCAAAGCGAGAATCTTAAACTGGTGTGGCTTTAGCAGCGAGTCAGAGGGGACTTAGCCGGTCTAGCGTTAAGACGTGGGTCTGCGCGCCCAGAGCTTGGAAATGGAAACTAAACTTCAATAAAGACTTTTGTATATAATATCCACTGGGCGTTGGTCCTCTGTGAGCTGGGACCTAGCGGCAGTCCTGACAATAATTTATTGTTATTTATACACCGCCCATCTGGCTGGGTTTCCCCAGCCACTCTGGGCGGCTTCCAGCAAAATATTAAAATACAACAATTCATCAAATATTAAAATCTTCCCTAAACAGGGCTGCCTTCAGATGTCTTCTAAAAGTCAGATACAGTGGTACCTCCAGTTACATACACTTCAGGTTACAGACACTTCAGGTTACAGACTCCGCTAACCCAGAAATAGTACCTCGGGTTAAGAACTTTGCTTCAGGATGAGAACAGAAATCGTGCTCTGGCGATGCGGCTACAGCGGGAGGCCCCATTAGCTAAAGTGGTGCTTCAGGTTAAGAACAGTTTCAGGTTAAGAACAGACCTCCGGAACGAATTAAGTTCTTAACCTGAGGTACCACTGTAGTTGTTTATTTCCTTGACATCTGATGGGAGGGCGTTCCACAGGGCGGGCGCCACCACTGAGAAGGCCCTCTGCCTGGTTCCCTGTCACCTTCCTTCTCATAGTGAGGAAACTGCCAGAAGGACCTCAGCGCTGGACCTCAGTGTCTGGGCTGAACAATGGGGGGGGGGGGAGATGCTCCTTCAGGTATACTGGACCGAGGCCGTTTAGGGCTTTAAAGGTCAGCACCAGCACTTTGAATTGTGCCCAGAAACGTCCTGGGAAAATCAGTGGAAAATCCAATTGCCATTTGCTCCAATTCAGTGTTAAAACACAGGACCTCTGATCCCTCAGGCTGTGCTGAATGGCCATGAAGGGCAAATGCATTTTTTGCAAGCAGGCCACAGACTGTGGTATCTATTCCTAGTCAGAGAAAGCGGTCTGGCCAAACCAATACCAATTCCTCAGTAACAGAATAAGGCAACTGGATGTGCTCCATGCATAATGTTCCCCTCCCTGGATTTGATTTGATTTCTTTTGCAGTGGGTGGAGTTGGGAGTTCAGGCCATCAGTTTTCACAACTGGGAGATCACCCTCCTCCCTGCATGAATGTTACAACAAACCACCCCCTGCCATTTAAACACACAAAAGGAAGCAAAAGCTTTAGGGTGGCTGAGCCAGGTTTTTCGGAGCTTTAAGAGGGAGCTTGGGATGCGGGTGGCGCTGTGGTCTAAACCACTGAGCCCAGGGCTTGCCGATTGGAAGGCCGGTGGTTCGAATCCCCGTGATGGGGTGAGCTCCCGTTGCTTGGTCCCTGCTCCTGCCAACCTAGCAGTTCGAAAGCACATCAAGTGCAAGTAGATAAATAGGTACCCCTCTGGCGGGAAGGTGAACGGTGTTTTCATGCACTGCTCTGGTTTCGCCAGAAGCAGCTTAGTCATGCTGGCCACATGACCCAGAAAAACTGTCTGCAGAAGTGGACAAACGCCGGCTCCCTCGGCCAGTAAAGTGAGATGAGCGCCACAACCCCAGAGTTGTTTGCAACTGGGCTTAATTGTCAGGGGTCCCTTTTCCTTTAAGAGGGAGAGCCGTTATTTCTCCAATATATCCCAGGTCAGAGTGACATGTCGTTAGTTGGATAGTCTCCTGTGCGTAGTTTTATTGACTCTTAACAGGATTTTGATCCTTGATTCAGGCTGATTGTGTATCTGCTCAAGAGCAAGAGAGATGATGTATATCAGGCAGCCTGATGAAATGCAACGCTGTGATGGTGTGAAAACTTGGATTTGTTCTGACCAGAAGCTGGAGGGAATTATTAACTGGAATGGAAATGTGGAGGTGGTGGTGAGGTTTCCCCCACATCCCCAGTAAAAGTAGAATTTTGAGCCTTGAACACCCAAATGGAAAGATTCCTTTTGTGGAATGAAAATTAAGGAAGTCCAGCAAAAAAAATTTAAAAAAATAAGTGATGATAACAAAACTTGGGCGGAAATAAATTTGCATTTGCAAGAAACAGGTCCACTAGCTAGATCTGAATTTCCCCCCTTTCTTCTTTTGTCTCTTATTTAAATCACACTGTTTTTGTTTGTTATTATTTTAGCCCTGGTTTTCTGATATGTAATAATTTGTTTTATGACAAGTCACCTTGGGATCCTTTTCTGGGACTGAAAGGGGGCATATAGGTTTTCTTCTAAAATGAAATACATCAATTCTGAGAGTATGGCATTCATCCTTAATAATTCAAATGCTATCATTTAAAGTTCAGGAGGTGACTGACTTCTGTACCTGTTCTGTGGTGAGGGCCTGGAAGCATATTCTTGCTTTGGAAGCTCCTGGGCAAATGGATCAGGTCCAGCTTACTGGTTGGCAGTGGGCAGCCCAGTGTGATGTAGTGGTTAGAGTGCTGGGCTAGGATCTAGGAGGGACCAGGGTTCAAATCCCCACCCAGCCATGAAATTCACTGGGTGATCTTGAGCTACTCACTCACTCTCAGCCTAGCCCACCTCTGGGGAGAAGCTGCAGTATGTATGCACCTTGGAATATAAATGTAAAGGTGGAATATAAATAAAAAATAAAAAATGATACAGCAATGGCAGAAGCACCAGTCAGAAGGCTGGACTCCTCTGGGCCTACCATTTTCATTTGGGAAAACTAAAGTTCAATACCTCCCTGTTGGCTATCATGGGTAAACTTCTTTTCCCCTTTTGACAGAAGTGGATGAAATTTGAAGGAAATATCTCTTTTCAATGTCTCCATTTCCTGTAACTTTAAGATGCTCTCTTTTCCCTACTGGTGAACTTGTTAGGCGTTGGCAGGTAAAATGGCTGGATGGTTGGGTGGGTGGGTAGGAGAGAGTTAGTCATCATTTCTTTAAAGGAAGCTCAAACCTGAAGGAAGCCACAAAGCCAAGCCATGAAAACCATGTTCACATGATTATGTCTTTAATCTGTGTGGGTAATTATCTATTCTTTATTCTCTTGCTCAAGGCAAACCGATCCCGTGACCTTGGGGCAACTGTGTACTGCGTTGGTGTGAAAGATTTCAATGAAACACAGGTAAGTTCCCAATATACCAGATTTGCACAAAACAGCAGTTGGGTTTTTTTAAGTGTGTGTGAACTCCATCTTTTACAGGAACATTTTGTAAGAATGCCAGCAGCACTTGCGCTTTGGAACTCCCTGCCCATTGAGATCAAGCAGGCGCCTTCACTGTAATGTTTTTGGCACCTGCTAAAAACATTATTGTTTAGACGAGCCTACAAGATGTTTAGAAAGTTAACGCGAGTTTAATCTTTTGTGAGCCTATTGCTATTTCAACTTTTTGCAGCTTTAAAATTATTGTTGTTCATTTTTCTTGGTGATAAGTTTATTCTTTCATCTTTTTTGTAAACTGAGATTGGGTTTTTTCCACAGTCAAGTGATGAATAAACTTTATGACTAAAATAAGAGAGCCAGTGCTACTTATGGCATGTTTGCTCAGTTCCACACCTCCATTCTCCACATATGCTAATGTTATAAGAATTTTTAGGTCTTATAAATATATAATAAATGTTCACAAATGTACCAAGCAAACACATATATAAATATATAAACCACATGCCTAAAACCCACAGGAAAAGTCCTAACAGTGGCGTAGCGTGGGTTGTCAGCACCTGGGGCAAGGCAAGTAATTTGTGCCCCCTAACCCGTGGATTTGCGCCCCCTAACCCGTGGATTTGCGCACCCTAACCCTAACGCCCAGATGTTGCGCCCGGTGCGGCCGGCCCCCCCTGCAGCCCCCACGCTATGCCACTGAGTCCTAAAGCCATTTTGACTCTTTCAGTCAACTCAAATATTTCTCTACAAGGTCAAAGGAAATGCAACTTCCCCATTGTCTCTGTCCTCACAAATCCTGCCTTAAGGGCACATTTAAGGTGTGAATAGGGTGAGCCTGTGACCTGGCTCAGGAATTAAGTATTATCGTTACAACAGGATGGCCAGGCTCCCCAGGTAATCCAGTCAAGTGACCATTAACTGGTAACCTGGCAGACAGGGTAAAAACAACGCACTCAGATTTCTGTTGTAGACCGCCTTTTCTGCGATGTAGGTATGATGTATCTGGGGGGGTGGTGGTCTTGGGCTACACCACTTCTGTGATGTATGTATGGTGTTTCTGGGGGGGGGGGGTCTTGGACTCCAGGGCGGGAAATTTAAAATGTCTGTATAAGGGCAGGCACACCTTTCTTCTGGGTCCTCCTCCTTTCGCTCCATAACACGCACAGACATTTCCCCTTACTTTCTAGGAGGAAAAAAGTGAGTGTTATGGTGCAAAAAATACGGTAAATATTAGGAAGAGTAAGAGCCGTTAGACAGTGGAACAAGAGTCCCCCTGAAGGTGGTGGACTCTCCTTTGTTGGAGGTTTTTAAACAGTGGTTGGATGGCCAGCTCTCAAGGATCCTTTTAGCTGTGGCTCCTTTAGCAGGGGGTTGGTCTAGACGACCCTTGGGGATCCCTTCCAATTCCAAGAGACTATAAAACAAAAACAAAGCATTTTATGTTTTCGAAGGGGCTGCAAATCCTGCCAAACCCGATTGTGGGACAAAAGAAATCACAGCGCGTTGGCCACTGGCACGTTAAAAGCAAACACACGAAAACCACCGTTGCCTGTTTGCCACAGCCCCTGGGTTGCTTGGCCAAGCCTTTGCGTTCAAGTCTCCTTATGACATTGTTTGCTGGCTGTTTGACCCTTTTTGTTGCTGTTCCAGCTGGCACGGATCGCTGACAGCAAGGATCACGTCTTCCCGGTGAATGATGGCTTCGAAGCTCTCCAGGGAATCATCGACTCCGTAAGTATCACTTACCATTGTGTTCATTTTACGACTCTTGTAAAATCACCAGTGTTGTTGCCAGAAACCAGGCATTTATCACTATCCTGACATCCGAGGGCCTCCTCTTCTGTAGTAGCAGGAATGGAACTGAAGGGCTGGACCTGGGTGGGGGTGGGAATGGGCTTGGATGATGCCAGAGGCTTGTTTATGGTTAGCAAGTACAAAGCGTGGAGAGGCTTTTGCCAAGAGGTCAATGGTTGGGTGAGATGTCTGTGCCTCCCCAGGGGGAAGTGGCAGATTCGCTGTTGCAGGTGAAGTGGTCCAGTTAGGCTGCAGGGTTGCAAATGCTTCCATTTGGAGTGTGGGCCAGTGGTAGGCAGCGCAATCCTAAGCAAGCCAGCCCGCTGAGTGCCTCATAGGATTGCAGCCTTAACTGTGCAAGTGGCGCGACTGAGGCTGTTTCAACCATGATTTAGATCTGTTCTCAGTCTGTGCTTGCGAAGGTGAAGCATGCATGAACAATGGAGCCGGTCAGAAAATTACCGTATTTTTTGCTCTATAAGACGCACCAGACCACAAGACGCACCTAGTTTTTGGAGGAGGAAAACAAGAAAAAAAAATATTCTGAATCTCAGAAGCCAGAACAGCAAGAGAGATCGCTGCGCAGTGAAAGCAGCAATCCCTCTTGCTGTTCTGGCTTCTGGGATAGCTGTGCAGCCTGCATTCGCTCCATAAGACGCACACACATTTCCCCTTACTTTCTAGGAGGGAAAAAGTGAGTCTTATAGAGCAAAAAATACGGTAAATGCAAAAGGGTGCATCGGATCAATTTGTTTGAATAAAGGAATGTGGTTTATTTCTTTTTGTTTCTGGCTGGTAGCCTACGAAAAATGTGTGAAACATGGTTGGGACAACATGCAACAACCAGGAACAACATGCATATAATGACGTCTGCCTGAAGCACCACCAATAATAATAATAATAATAATAATAATAATAATAATAATAATTTATTATTTATACCCTGCCCATCTGGCTGGGCCTCCCCAGCAACTCTGGGCGGCTTCCATAGAAACCAAAAATACACTAAAATATCACACGTTAAAAACTTCCCTGAACAGGGCTGCCTTAAGATGTCTTCTGAATGTCAGGTAGTTGTTTATCGCTTTGACATCTGCTGGAAGGGCGTTCCACAGGGCGGGTGCCACTACCGAGAAGGCCCTCTGCCTGGTTCCCTGTAGCTTTGCTTCTCGCAATGAGGGAACCGCCAGAAGGCCCTCGGCACTGGACCTCAGCGTCCGGGCAGAACGATGGGGGTGGAGACGCTCCTTCAGGTATACTGGACCGAGGCCGTTTAGGGCTTTAAAGGTCAGCACCAAGAGCTGGTTCACATGGCAAACGTCATACTCCCACAGATGTGCCCTAGCCCCTTTGAGTGGATTTATTTTCACAGCGTCAAGGTGTGGATTTCCCCGTTCAGTTGCACAGAAAGGGCAGGTGGACATGAGCCAGAGTTAAACGGACGTATCAAGGGATTGCAAACAACTGCTGTGGCGTGTTTGAGCCACAAATGCACTCCATTGGAAGAGCCTGCCTTCTTGCAAGGCAAGCATTGCAAATTCGGTTTCTAAGCAGATAAGGTAACAAACATCCCAGGCTGCAGCAAGGAAAAGCAAGGTAATAAAACCCTTTAGCAAATTCCTTCACACTTCCTCAAAGACCTTTTGGCTCGTTTTTTACAACATCCCTTCCCAACATGGTTTTAACACTTAAAACAAAAACAAAAAACTGCCTATCAGTCAGTCTATACAGATGGATGACCACCTGTCAGGGATTGTTCAGCTGCGATTCCTGCATCACAGGGGTCGGACTAGATGGCCCTTGGTGTCCCTTCGAACTCTACAATTCTACGTTTCTGTACATCATTATGTTTATCCGGTACATGAGCCTACCTTATTGCAAGGCAAATTGGATCTTGGCCCTCCTCTTCTCTTTCCTAACGTTTGTTTCCAAATTGGACGGGAGGCACCAAATGATGTTGGATCATCAGGTATTGTGAGATTGTAAGAGAGATTTCGTTTGCAGGCTTTCATTCCTTTTGCAGCTGTTCTTAATGGGTTCCAGAAGCAGTTGTGTGTGTGTGTGTGTGTGTGTGTGTACACATGTGAAAAATCTGGGCAGAGCTGATTATCCGAGCGCTTTCTGGGCCCCTCCCAACCTTACTAGCAGCAATCAGGTTACCCAAGGGTTGCTGTGAAATGATAAAATCTCATAATGGAGGGATCATGTATGTGTGGTGCAGGCATGGCAAGGAATAGCATTCTATGCGTTGAGGAAAAGCTGTATGTTTCCCCATAAATTGGTTGATTATATCTTTCTGGGCAGTCAGAATCTCAGCACAAGGGATCCGTGGGTGGAGAAGCACAGGAAATAACAGGCAGAGCAGCAGCAGCAGCAGCAGAAAATTGTGGTCCTGGGGGTGGGGGGTGGGGGCCAAAACCAGCCCGACGAAAGAGAGGGAGGGTCTAGCAGGGGCTTCATAGGAGCTGCTCCCCTGAAAGAGCTGCTTTCAATGCAGAAAGTAGAAGGAGGGAGACATCCATATGGAGTGTGGTGCAGTGAAATGGTTAGGGTGTTGGATTGGGACCTGGGACAAGAAGCTCACTGGGTGTGACCCTGGGCCAGTCACTGCCTCTCGGCCTAACCCACCTCCTGGGGTTGTTGTGGGGCTAAAATGGGGAGGAGAAGTACCGTATTTTTTACTCCATAAGATGCACCTGATGATAAGTTTTTAGAGGAGGAAGACAAGAAAAAAAATATTCTGAACGAAACAGTGGGTGTATGATTTTTGTGGTTCATGCTGTGGCCATAGACATGATATGTGATTTGACGGTGAGTTTGGGGTAGCCCAATGCAAAAATCCTGAGAATCCATGTGGATCTGTGCTTTGTAACCACATTTTTGCGCCATTGTGGCTCCACGAAACAGTGGATGTGTGTTTTTTTGGGGTGTAGGCTGTAGCCATGGACATGCTATGTGATCTGATGGTGAATTTGGGGTGACTCAATGTGAAAATCCTGAGGATCCATGTGCTTTTACCTCCCCCCCCCCAGGCAGCCTACTTTATCGCTAGCGTCCCTTATCTCCCTCCTGATCACTTGCCGATCAGCTGCTCAGCGGCTTCATTTCAACACCCCCTTACGTCTTTCTAAAAAAAAAAAAAGCACAATCTGCTTTTCGCCCCTGGGCAATTTGGCTCCAGGGACCACGCATTCGCTCCATAAGACGCACAGACATCTCTTACTATTTAGGAGGGGAAAAGTGCGTCTTATGGAGCGAAAAATACAGTATGTACGCCGCCTAATAAATAAACATAATAAATAAATAGAATAAAGTGTGAAACCAATCCCTCTGGCACCCTTGGGTGCATGCTAGATTATATTTATTTATTTTATTGTTATACTGCATTTCTATTCCATCATTTTCTCCAGTGAGCTCAAGGTGGGGTTCGTTGTTGTCCCCCACATTTAATAATTTAATCCCCACAACAATCCTGCAAGGTCGCTTAGGCTGAGAGCTACATTGACTGGCCCAAGGGAACCCAGTGAGCTTCATGGCTGAGTGGGGATTTGAACCCTGGTCTCCCACATCCTAGTCCAACACTCTGACCGCTACACCACACTGGCTGATCACTATACCTTGCATTGAGGGCCAAGCTGGCACCGAGGGCAACCCCGAGAGAGCCAGCGTGGGGCAGTGGTTAGAATCTTGAGCTAGGGTCTGGAAGACCAGGGTTCAAATCCGCACTCGGCCGTGAAGCTCACAGGGTGCCCTTGGGCCAGTCACTCACCTCGCTGGGTTGGTTTGTCCTAACCCACCTCACAGGGTTGTTGTGGGGATTAAAGGAGGAGGAAGAGTAGACCCATGCATGCCACCTTTAAGCTTTCTGCAGAAAAAGGCAGGATATGAATGCAATTAATAAACAAACACCCAGCAGATCCCTGCAGTCTGCAAGAGATTTGCAAGTTGCAAAGATCTCAGAAGCCTGCTCCATAGTAACTCAGAGGAGCAGGGCCTTTAGTGTGGCTGCCCCTATTCTGTCCCTGTCCAGATTCGACAGGCGCCCACCACCCACACTTTCCAGAAACAGGTGAAGACATTTTTGCTTCCATAAGCATTCTCAGCTGGATAAATGGGTCTTTCCCATGTCTGCCCACTTGTCTGGGTTTTAGTCCTGTTTTAAATGTATTTGTTGTTTTCTGTGTTTCTGTTTTAAATTATCTGATATGTAAATCACCTTGACGTGGTGGTTTTAGAAGACAACTAATAAATTAACTGTCATCACCATCACCATGGAAACCTAAGACCACTAGGGACAAACCATCATTTTTCATGCCAAATGAGCTGAGCCATAGACCAGCTGGGCCCAACTGTGGATTTTGTAGGGTTTTTTCTTCCTCTTCCGTATAGACCACTGTGGCCCCCTTTGTTTCTCATGTCAGCTTGAAGAATAGCTTTTAAGGATGTTTTAAGCTTTGCTTCCCGTACCGTATGCCTCTTATTCCTTTTGCCTCCCTGTTGCCTCTCACCAAAGAAGTTTTGTGGGTTTGGGCTGTTGATACAGAACAGAACAGAAAACATCCACGGTGGTTTGGAAGGTGATGGATCAATTAACTGTAATAATGAATAAATGCAACTCAGCCTTTGTTCTTGGAGACTGAAGGGCAAGGAGGAGTTTGGAGAAGGGTTGCTTTGTTGTGAACTGGTACCCTGCTCTTGCTTCTCTCATGGTTGATCTGCACATTCTTACAAAATAATTTCATGCACGGAAAGCCCCATAAGTGTCCTGTCGACCCCTCACAAAAGGAATCAGGCCTGGCAAAGGCTGCCCTCCTGAAACACCCCCCACTCCCCACGGCAGAGGGGAGAGCAGGGAGACAGGTTTTATGAGGCCTTAGTCTTGCTTCGCTCTGAGGCAATTTTCTTTGCGGCTTTCAAGAGGGAATTTTTGCAGATCAGGGCATGAGTTCAGGAAAAGGCCTCAATTGTGGGCTTGTCAGACCGCTTGGAAATTCTTGATTCGTTCTGAAAAGACTTTACACAGTGAAGCACCGAAAGGGTTGTTTGTATTCTTTAATTATTTCATAAAGTTTATATACTGCCAGATTGTAAGGAAAAGGAAAACGTCAAAGTGGTTTATGAAACGATAAAACAGTAAAATCAAGAAAAAATGGGAATTCTAACGTTGAAACATACATACCTGTATTTTAAATTGTCCCCCCCCCCCATTATTTTTTTATTGTAATTTTACTGGTGTTAGCTGCCCTGAGCCCGGCTCTGGCCGGGGAGGGCGGGGTATAAATAAATTTTATTATTATTAGTCAAAATCCTAAAACAGATTAAAATCACCTGAACTTTCTGAGCGTCTGTCTAAACAATAATGGTTTTAGAATATTTTTAGCAGGCTTTTAGATTATTTTTAGAGTACAGAGAAGGCGCCTGCTTGATCTCAATAGGCAGGGAGTTCCAAAGTGTCGGTGCTGCCACACTAAGCACTGATTTCCAATCCCTGGGAGAGGAGTCTCCATGAGCAGCTCAGGTTTTGTTTCCTCAGAGTTATAATAATAATAAATAATAATAAATTTTTATTTATACCCCACCCTTCCCGCTTCAGAAAACCGGGCTCAGGGCGGTTAACAACAAATTTAAAACACTAAATTGATGCAAGAAAAAACAGCATAAAATACAGTATAAAACATGAATAACAATTAATTTTCAAAAATCAATTCAGAGGGGGAAATCCATCTAATAAACATTAGATGATCACCAGGGCTAGCTGGCTAAATT
Source organism: Podarcis gaigeae (assembly GCF_964106915.1). Taxonomy (NCBI): domain Eukaryota; kingdom Metazoa; phylum Chordata; class Lepidosauria; order Squamata; family Lacertidae; genus Podarcis; species Podarcis gaigeae. The sequence goes on along the minus strand of NC_139684.1, from coordinate 5,413,730 downwards.
GAAGGTGTTGAAGGTGACTTGAGATTGTGTTGTCTTTTTCTTTTTTTCTTTTTTTTTTGAGATATATGGGTTTATTTACACACATATACAGGCTGAGCTGAAGATGGAAGGGCTTCCCACGTCCACACCCCAACTTATTTTGGATTTCCAGTTGCCAACGAACCCCACAAAGCCATCGCTTTGGAGAAACCAGGGTCCACACTGGGGGACCTTGGGGGCCAGTGGCTGACTCTCAGCCTAAGCTACCTCGCAGGGTTGTTGTGGGGATTAAACGCGGAGGGAGAGAACCTTGAGCTCCTTGAAGAGAAATTTGGGGTAGAAATACATTAAATAAATAAATAGTGAGCCATGGTAGGACTCCATGCCATGGAGAGTCACTGCTGGCATGGCGTGAGGCCCACCAGACCTGTTATGTACTGAAGTTCTCACCCTGGGCCAGCAGGGGGATACTGTAGATAGTGATGCAAATAAGGGATCGAAAGTGATGTTCAGTGTTTGGATAGTTTTAGAAAGTTGCTACAGTTGCGTTGTACTGGAGCGCTATATAAGCAGGCTGACTGAACCCTTCAGTTCAGTTCTGTCCTGGCCTGTGAATAAACAAGAGCTGTTTGAAGAATCGCTGTGTCGTCTGATATGTTCACCCACAACTTAACAAGACCGAATGCAGGATACCAACCTCAGACAGTCAAAAGAGCAAAAGAGTTTCATCAAGCCTCCAACATGGCCGGTGTGTTGCATTTTGGCTGGTGGGCCGCTGGTTTTTAGACCCTGCAGCACTGTTCTTTCCACAGCTCTGTTTATAGTTCTCCTGCTGCAAAACAACGTTTGGAAATAAGGTTTTTTTTTTCCCCTTCCCACCCCTGAGGTTTTCAGCTTGGATAAAGCTTAGTGATGCTCAGGGTATGTAAATAAAATTAAATGCTCGCTGCGTGTAATCGTCAACAGATTTCACGGGGCTGTGACTCACCCCAAGGATATACAGTCAGTACACAGAGACAAAGTGAAGATCGCGAAGGAAGGATGAGCCAATCTGCCATTTTCTAAACTTCCGCATCCGTTCTAAACAAAAGCTCTGCATCCATTTTCATCTTATTTGACTGTCTAGTTCCGCTTCAGAGACTTGGGGGAAATGGCGCGATGTCATTGAAACAGCAAAACATTAAATCAGATCAGTGTATCAGAATCATTGATATGCACTAGGGGGATTTATTTATTGCATCTATATGTCACCTTTTCCACCAAGGAGCTGGAGATGACATATATGGTTCTCCCTAGGGCTTTTTTTCAGCCAGAATTCAGTTCTGGCCCCTCTCAATTGGGGCACCATTCCCATTCTAAGGGAATAAGGGATGGAGATGTTTATGGTGAGTTCCAGCATCCCTTTTTCTAGAAAAATAGCATTGGTTTGCCCCCACCTTGTGTAATCCCCACAACAACCCGGCAAGGTAGGCAAGGCAGTGTCTGGCCCCCAGCAGATTTCTCCCAGGTCCTAGTAGTCCAACCCTCTAATCACTAGCATGCCCCCCAATATTCACTTTGTGTCTGTGCTTTAAAAAAAAATTCAAATCCTTTTGCTCTGTGCTCCCTCTGCCTCAGTCTGTGATTTGGGTTCTGAGCAAAATGAAGCTCACATTCACCCTTATGAGGAGTTTTTAAATGGCTATATCCCTCACACACCCATTTTGGCAGAAGTGAATGAAATTGGCTGGCACAGGATCCTCCTCAGAGTGGATTAAGCCTGACAAATTGCAGGTCTGGGGGCTTTTGTGGGAGAGGGTTTCCATTCCCCTCCTAATCCCTATTATGACAATATTCTCATTACAGACCAAGCAAAGCTCCAAAATCCCCACCAGTTTCATTTTTAGATGGGTGGAAGCCGGGCTTTCTCTCTTATTCTTTATCATCTTAAAATAACCAAGAGAGGAGTGAATGGTGTATATCATTTTTTCATTTATTTAAAATATTGGCATTCATGCCCGCTGCCTTTGTGGATACTCAATCCCAGGAGCTTTCATGTCAAGCCTGGTTATGCCATCTTAAGCAATGCCTAACTGCCGAGCGAACAAACAACTTTAGTCAATTCTGAAAATGTAGAATTTCGATGTTTAAAAAGCTGGTTTTTCTTCTTAGTAGAGCTTAAATTTTGGGTTATAAAATGGGAGATTTGGGCAATTTGCCTCCAAACTGAAAGCATGCTCTGAATTTTGAAATCTAAAATTCAAAGTCCTGATTAAGGCCTATAAAACCGTATGCAGCTTAGGTCCAGGCTATCTGAAAGATTGTATTCCCTCATCCGGACCTGCCTGGGTTTTCAGATCTTCAGATCCTTTGGTCCTGCCACCCACCCTCTCAGGCACACTTGGTGGGGACAGGGCCTTCTCGGTGGCTGCTCCCAGACTCTGGAACTCCCTCCCTGCTGGCTCTCCTTCTGCCAGCAGGGGAAGCCCTTCCTGTTCCAACAGGCATTGGGAAACTGACTTTTTGAGGAAAGAGCTGGCACTGCAATCCTTTTATTGTTATCTGTGTTTTTAATGGATCGTGTCAATATTATTTTAATTTCTATCAGTGTTTAATTACATTTTAATGATTGCCCTTTCTATGTTTTTAGCTTTTTCTGTTTTATCTGTGTGAGCCACCTTGAGTCCCAGATTGGGGGAAAGTCAGCATATAAATAAATAATGATAATTTTGAAATCTAAAATTCAACATTTGAATCTAGAAGCTTTTATGCTTACATACAAAAGTATGAATTTTGGATATTGTGTTCCAGATTAGTGGTCTCTTTTTCCCCCCCTTTCAGTTTTGCACTCTTTTATCGCTAGTCTGATTTCTAGAAATGCTTCCTTATTCTCTCTCTCTCTCTCCCTCCCTCTTTCTCTCTCTTATCTCTGGCAGTTCCTGCTTACCTCTAGACACTTCCTCTACTCTCCTCTTCCAAGCTTCACCTTTCTTCCTGAGGTGTCAGTTGCTTAGAAGAATCTGCTTCTCTTCGGTTCCTGAAACCCTGGTATTTGTATGAGCCCCATAAACTCTTTTCAACAATCTATGCAGACTTTTAAAGAGCCCATGGTTCCACCTCCATCTCTTTTGCGGTCAGGTGTGAAAGCAGCGCGCTAGAAATGGACAATTTCCCCATGCTGAAATATCTCTGATTTTTTAACACAGAATTTATTTGTGCTTCTTCCCCACCCTGCCAAAAATCAAGGGGGCCTAAATAACTTCCCCGGCCAAAATAGGGACCCCACTCTGGTCCTCGCCATCCCACACCTGCCACCTTTCCCCAGACATACTTACGCATCCATCAATTTGGGCTTCTCCAGTTTCTAATGTTTCCAGTCTTACATTAAGTGTACCGCATATCAGTAAAAGTTTGCAATTTTTAAAAAATCCTCATGAAAAATTGTTAGCATTTTGATGCAGATTGCTTCTAATATGCACATTTTTGCATATGGTTTTCCTTATTATAAGGGACGCGGGTGGCGCTGTGCTCTAAACCACAGAGCCCAGGGCTTGCTTGCTGATTGAAAGGTCAGCGGTTCGAATCCCCGCAACAGGGTGAGCTCCCGTTGCTCAGTCCCAGCTCCTGCCCAGCTAGCTGTTCGAAAGCACGTCAGAGTACAAGTAGATAAATAGGTCTCGCTCTGGCGGGAAGGTAAATGGCATTTCCGTGCGCTGCTCTGGTTCGCCAGAAGCGGCTTAGTCATTCTGGCCACATGACCCAGAAGCTGTCTGAGGACAAACGCCAGCTCCCTCGGCCTATAGAGCGAGATGAGCGCCGCAACCCCAGAGTCGTCCGCGACTGGATCTAACAGTCAGGGGTACCTTTACCTTTCCTTATTATACTACAGTGGTACCTCGGATTACATACACTTCAGGTTACATAAGCTTCAGGTTACAGGCTCCGCTAACCCAGAAATAGTACCTCGGGTTAAGAACTTTGCTTCAGGATGAGAACAGAAATCGTGCTCCGGCAGCGCAGTGACAGCTGGAGGCCCCATTAGCTAAAGTGGTGCTTCAGGTCAAGAACAGTTTCAGGTTAAGAACGGACCTCCGGAACGAATTAACCCGAGGTACCACTGTACATATGTGTGAGTTATAGCCACATATATGCATCCATAGGCAAAAGTTCCCCTAATATACACATTCGGGGGTTTGAGAGTTGCAGTACAGGCGTCGGAGAAGTTAAAAAAAAAAGAAGTACGTTTTAATTTGGCATTGTTATACTATGACACTTGCTCCAACAGGAGGCAGTGATGGGCGCCAACCTGAATGGCTTTAAAAGAGGATTGGACAAGTTCACGGAAGAGAGGGCTATCAATGGCTACTAGCCAGGATAGCTCTGCTCTGCCTCCACAGTTGGAGACAGCAATGGCTCTGAATAGCAGTTGTTAGAAACCACACAAGGGGAGAGGGCTCTTGTGTTTGAATCTTCCTTGTGGGCTTCCCATAGGCATCATTTTGGCCACTGTGCGAACAGGAGGCTGGACCGATGGGCCACTGGTCTGATCTATCAGGCTCTTCTTGAAATGTTGACCATTTATATGTAATAAAACATTTATAGGGGTGCTGTTTCCTTAGCCCCGGTATCATTTTATTGTGCTACGAGAGCAGCGTTCCTCAACCGGGTGCTCTCCAGATGTTCTGGAATACATGGGATTTGTAGTCCAAGCATCTGAAGGGCACCAGGTTTGGGGAAAGCTATACAAGGGCAACACACCCCAAATTACCTGTATCTGAAGGTTACTGAGGCATGTTGCTGCGATTTTATTTATTTCTCTTTTTTTCTCCTATGCCTGCTAGATTTTGAAGAAATCATGCATTGAAATCTTGGCTGCGGAACCTTCTAGTATATGTGCAGGAGGTGAGTTAAAAGCTGATTCTTCCAGCATTCGTTGCTACATATAACTGTGTTTCTTCCTCGCCGTTCCCTGAGGGAAGGCAGATGCCGGAGTCGGCCATCTTTTGGCTCTCCTTGGGAAATTTTCCAGACAGAGCTTGGCTGGGAATGCTAGAAAATTCCATTTGTTTTATGTCTGCTTCTATGGAGTGATCTTGATGGGATTTGTATTCGGAATGTATTTCAATCTTTTCGTTTAGGCCAGAAGGGCTGTGAAATCTCAGTTATTGTCTGTAAGGTTTAAGAATAGCTGTTTGTCAGCTGTCTTTCTCATGCAAGAGTCTTAGCCCATGTTTGGCAAGATAAAGGGCTTTGTGGTGTATTGCAGAGATCTCCTGGACATGGGACTTCTGGGTTGGCGCCTCCCGCTAATGGCGGTATCCCTCTGAAGCTCCGGAGGGAGTAGCTCCATGAGATCGGAGCTAGGAGGTGAAGCGTTTCATCAGGGATGCAATCTTGCCACAGAAGACTGATTTGTAGCAAGAGATTTTCTGTGTGAATATTGACAGGGGAAATCGCCTTGTTGTGACTTTTCCCTTTTGAGAACGTAGGCACGTGAAGAGCCCCAAGGAAGTCACTCCTTTAAAATCCTTGTCACTCTGGGTGTTTATTTGTGTAATTACCTTTTATGTGATCACCTTTGTGAGATCTTCCTGAAAGGTGCTATGCAGTACAATTGCAACTTGCGCAAAGGTTATGTTCTGGTGATGGCGCAAAAATAAATATAGCCAAACAAACCTCATTGGAACTGGCCCTGCACAATTATTCTTGCCTTCTGGAGCTGGCGTGCTGAATGGGCCCAGTGGCGTAGCGTGGGGGGGTGCAGGGGGGGCCGGCCGCACCGGGCGCAACATCTGGGGGTTAGGGTTAGGGGGCGCAAATCCACGGGTTAGGGGGTGCAAATTACTTGCCTTGCCCCGGGTGCTGACAACCCACGCTACGCCACTGAATGGGCCTTGCCTTGCGTACCAGCCTCTGAGATCCTTCTGAACTGGCACTGGTATGCTCTTGTGAGAACTTGTGGCACAGTCCGAGTTCCCAGAGCTCATCTGAGAGCATCGCAGAGCTTGGGAGAGCTTCAAAGCTAAGACCCAACACAAAAGGAGCTCTGCTGCTCTCCACATATATATATTTAATTCTTTATTGAAGGATAAAAAGTACTTTTTAACCTGATGTACTTTTAAACTTTTTGTGCAGTTTCAACCAGCCTGGCTTTCATCTACACTAGTTGAAATCGTTCAAGTTCATTGTGCATAATATGCGGTTGTACTGTAAATACTTCAAATAAATAAGCAAATCATGCTTCTGCCCAAGGGTTTGCTCCCTGGCAAGGGAGTTCCTCCACAGCTGGGGTGTGCCACTGCAGAGAAGGCCCTGATCCAAGTCTACACAGTGAGCTACACCCAGAGCCACTGTTAGTGTCAATCAGCTGATCGCTGCTGGTAGCATCAGGAACTTCCTCGTTCAGCCAAGGGCGCTGGAGGTAGTGGCTTGGATTCAAGGTGCTTCCGCCAGTGCTTTGAGGTGATTGGCTGGCACTGATCACCTGATGCACGCACCATGACTAAAGGGGTCCTGCCTTGAGGCCTTGCAACTTTCCTCCTCCCCTGCCCCCACCGCAGCACCCACCGCCCTTCTGAGAAAATTGTACAGACAGACATAGCCAACGGCGAGGATTTTTCTCCCCTCTCCCGGCCGGTGCTTACCTTCCACCTTTCTGCTGCGTTGCCTCTTCCCCTGATGAGCTCATCAGCCTGCAGGGATGGATTGGCCTGGCCTGGTGTGCAGCTGATCCTTTTGGGATGAAAGAAATTGTGGCTTGGAGCCCAGCCCAGATTCCTGAGTTGACTTGTGTGCTTTGCAGTGCAGGAGCCCCCCTCGAGGCGTGCACTGGGAGAGGCAGTGAGTGGGCGGCATCCACGCTAAGAGCCAGCGAAACAGTTGATTCAGCAGAAACCAGGGTCACTTTTCCTGCAGAGGAGTTTGAAGCGATAACAGTTTGCTCTCCCCATCGTCTGTTTGTTCTGGTTTATAAGTAATCTTGCACATACTAATGGCCACAACTGCAAAGTAGAATCTGGTTAGAAAACTTTCCTTGCATGTGTCTTAGGCTTTTTCCTTTTAATATAACTTACCTTTAAAAAAAGGGACGCGGGTGGCGCTGTGGGTTAAACCACAGGGCCTAGGACTTGCCGATCAGAAGGTTAGCAGTTCGAATTCCCGCGACGGGGTGAACTCCTGTTGCTCGGCTCCTGCCAACCTAGCAGTTCGAAAGCACGTCAAAGTGCAAGTAGATAAATAGGTACCACTCCAGAGGGAAGGTAAACGGCGTTTCTGTGCGCTGCTCTGGTTCGCCAGAAGCAGCTTAGTCATGCTGGCCACATGACCCGGAAGCTGTATGCAGGCTCCCTCGGCCAATAAAGCGAGATGAGCGCCGCAACCCCAGAGTCAGTCACGACTGGACCTAATGGTCAGGGGCCCCTTTACCTTTACCTTTAAAAAAAGACCAGAGATTTTTCTACTAGGCAGAAAATTTAAAATTTAAAAAAACATAAGACCATTGTTCATGTATGCAATTACAGCAGCTAGAATACTGTGGCGAGAAAGTGGAAATGCAAAACAAAACCAACGATAACAGAGTGGCAGACATTTATGATAGAGTACTTGCAACTAGCGGGACGCAGGTGGCGCTGTGGGTAAAAGCCTCAGCGCCTAGGGCTTGCCGATCGAAAGGTCGGCGGTTCGAATCCCTGCGGCGGGGTGCGCTCCCGTCGTTCGGTCCCAGCGCCTGCCAACCTAGCAGTTCGAAAGCACCTCCGGGTGCAAGTAGATAAATAGGGACCGCTTACCAGCGGGAAGGTAAACGGTGTTTCCGTGTGCGGCTCTGGCTTGCCAGAGCAGCAATGTCACGCTGGCCACGTGACCCGGAAGTGTCTCCGGACAGCGCTGGCCCCTGGCCTCTTGAGTGAGATGGGCACACATCCCCAGAGTCTGTCAAGACTGGCCCGTACGGGCAGGGGTACCTTTACCTTTTACCTTTACTTGCAACTAGCAGAACTGACAGGAAGAGTTAGAGGAGCTTTAAATCAGAAAGGAGAATGGAGAATATTTAAGGAATATTTAAGAATATACTGTACAAATAGTACTATACTAGCAGAACTTGAATGATACCTGTAAGTAAAAAACTGTAATAATTTTTTTTTTGGATTATATGAAAATAATATGATATAACATAAAGCTGTGCGAGAAAACAATGACAGCATAAATAGTATAATGAGAACGATTGGAAGTTTTATATCCATAATTTTTATTTAATTGTTATTTGAGAAGATGCAGTTTCTTTTTTTCTTTTCATCTTGACTTTTTTCTTCTTTGTTTCTGCTGTAAACCATCTTTTATGTTTATGCCTGTATTTTAAACCAATAAAGATTATTTAATAATAATAATAATAATAATAATAATAATAATAATAATAATAAAAGACAGGGAAGGGGAACCCAGCGCCTTACAGGTGTGGTTGGACCCCAGCTCCCATCCACTGGCCTGGGCAGTCGTATGGGGCGAAGGCAATTATAGCTTAGCAACACCTGATACCAGTGGCACAGTGGGTCATTGCGTCTGGCTGTTAACCAGAAGGTTGGTGGCTTGAGCCCACCCAGGGACAGCTGTGGGCAGGATTCCTGCATTGCAGGGGCCTGGACTAGATGGCCCTTGGGGTCCCTTCCAACTCTTTGACAGTTTGGCACCTGGTCCTAGAAGGCTGTATAGTGTTCGTGTTGTAGTTGCTTCTGGTCCTGTCCTGTGTGGGATTTGCCCAACAGTCTGTCCTTTGCAGACTCTCCCCAAGAATCCTTTTACAGGGTCAGTTTCTTTTGGAAGGAGGAGGCCTGGAGATGTACGGTGGTTGCTTTTTCTTTCTCTCCTTAGTAATATATTAGATGTTCAGCCTGGGGGAGCATGGAGGCACCCAGAGAGCTAGAAGGGTTTCAGAATGATATTGGCAAGCCCCTCAGCATCTGGTCGGCCACTGTGGGAATAGGATGTTGGACTAGATGGGCCGTTGGCCTGATCCCGCAGGATCCTCTTATGTGAGGCAAAACATGAGGGAAATGATCAAGATGTAACTCCTGTTTATTTTTTTTGGGTGGGGGGGGATTCTAAGTATTTTTTAGTTTTACAGTCATACCTCTTGTTACATTTGGTTCAGGTTATGTCTTTTCAGGTTGCATCCCGCGGTGACCCGGAAGTAATGGAACAGGTTACTTCTGGGTTTCGCGGCTTGCGCATGCGCAGACACTCAGAATGACATCACACCCATGCGCAGAAGCGGCGAATCGCAACCCGCGCATGCGCCGACGCGGGTTGCGTTCTGCTCATGTTGAGAACGGGGCTCCGGAATGGATCCCGTTTGCAACCAGAGGTACCACTGTATAAGGTTGATTTGAATCTTCTTTGACTTGAGTTGTGATGGAAAGTATATTTTGTATTGCTGCATTTTATATTAAAAGGGGGGAAAAGGTGTTTCCAAAAAGAGAAAAAATGTGGTGCCTTTATTCGATGTGGGGAGAAGAACCAATAATTCCCTCTCTTTCCAGAGTCATTCCAAGTGGTCGTGACGGGGAATGGCTTTCGCCACGCTCGCAATGTCGACCGCGTCCTCTGCAGCTTCAGGATCAACGAGACAGTCACTCTCAGTGAGTAGTTCACTCTCCTCTCTGTCTGCATGCTCAGTTGGCTAATGGTGCTAGGCTTGGCTTGCTGTCCACTTCCGTGATGTTTGCCCCTTTGCTTTGGGAAACCCTTGCAGAAAGCAGGAGAGCTCCTGTGTTGAGAGCCAGTGTGGTGTAGTCGTTAAGAGTGGTGGACTCGTAATCTGGTGAACCAGGTTCGCTTCTCTGCTCCTCCACCTGCAGCTGCTGGGTGACCTTGGGCCAGTCACACTTCTCTGAAGTCTCTCAGCCCCACTCACCTCACAGAGTGTTTGTTGTGGGGGAGGAAGGGAAAGGAGAATGTTAGCCGCTTTGAGACTCCTTCGGGTAGTGATAAAGCGGGATATCAAATCCAAACTCCTCTTCTTCTTCTCCTGGTCAAGGAGCACAGCAGATGTTGTCCGTCTCCAGGAGAGGCAGGGATGGTGTTAGGTTGCAGCAGTATCTCCCAAAGTGAGCGGTGACACCCCTGGAGTGCTGTGGGATTCCCTAGGAGGCAAGGGGGCAGCAGCTGTGTTTGAGGTGTAAATGAGTCTCAGGTATCTGCCCCCCTGAGGCAGAGAGGTAGATGCTACCTCTCTTTCCATCTCCTCGCATGACAAGGTGCAATAAAGATCCAAGGCTCATGAAGTTATTTTGGCATCCGAGGCAGGAAACCCCACAAGCACCTCTCCTTTTCCATGGCAACAATAAATTAAATAGCTAACAGTCAGAAGCCCCTCCACAGCACTCAAAATCGGCCTCCTGAGTTGGCCTGCCTCACTTACTGCCTTCTAGGGAAAAGGCTCTGAGCTGTCATTATGCTGGGGTTTTATGCTGGATTCATTCATGTCATGTTTTATCATGTGAGTTGCTTTGAGTTTGCTTGAGTGGGAAGGCAAGGAGGACATAAGTTACTGAAACAGACAATAATTAGCTGCATTTTGTGTTAAAGTAAGCTCTCATGGTAACCAGCAACTGATCTTATGCATTTTGAAGGAACTTCAGATTCACCATATTATGTAGAAGCTTTTTCTGACAAGCAAACGAGAAACTTCTGGTTTTGGGGTCAGACTCAGAACAGCCAGGTCAGAAGATCATGTGCCTTGAATATAAAATATAATATTATGAAGATACAACAAAAGGAATCTAGGTCTAAATCAGTGGTTCCTGAATTGCGCAGTATTGTCCCATGGGAGGCGGTAGGATTTCCTGGGGGGGGGGCTCTAAGAAGCAAGTGGGGGCAGGAGGGAAACTGGAGGTGTAAATGACTATTAGAGACTTTGAAAAGCTGGTACCACTGGGTCAAGTTCACCAGTTCTGTTGAATTAATTAAACTTAATAGTATTCAGTGCATTTTGAATAGATATGCAATTAATTTGCTGCCAAGTGAGTGGAATTTGCTGCCAAGGAGTGTGGTGGAGTCTCCTTCTTTGGAGGTCTTTAAGCAGAGGCTTGACAACCATATGTCAGGAGTGCTCTGATGGTGTTTCCTGCTTGGCAGGGGGTTGGACTCGATGGCCCTTGTGGTCTCTTCCAACTCTATGATTCTATGATTCTATAATTGTTAGTGTTTTGAATTTTGGGAGGTTATTATCTTCTTTAGTGGGTCATGCAGACTGCTATTCTGAATAATGCTTTTTATAGGGTAGGGGGCAGTGGGGATGAATTTATGGAACCGGGGGTAGGGCAAAAAAAAGTTTGGGAACCATTGAGCTAAATCTAGAGCCACATATTTTTACAGTAGGGAAAGGCAGCGTAACCTTCTTAGATTTTTTCCAGAAAAATGTCTGCGTCTCCTTTGTGAAGATGTTGGACGGAGTCCTTTCCCTAGTGTAAATTAGTACAGTTTGACACAGAGCTGCCTTCAAGTCTTAAACTTGGAACTCCCTCTCCATTCCTGCATTCTTGAGGTGGTGATGTGACTCTTGGCTGCTGCCGGTTTTAAAAGCTGAGCTGAATCAATTAGGACCTGATGGGAGCCGTATGTAGGTCACATCATGCTGCTCTTGGTGCTTCTTTTGGTGAAGCTTTTCGTGGTGCCAGAGGCCGATAAGGCAAAGCCAGCGAGCCATTCCTGCTTCAGTTAGACCAGTGGGAGAGCAATGGGGAGGTTTTCTAAAAGCCACAGCGTTCATCCATGAATCCAGAGCAAAGGAAGTCATTGTACCACTCAATTCTGCCTTGGTCAGACCCCGCCTAGAGTCCTCTGCCCAGTTCAAGAAGGAAATTGACCATCTGGAAGATGCTCAGAGGAGGGATGACCAAGATGAAACAGGGTCTTTCTGAGGAAAGGTTGAGGGAGTTGGGTGCAGAAGAGAAGATTGGAGGTCACATGATAGCGTTCTTCAGACACCTGAAGGGCTGTCCCATGGAAGATGGAGCAAGCTTGTTTTCTGCCGCTCCAGAAGGGACGACCCCAACCAGTGGAGTCAAAAGACAAGAAAGCAGATTCCGACTCAACATGAGGAAGAACCTTCTGGTGCTATGATCTGTTCAGCAGCAGACTATGTTGGAAGGTGGTGGACTCCCTTTCACGGAATTGAGTGGCCACCTGTCAGGGATTCTTGAGCTGTGATTCCTTCACTGCAGGCGTTGGACTAGATGACGCTTGGTGTCCCTTCTGACTCCCAACTATGTGATTCTGTGAAGCTCTTGGTAAGGGAGAGAGCCCGCTTTGTAACATTTACAATTCCAGGTGCGTGTGTGAGAAAGAGAGAGAAAGAGAGAGAAAGGGATGGGGGGTGGCTGGAAAAACGTAGATCGACCTTCTTTCTTCCACGTGGAATTTTATCCCAAGTTGAAGATGAAGCATCTGCTGTCAATTTAAAAAGCTTAAGCACGACAGAACGGTCCATTAGAGAGAATGATATATATATATATTTTGCCCCAGCCTTTTTCACTGTCTACACAAACAGCTGACCCTGTGACATAACTAGCTATATTATTCATTCGTCTCCAGCTCCTTGTCCCTCCACCCACTCACAACCCAAGGCTGTCGTAAGTTGCTTTGGCTCTCCAAATGCTTCGATGCAGAGCAGGGAAATAATAGCACGATTCCGGCCTGGTTTTCATTACAGCATGAGCAAAACACTTCTTCCCCATTCGCTGGGCTCCTGAGCAGGCGATTTTTCTGGCTTGGAGAATCCAGCACTGTCTCTCCGACTGCATTCTGACTTCCCCACAAAATAAACTTCAGGGTGTTTTTTTTTAAAAGGGGCTCTTTTGTTGGAGGAAATATTCCATGCTGCCACCATAGTGAGAGTTGGAAAAACGTCTGCGCCAGAATAAGCAAACATTTCTGGATAGTGTGAATATTTCCGAGGGTTGCATGACTGAAGATCCACTGGCAAGGAAGCAGGTGATATGTAAAGATTCAAAGTTCACAATCCCTAAATTGACTACAGTGTGACACATAAAATCAGCCACACTTAGGGTTCTCTCCAATAATAAATAAAAATAACCCAAGGGTGCAAGTAATTTGACTTGTTTTCAAGTGGTTCACGTGGACAATTGTTATTTATTATTGATTTATATGCCACTTATGTGCCTAATTGGCTTTTAAGTTTGTTTTAACTATAAAAACGACATAAATTTAAAACACACAATGACAAAACCGTTAGGTCAGTTCCCTAACCAAGGACTCTTGAGTGAAATTAGTAGTCATGGAATAGAGAGGTTCTTTTATGGATCAGTAACTGGTTCAGAAGCAGGAAGCAGAGAGTGGAAGTTAAGGGATGGTTCCTGTGTAGAAAGTGGAGTGCAGTTGTTTGGAACTGCAGGTGGGCATAGTGGTGTTGAACTCAAGTCCAGCTTGCAGGCTTCCTATGAGCATTCATGGAGTCTGTCCGTGGCTACTAGGCATGATCTGCCTCCATCGCAGGAAGCAGTAATGGTCCCAGATACTGGTTGTTGAGTGCTTTTGTTCTCAAATCCTCCTTGCAAGTTTCCCACAGGCATCTGTTTGGTGTTAGTGGCAAGGACAAAATATAGGTAGAAAATGAGAATTCCTTCAATGTCAAGATCCAGATTTGGGGCAATTACTCTTCGGTGAGGCTCATCGCTGTCTAATTACTTTTTCAAATTTGGTATCCCAGTTTCAAATGCATCATGATTTTGTTTTACCAGAAGTCTTTCCAGGGAGCAGTCAGATGGAATGGTGGACACTAGTTTTTGTTTGTGCTGCAGAGGGGAGGAGGGGAACAGCCGAAGGAGAAAGCTGTCTGTATTTGTGATGAAGCAGCAACTGATGATCAAGCAAAAAGCAAGCCCTCCCCACTTGCCAGCTAAACTTGCATTCCCTTGGGAATGTCAGACTACAAAGGGTGAGCAGATTTATTGTGGGGAAGGCAAAGAGAACCTTACGAAACCTTCTCAGGAAGTGGAAGCACAAGACCTTGAATCATGGCGTGGATAAAAGAGGCTGGCTAAGGGACCCCAACCTAGTTTATCCTTCTCGTAGCATAGTTCAGCCTTCCCCAGGCTAAAAGTCCAGATGTTTTGGACTACAACTTCCACCAGCTCCAGGCTGTGTGGCCGTAGGATACTGGGGCTGATGGGATGCAGTGGTCCAAAACAACTGGACTTTTAGGCTGGGGAAGGCTGAACTATGCTACGAGAAGGATAAACTAGAGACCTTGGGGTGATGTTCAGCTACATCTTACAGAGACAGCGTGGTGTAGTGCATAGGTAAAGGTAAAGGTAAAGGTAAAGGTACCCCTGCCCGTACGGGCCAGTCTTGACAGACTCTGGGGTTGTGCGCCCATCTCACTCAAGAGGCCAGGGGCCAGCGCTGTCCGGAGACACTTCCGGGTCACGTGGCCAGCGTGACAAAGCTGCATCTGGCGAGCCAGAGCTGCACACGGAAACGCCGTTTACCTTCCCGCTGGTAAGCGGTCCCTATTTATCTACTTGCACCTGGAGGTGCTTTCGAACTGCTAGGTTGGCAGGCGCTGGGACCGAGCAGCAGGAGCGCACCCCGCCGCAGGGATTCGAACCGCCGACCTTTCGATCGGCAAGTCCTAGGCGCTGAGGCTTTAACCCACAGCGCCACCTGCGTCCCTGTGGTGTAGTGCATACCCTCTGACATTTCCCCGATGAAAATAGGGATGTCCCATTCCATAATGATAATTTTACTATTTGTACCCCACCCATCTTACTGGCTTGCCCCAGCCACTCTGGGCAGCTTCCAACATATATAAAAACAGAACAAAACATTAAAGAATTAAAAAAAATTCTCCAATGAAAATAAGGGACATCCTAAGGGAAAATGGGACATTCCAGGATCAAATCAGAAACCGGGATGGTTTCTCTAAATCAGGGATGTCCCTTGAAAATAGGGACACTTAGAGGGTCTGGTAGTGGTTAGAGTGTCAGCAAGGCCCTGCAAGACCAGAGTTCGAATCCCCACTCGGACATGGAGCTCGCTTGGGCAAGTCATTGCTTCTCTCAGCCTAAACTACTTCAAAGGGTGGTTTTGGGGACTGAATGAGAAGGAGGTAATGGTTGTGCATTTAATCCCCGCAACAGTCCTGTGAGGTATTCTAGGCTGAAAGGTACTGACTGGGCCCCAGAGTCACCTCATGAGCTTCATGGCTGAGTGAGGATTTGAATCCTCATCTCCCAGGTTCTAGTCTGACCCTGCAGTCACAACACCACTGTGGCTGAGTGACTCTTAAAAATAAAATGAGTGAAAAGTTTCTCCAGGTGAACAGGAAGAGATGTCTTACAGTAGTCCCTTTTATGCCAGAAGTTTCTAACATAACTGGGCTGGGCTGGTGGACTAGTTATAAAAAACAAAACAAACCCCCAATATTGTGGACTAGTAACTTGCAAGGTTGTGTTAAGTATTGTTGACACTGAGAAAAGTAATGGGGAAATATTCTGAGCAAAGAAAACCAAAATGAATGTTGTGAGACGTTATGAGTCTCTGAGGGCTTTTCCTGAGGTGACTGGGAACAAACTGGGAGTGCTGAGCCAACCTTGTTATGCCTGGGAGCAGAAATGCCAAGCTCATCCAGACTCCAGCCCAGCTGGTCTCCTTGCAGTCAGTCGCCAGCATTGTTTACTGCAAGATGCTTTGGGTTCCTGCATAAGCATGTTGAGTAACTCAAAGAAAAGACCTTGTTGGCCTTACTCAAGAGGAAATGAAAAGCAGGCTTTGGGGCTAAAGTGGGATTAAGGCTGTTCATTGGAATTGTCTAAAATAATCAAATAAGATTGTCAAGGCCAAAAGGTTAAAAAGATGCTATGATCCTTTCAGCTCAGCTGAAGATGGTTCTACAACCTAGCTGATGTTTTTCTGCAACAGCTGGATTTTGCTTTAAAATGGTCAAAACTGACCAATGCAGACTCAACCAAACTGGCCGGGTCGGGTTTGAACCCTTGTCTCCCAGGTCTTAGTCCGACACTCTAACCACTGTGCAACGCCGGCTCTCTCTGAGGGACCCTTTCAAAAATGGAAGCCGTGTTTAGAGAAGAGGCGAGTAAGAGGTGAAATGATAGATGTTTCTAAAATTATGCATAGCATGAAGAAAGTGAATTCCTCATAACACTGGAATTCATGAACATCCAATAAAGCTGAATTTTGGAAGATTCCTGGCAGATAAAATGAAGTGCTCCTTCATGCAGGGCATAGGAACTCCCTTCAGGAGACCGTGATGGCCACTAACACGGATAGCTTAAAAAGAAGATCAAACCAATTAATGGAGGAGAGGGCAATTGATGGCTACTAGTTGCTGGAACCCGCAGGTTCTGCCTTCAGGCTTCCTATGGACATCTGGTTACATACCCTCCAACATTTTCCAATGAAAATAGGGACATCCTAGACCATAATAATAATTTTGCTCTTTATACCCTGCACATCTGACTGGGTTGCCCCAGCCACTCTGGGCAGCTTCCAACATATATAAAAAGATAATAAAACATTAATTCCCTACCAGGACAGACTTTGCTCGTGTGCTCAAGACATCGATTCTATAAAAACATATTTTGCTGCACTGTGTGAAATACGAGCAAGACGGGGCTGAACTGATATTACCCTTGCTGGTACTTTTCCTGGGAAAATCAGAGGCTCACTATGTCAGGTTCCTATTGGAAGACTGGACAAACGCTAGAACATTAGTGAAGTTTTTATCGGTGGTTGCAAGAACTAGTGATCCCTATCTTTAAGTCTGATCAAAATGCTCGTTTAACCTGGAGGTACACTAGTCTGAATTGTGCATTGCTTTGTAACGATTTGTTGGGTCTCTGGACCGTAATAAAGATTGATTGATTGATTGATTGATTGATTGATTGATTGATTGATTGAATAAAACATAAACTTTTTTTTAAATATCACTATACAGGGATGCCTTCAGTTGGCACCGGGGGGTTGGAGCAGATAACTCCATACCCTCCCACATTTCTCCAATGAAAATAGGGACATCCTAAGGAAAAACAAGACATTCCAGGATCAAATCAGAAACTTGGACTGCTTCTGTAAATCCGGGACTGTCCCTGGGAAAGAGGGACACATGGAAGGTCTGTGGTTAGCTGCTGTGAGAACAGGATGCTGGACTAGATGGGGCATTGGCCTGATCCAAAAGGTTTTGCTTATGTTCTAACGTTTCAGTTCTTCAGGATGAGGCAGCCCAACCCTCACCTGGAGTGGAGGACAGGACACATGTCATGCAAACTTAAGGGCTTGGCAGTTTATTTCTGAGCCAAACTCAATGTGCATTTCTGATCTTTCTCCCCCCCCCCCATATGATTTTTATGGAGGTTTTCCTATCATACAATAAGATTACAGCTACGTAAGATACAAAGGAAGAGAAAGGGGAAATCGAGAAAAAGAGAAAGGGGGGGGGGACAAAGAAAGCAGAAACAGAGAAACATTAGCAAAAATTACAAAAGAGGGACTTCCGAATTTCCATCTGCTGGTGGAATTACTTATTTATAAATTATATAAAAATATAATTTATTATTTATATGATGATTTAAAACCATCGGTCAATGTGAACAACTATCTGCTCCGCTTTCTGTTAAGCGGTATTTCCTCTAAATTACAATGTCTCGTAGTAATTCATTTCCTTTTTTGGTCTTATTTATCTTTCGAGACTTGATTTATTGCCCATTTCTCTGTGAATTGAAATCATTGGGAAACAGACTTATTTCAGTACCGTTGCTATCCATGGTGAGATTAACCTTCCATAGAAATAGGACTTTTTTTAAAAAAAAGTTTTTTATTGAAAGATTTTCATGGATAACAAAGGTACCTATACCGTCCCTGTTTTCAGTTTATAGAGTCCTATCTCCAGGTCAGATACATTCAGTGTGAGATTCTTCTGCCATAGGCAATGGGGGGAGAGGTTGGAAAGCCCAGAGCATGGCTGCTTGCATTCAGTTGGTTGCAGTGAGTTTTGTTTGTGGGTGGAGGGGAAGGGGGATGTTGAGTCAAATCAGCCATATCAATTTGTATGCTGTCAGTGTGGAAGGGTTAGGTTGTTGTCTTGTTGGGCTGTGTATGTAATGAAAGGGAACCATACCGGGGTGAAGGCATCCTCTTTTGTTTGTCCCCGTGCAGTGGTCCATGTTCACTCCTGATAGGTCCCTCGGTATCTCCCCAGTGCTGCTGTTCTTAATTGTACAGTCATACCTCAGGTTACAGCTACTTCAGGTTGTGTTTATTCGGGTTACGGACCGCCAAAACCCGGAAGTACCAGAACGGGTTACTTCTAGGTTTTGGCGGTCGCGCATGCACAGAAGCTCTAAATCGCGCTTTGCGCATGCGCAGAATCGCAACTCGCGCGTGCACAGATGCAGGTTGCGAGCGTGCATCCCACACGGATCATATTCGCAACCCGAGCGTCCACTGTATAGGATTTTTGAAAATCGAATTTATATGGAAACATCAGCTGTAGTTTTATTATGTATATATTTGTCTTGTATGTGAGCCTAAGCAGCGATGTCTACCCCTGTTTTCTATATCTTATTGAGGATTTTGCTTGCTGTGCTGTATAGCACAGGAGGATGCAGGTTTGGGTGGAAATGGGTATATCATAGCTGGTGGGGGGAGAGATTATGTCTATTTCAGTTTGCTGTAAACTACAAAAAAAGCACTGTTGCAGAGCACTGTAAGCATGTTCTTTGGTAAAACAAATACTGTCACCCCCCACTTTAATTGCCATCTGCAAACATTATTCTGCCCAACTCACATGCGCTCAGACTGCCTTCTCTGCTTCTCTTTTCAGATGAGAAACCATTCAAGGTGGAGGACACCTACCTGCTCTGCCCTGCACCTGTGCTGCGAGAAGTTGGCATGTAGGTTTGTTAGAATGTGGGATGGCTCTTACCTCTTTCTGTCTTTCTTCTGTTATGCATGTTTTCATTAGAAACCTCGAGATTTAGCGGTAAGATTTTCTTTCTTCTATGACTGCCTTATTCCCTTTTTAATAAAAACCTTTTATCTCGTGGGCTTGTCAGGATTCCTTCTGCACCTTCGGCTGGAGTTGGTGCCATTGATGCTGAAATTAGGCTAACCCAAAGCAGACCTGCAGCTCCACATCTGCAGAGGCATAACAACCTCTTTCTCAACGCAGCTGCCTCCATCCCCTTTGCTTCTTTGCCGTTGTCTTTTTCAAGAGTAGAGCTTTGTACTCCTCAAGTGATAGGAAGTTTCTGGGTCAAAAACTTACCGTATTTTTCGCTCTATAAGGCGCACTTTTTCCCTCCTAAAAAGTAAGGGGAAGTGTGTGTGCATCTTACGGAGTGAATGCAGGCTGTGCGGCTATCCCAGAAGCCAGAACAGCGAAAGGGATCACTGCGCAGTGCTCCCTCTTGCTGTTCTAGCTGCTGGCTTAGCCGCACGAAGCCTCTTCAGGGCTTCATCCTGCTGCCCTGAGAAGGCTTTGCACGGCTATCCCTGGCTTTTGTGGGAGGTGGGGGAAGGGACAGAGGGCTGCCCTTCTCCCTCCTTGGGGAAAAGCCTGCAAGCGCCACACACACGCCCCTCGCGGCTCATGAAAGGGAGCGCTGAGCAGAGCCTGGGATGCATACAGGTTCTGCTCAGCGCTCCCTTTAAAGAATTTTTTCCCCTCTAAAAACTAGGTGTGTCTTATGGTCAGGTGCATCTTATGGAGCGAAAAATACGGTGAATTGGATCTGCTTCCTTGTGATGAAACTGAACTGGAAACTCTCAGTGATGTTGTTTTTTTTGTAATGTCTATCTGCAAATAAATGTGTTCATTCTTGGGAAGAATCCAGACAGATGGGGCGAGTCTTTCCTCAGTTCCCAAGTGATGGGCAAGCGAGAGGGTAGGCTGGGGCCGCTTACGACATTGCATCCAATGGCACGTTCTTGGAGATGGTGCCTGAGTCTGCCCAGCTGGGGGGCAGGGGCAAGACCCACCCATGCGCCCTAGGGCACAGAGCCACTTCTTTAAATCATGGTGCTTAACCAGACAGCCAAAAGTTGCCCTCACGCTGCCTGCTCCCACAGAGACAGGATTGCAAGAGTTGGAAGGGACTCAGGGCATCATCCAGACTGACCCCGCCCTCCAAACCCGCATCATCACATTTTCATGAGCTAGGGGGATTGTAAGTCCGTGCCCGGTTTGGGTAATGACTCTCGCCCTCCCTCCCTTTTTCTATTTTTTAAAAAATAATTTTTATTCATTTTCCAAACAATTTTATACAGTCAACAAATAATTTAACACTCATTCTTTGATTTTTGACTTCCCTCAGTTTCTCTGTCAATCTTTTGTAAAATTTCTATTTGTTAACGCATTTCTAAACATAATATTGCCTTTTAGAACTCCTTTTCCTCTTACTCTCTTTTTTGCAGTTACAGATAGGTAGCCGTGTTGGTCTGCCATAGTCAAAACAAAAATTTCTTTCTTCCAGTAGCACCTTAAAGACCAACTAAGTTAGTTCTTGGTATGAGCTTTCGTGTGCATGCACACTTCTTCAGATACCTTGGTATCTGAAGAAGTGTGCATGCACACGAAAGCTCATACCAAGAACTAACTTAGTTGGTCTCTTTTTTGCAGTATTTCTTACTATCTCACAGAGTCTCTTCAAAACCAACAAGCGTTGTCTGTACATCACATATGTTTTTCAGATATTCTGTAAATTTCCCCCAGTCCTCGGTAAACTTTTGGTCTTTCTGATATCGAATCTTCCCAGTCAGTTTGTCCAATTCTGCGTATTCAGTCAATTTCCTTCTCCATTCTTCCACTTTTGGAATTTCTTCCTGCTTCCATCCTTGGGCCAGAAGTATCCTTGCAGCAGTCACTGCGTATTGAAACCGTTTACAGTCTCTCTTATTAATTCCGTTTCCTACCATTCCTAATAGGAAGGCCTCTGGTTTTCCTCCCTCCCTTTTTCTAGGGAAGCTGCTCTCCAGGTCAGCATGAACGATGGGCTCAGCTTCATCTCGAGTTCCGTCATCATATCCAGCACACACTGTGTAAGTGACCAGCTTAGAAACCCATCCTTGGGTATCGCTAAAGGAACATCGAGAGCAATGGCTACTGTTGACTTGGGTTGGGAATGTGGGCCGCCTGGACTGCGTGTCTTAGGCACAGGTATGAAATGCAAGGGGAGAGATGATAATGGCTGAAATCTGGCAAGTTTGCCTTTTGATGCTTTCATTGTTCAGTGACATTTGCTCCTGCTTGTGTTATATAATTCTTCTAGGCTGAAGTCCTAGACGCACTCTCCTGGGAGTAAGACCAGTTGAATTTGATGGGTCTTCTGTTCATAGGAATATGCTGCTTAACTTGCAGAGCAGTTTCGGGAAGGGTTGGTCGGGCAGCTTCAGCTGGGTCCTTTTGGGAACCCCCTCCCTCGAAACAGCCACTTTAGCTCTCATTCTTGCACTGCAGGGGGTTGGACTAGATGACCCTTGGGGTCCCTTCCAACTCTACCATCCTTAATTAATTTTATAATGAATGTTTTTAGAATGTTGGATTATTTTTATTGTTGTTAGCCGCCCTGAGACCAGCTTCGGCTGGGGAGGGCGGGATATAAATAAAATTTATTATTATTATTATGATTCTGCGAGCCGCTGCTTCAGTGAGCTCTTGGTCACTGGACTAGATGTGCTAGGGGGTCTCTGCAGCAAGGCTTATCTGGGGAAGTGAGGAGTGTTTTGACGAAAATCAAGACTGGTCCGAGAGCCAGCGTGGTGTAGTGGTTAGAGTACTGGGCTATTGCCTTGGAGACCAGACTAAGCCATGAATCTGCCTGGGTGACAGTCGCCATTTCTCAGCAGAGCCTACCTCACAGGGGTGTTGTGGGGGTAAAATGGGAGGAGGGAGAGCCATGTATGCCACCTTGAGCTCCTAGGAAGAACGTAAGAACAACAACAGCAGCAACAACAAGAAAAAGATGCTGTTGATGATAATTGGACACTACTTCACCAAGTTCTGCCTGCTCTCAGCCAGCCCCCATCTGCCTGCCTTCTTAGAGCCCGCCCAGGGGGCAGCCCTGCTTGTTAGCTTCTATCTTTTGGAATTAAATTACAAGAAATGAGATTCCAACTAAACATTAGGAATAACTTTTTGAGGATAAGAGCTGTTCAGTAGTGGAACGGACTCCCTCAGAAGGTGGTGGACTCTCCTTCATTGGAAGTTTCTAAGCAGAGGTTGGATGGCCACCTGTCAGAGATTTTTATCTGTGGTTCCTGCACTGCAGGGGGGATTGGCCTAGATGACCTTTGGGGGGCCCCTTCCAGCTCTTCAATTCCAGGATTCTGTGACACGCTCAGTTGCCCCCATAGTTCTCAGCAGAGAAGGGGTCGGTGGGGACAAACCTGGAATTAGTTGCCCCTGATTGCCATTGGCTTTGGCTCCACCTCCTGTTGACCTTCCTTGGAGTCCCAAGAGGCACCAGACATTGCTGGTAAGAAAAGAATTGTGCTTGTCTCCCTCCCTGCCCTTCCTCCCCACTGGCCAGCCATCTTCCCATCCTCCTTTGGTCCCATCTGTACAATCATCATCCTGTACATTACGCATTTTGGCTGGAAACCGTCTTAGATGCTGGCCAATAAATTGAGTATCCTGCACGATCCGGGCCAACTGCAAGCCGATGTGGTCGAGCAGTTACCAAGCAGAACTTCCCTTGAAATTATTGGGTGTTTCGCCCAAGTGAGGGCGGCCAGATTGCTCCCGGAGGGTTTTGTACAGGCAAAGCTCATTCCTTGTCCCTTTCTGAATCTCTCAGACAAAACTGGTGCATGTTGTCATGTGGATTCTCAAAACAAGAAGCTAAGTTATATAATACATTTGTGGGCAGCCTAGGGAGCTGCAGTCCCCAAACGCTGATGTGTGGGGATTAAAGAAAATTGGTGTGGGTGGGTGGGTGTGTCGTCATCCTCCTCTTTGAAACGCAACCAGCAAAATAGCCTGGAGTCACCAGGAACCTTGACATGATTAATGTATGTTGGTTTCCAAAGCTGCCATGCATGTCACTTTTTGCGGTGCTTGCAAAAAGAAGGTGGTACGATATCCTCTCGTTTTCCCCCTTCCCCGAAGTATTTAATATTTCAGTTTAAGCCCTTGCTGGTAACTCGATGACAAAAGGGCCCTCTGCGCATTCTTTCCTTGGGAGAAATCTTCTAGCAGCATGCAACTCAGGCTCTCTTGCACCTCCCCAACAAGGAGTGAGCTGGCTGTTGTACATTTGTGTGAAGTGGTTTCCCTTTGGCTAAAGGACTTGGGGGCTAGAAGCCCTCCTGTTCTGAGGCCTCTGGTTGTGAATGGAAGGAGAGAGCAGAGAGGTGGCCAGTTCTGTTGATGACAAAAGGATCTCTCCAAACCAGGTGAAGGGGCAGTAAAAGGGCAAGTGCAGTTCAATGTCAGCCACTGGGCAAAAAGTCCTAACCACTTACCGTATTTTTCGCTCTATAAGACGCACCAGACCATAAGACGCACCTAGTTTTTGGAGGAGGAAAACAAGAAAAAAAAATATTCTGAATCTCAGAAGCCAGAACAACAAGAGGGATCGCTGCGCAGCTAAAGCAGTGATCCCTCTTGCTGTTCTGGCTTCTGGGATAGCTGCGCAGCCTGCATTCGCTCCATAAGACGCACACACATCCCCCCTTACTTTTTAGGAGGGAAAAAGTGAGTCTTATAGAGCAAAAAATACGGTAATTTGCTGATGGGGTCTGAACTAGCAGTGACAGATCAAGAAAGAGACGAGTGAAAGTGATTGATTGATTGATTGATTGATTGATTGAATTTATATACCACCCTATACCTGCAGGTCTCAGGGTGGTTCAAAATAACACCGTTGCTCCGTCTAGCAGCTGCTTTTCAGAGTTTCAGACAGGAGCCTAATCTGAATGCTAGATGATTCAGGGCAGATAAAAGAAAGTTCTTATTCATGCAGCGCGTAGTTGAACTACTGTACAGAGCTTGCTGCCACAGCAGGCAGTGATGCCACTGAACTAGAGGGCTTTAAAAGGGGATTAGGCAAATCTGTATCCAGGGCAGCTGTTTACCAGCTCCATCTGGTACGTAGGCTGAGACCCTATCTGCCTGCAGACTGTCTCGCCAGAGTGGTACATGCTCTGGTTATCTCCAGCTTGGACTACTGCAATGCGCTCTACGTGGGGCTACCTTTGAAGGTGACCCGGAAACTACAACTAATCCAGAATGCGGCAGCTAGACTGGTGACTGGGAGCGGCCGCCGAGACCATATAACACCGGTCTTGAAAGACCTACATTGGCTCCCAGTATGTTTCCGAGCACAATTCAAAGTGTTGGTGCTGACCTTTAAAGCCCTAAATGGCCTCGGTGCAGTATATCTGAAGGAGCTTCTCCTCCCCCATCGTTCTGCCCGGACACTGAGGTCCAGCTCCGAGGGCCTTCTGGCGGTTCCCTCACTGCGAGAGGCCAACTTACAGGGAACCAGGCAGAGGGCCTTCTCGGTAGTGGCGCCCACCCTGTGGAATGCCCTCCCATCAGATGTCAAAGCGATAAACAACTACCTGACATTCAGAAGACATCTGAAGGCAGCCCTGTTCAGGGAAGTTTTTAATATGTGACATTTTAGTGTATTTTTCA
The DNA here is from genome assembly GCF_964106915.1 of Podarcis gaigeae. NCBI lineage: Eukaryota > Metazoa > Chordata > Lepidosauria > Squamata > Lacertidae > Podarcis > Podarcis gaigeae. The sequence goes on along the minus strand of NC_139684.1, from coordinate 5,389,099 downwards.
TCTCTGTTGGAAGCCGCCCAGAGTGGCTGGGGAAACCCAGCCAGATGGGCGGGGTACAAATAATAAATTATTATTATTATTATTATTATTCATGGAGGAGAGAGCAATCAATGGCTACGACAGTTATGTTCTGGCTCCACAGTCGCAGGCTGAATATCAGTTGCTGGAAACTACAGGAGGGGAGAAGGATCTTGTGCTCAGGTCCTGCTTGCGGTCAGCCATTGAGAACAGGATGCTTGATTTGATGGGCCATTGGCCTGATCCAGCAAGCTTTTCTTATGTTCTTGAGCCATATTCATTAAAAAGTCCTGGATTCTTTTCCCCAGGCAGCTTAGTGTAATTTCTGTTTTCTACAGGGTTTCCCCACCCCCCCTCCTGTTGAACTGTTAGGAGCTGAATTCAGCATGAGAAAGGCCATATACAGTAGATCCTTGCAGCAGCAGGAGCAGCTCTGAAGGCTTGAATTATGCACCAGAGCTCTTATGTAAGAAGTCTCCTTGGGTGCCGTGATATTATGTGGTTTTGCCTTAAACAATATTCTGCCTGTATTGTGACGCTCCAGCTGTGTTCCCTTCCTTTTCAGCCTTCATAGGGAACAGCAGATTTTATTGCAGTGATTACCAAGTGATGAGTCAGGACGTGCAGTGGTTTGGAGAGGCTTCATCAATCAGTCTCTAGGCTGCCAGGATCATTCTCAGGGCAAGGGAGCCTGAACTGAGCCCCTTTCCCCCTCCTTTGGGCCCGTCTTTCTTGGTCTTTGGTTGACTTGGACCCTTTTTCAACATGCCCAGTGTGGCTGCTGATTTCTGAGTTGCAAAAACACTTTCCCTGCCTTTCCATTGGTGCAACCCAGAATCACAATTAACAAACAATTAAACAATGATCATCCAGCAACTGGGGTGGGGGAGAGAGAGTATAGAGTAAGCAGCAGGTAAAAACCAGTGTGCTAAGGCTTGGTTGACTATTCTTTGTTCCCTGGTAGGTACCCAAGGCCAGGGCCAGCCCACCCATGAGGGAAGGTGGGGCAAGTGCCTCAGGCAGCAGAATCCATAGGGCAGCAGATCCAGCCTCCAAGGATTGCATTGCCTGCTGATGCTGCCACTGCCTCAATGACGGTGACAGCTGCAGCAAGCTCCTTAGCCATGGCGTGCTGTCAGCGGACCAAGGGGACTAGTAAAGGTAAAGGGACCCCTGACTATTAGGTCCAGTCGTGGCCGACTCTGGGGTTGCGGCGCTCATCTCACTTTATTAGCTGAGGGATCATGTGGCCAGCATGACTAAGCTGCTTCTGGCAAACCAGAGCAGCGCACGGAAACGCCATTTACCTTCCCGCCGGAGTGGTACCTATTTATCTACTTGCATTTTGATGTGCTTTTGAACTGCTAGGTGGGCAGGAGCAGGGACCGAGCAACGGGAGCTCACCCCGTCATGGGGATTCGAACCGCCGACCTTCTGATCGTCAAGTCCTAGGCTCTGTGGTTTAACCCACAGTGCCACCCGTGTCCCTCACGGGGACTAGACCAGTCCCCTAAATGTTCCTGGTATATTAGAATATTAAAGTATTAGAGGCTGGCGCCTCCTTCTCAAAGCCCAGGAAGCTTTTGCCCGGCTTAGGGAGGGAGGTGCAATGCTCCTGTATGCAATGCCGGGCCCCCACTATCGCCCTCTCAAGCTGGCACCTCTGGCCCTAACTCTTCCCCTACAAAACAATTCACTGCTCGCCACTGCTCCTTGGAGGCTGGATCTGCCATCTCCTCAGCAGTGCCCCCCGCCATGCCACCTCTACAGAGGCCTCTCAGTGAACTGGAGGCACTGCTGGTCTCCTTCTACTCTGAGGGGAGAAATGGCAAGGGGCTGCCCTCTCGGCTCTCCTGGGCTCTGCGCCCGCCTGGTGTGATTCACAGCCACCTCCATGATGGCCTTTGATTCCCATCCCCACTCGCTTGTTCCTGATGTAGATCTTCACTTTCCCCTTCACTCTCCTGACAGGGAGAGGGGCTCCATTTTGTGGTTTGCCTCAGGTGCCAAAATCTCTTGGGCCGGACCTGCCCATAGCTGATGCTGCCCCCTGCAGGGAGTTCAGTTTCCCCTGCCCCAACCCCATCAGATAGAGGATGTTTTAGTAGCAAGTGCCTAGAAAAAGTGGCCTGCCTGTGACCCGAATCGGGGAAATATTTGACTTTATTGCTGGAGTACAAATCTGGGGCTAGGGTTGGCGCAGGCAGCCCATAAATTCCTGATGCCTGTTGCTTCGCAAACACTCCCCCGTGGACAGTGTCCCTCTCTGGATGAAAGACAGGCACGTCCAGTCTGGCAAAACAAAGAAAAGAATGAATGAAATGTGTATTTCAATCAAAGTGGGCAGGGCTGAGATTTATTTTATAGCCAAGAGTCTTGTACGTGTTTCCACTGCTTAGAATGTTTTGGAAACTTTTTATATCCTAGAAGTAGCACTCCTTTTTTCCCCTTACTGAATTTTGGTTTGCTCGTGAAACCTGGTTAAATTTTTGATTGAAACAAAAATGCAGCCATTTTCAGATTCTCAGCTGAAATAAAGTAAGGCAGGGTTTGTTGCCGGATCCTGCAAGGTATTTGGCTGGGGTGAGGTCACGAGCATGTTGAAGACAAATTGCATTTCAAATACACGCTCGTGGGGTCTGGATCCTGCTGCAGGGTACTCCCCCAACACAAGGTGCTTTAAGAGCCAAAAATCCCTCGGCTGGGGTGGAAAGCGGGTGCTGAGAGGTGTGGAGGCTGGAAGTGTGGCAGAAATTTGGCTCTTGGGCCTAGCCCACTTGCCCAAGTGGCACATAAGCCTGGCCTCCATTAGCTGTTTGTTAGTGCGCAATATAATTAGCCTTTCTCCTCGCCGTGTGGGTTTTGAGATTAGTCCCAAACCCTGCTCTGAGATCACTGGCTTTGAGTGATCCAGAAGGGAGGTGGAGGGCAGACTGAGCCCACGCAGGGCAAATGGATCTCCTTCACAGAGCTCCACATTCTTTTTCCATTCCATTCCATGCGCCAAAAGGACTCAGTGGCCAAAGGCGGCTGGCAGAAGGTGGAAAACCTTCTGCCATAGGCTGAGGAATTCTATTTATTGAGTTACAGAACTGATACACTTGACTTTCCTTCCAACCTGGAGACAAAAAATGATGGGCATAGGAGAAGGATTTCCAAAATGCTAGCATAAGAAATCTGCAGCCTGCCAAAGATTTAAGAATGGGTTCAGGGTATGGCAGCTGGGTGCTGCTGAAACCTTAAAAGACTTGCAGTCCCAGGCCCAGCGAGCAAATGTGAGTAACCTTTGCTTGTGACTGTTTATAGGTATAGGTGCAGAATGAGGCTGGCTTTCAAAAGGAGAGCAGAGTTTAAACAACAAATTTAAATTAAATATAAACTGAATATTTAATCATCTCCTTCCTTGCCCTTAATGTCCAACTGGCTGTGGAAGATTTAGGAACTTTGCACCCAAGAGGATGAACACGTTTTCTGATGTAGATTGGCTTTTGTTCCGATTTAGCAGTAAACAGTGAGTTTTCCCAGGGAAGGTTGGGGGAAGGGGAGAGAAAAAGACTGAAATATGCTCAGAGTTGAGAGTGGATTTCATGCTCTTTATTCAGCTCATAGTGGTGAGGAGGAATGGAAGTTCCCTCAGAATGTCTGCTTTATATACATTATTTACACAATGGGCCCCACGTGATTGGCTAATTCCGGGATTCTCCTGTAGGCCAATCAGGTTACGGATTCACTTCCACCTGGAGCTGGATTGGATGGCTCCTGTGGACCAATCAGACTGCTGCATTCTGGACCCTATTGTTCTAGGACAGTGTTTCCCAACCTTGTGCCTCCAGATGTTTTTGGCCTACAACTCCCATCATCCCTAGCTAGCAAGACCAGTGGTCAGGGATGATGGGAGTTGTAGGCCAAAAACATCTGGAGGCACAAGGTTGGGAAACACTGTTCTAGGACCAATCAGACTGCTGCCTTTTGGATCCTATTCAACTCAGTACATAGAAATTTGCCTAGAAATCAAAGGAGAAATGGAATAAAACGGGACAGTGTGGATGAGCCCTCAGGGAACAATTGGGGGATGGGTGGGAATGAGGTATTTAGAATGAGGTATTTAGAATGAGGTATTTAGGTGATTCTAAGGACTACAAAAGCTTTGAAGTTCTGCCTTGAACTAAGCTTTGAAGTTCTGCCTTGCTTGAAATTAACTTGGACAGTTCCAACCGGGACGCAGGTGGCGCTGTGGGTTAAAGACTCAGCGCCTAGGACTTGCCGATCGAAAGGTCGGCGGTTCGAATCCCTGTGGCGGGGTGCGCTCCCGCTGCTCGGTCCCAGCGCCTGCCAACCAAGCAGTTCGAAAGCACCTCCGGGTGCAAGTAGATAAATAGGGACCGCTTACCAGCGGGAAGGTAAACAGCATTTCCGTGTGCTGCGCTGGTGCTGGTTCACCAGCTGCAGCTTTGTCACACTGGCCACGTGACCCGGAAGTGTCTCCGGACAGCACTGGCCCCTGGCCTCTTGAGTGAGATGGGCGCACAACCCCAGAGTCTGTCAAGACTGGCCCGTACGGGCAGGGGTACCTTTACCTTTACCTTTAAGGACTACAAAATGAGGAAGAGAAGACCAGAGAAAGCAGCAGCTCTTTAGGACCCCAAAGATTCCTATTGCCGGGGGTGCAAAACAACCAACTCATCAGTCCCAGCCATGATTTTGCTCAGTGGCTAAGAACACTTGAAAGGCAGGAGTGGCCAGAAATTGCTTTAAAGTTTTGCCAGCTTGTTTTGCTTTGCTGCTTTTCTCTCAGGAATTGGAATGGCTTGCTTTCTTCTTCTTTTTCTTTAAAGGAAAACTCACAGTCCTCCAGCAGAAGCGGGGTCTAAGTGCCGTGGACTTTCCTAACATCCTGGGGCTCAGCCAAGGCCCCATTTGGCCACCTGCTGCCACTAAACCATGCCAACGGGAACCATGGGAGCAGAGCTAGCTGGGCTCTCACGAGTCAGAGATGGAGAAATATTTGTTTTTCTTGAGGTTTCACGTCCTAAACAGAATCGCTTAGCAGTGCTGCGCCTTCCTCATTCTCACTGAAGCCATTCTGTCTGTCTTGTCCTGGGAACTTGGAATACATTTTTGGCACTATCTGGATTCTGGTAACACTCCTGTCCTCTGCTTCTGCCATAGGGTACAGCCACATATTGCATGGGGGTTTGGTTCCAAGAATTCTGCGTATACACCAAAATTGTGTATACTTAAAACCACGTATACCTCTGTGGTTTAGTGGGTGAGAGGCGCTCCCAGAGCCGGCACCCTGAGGGGGTCTTGTCTCCCAAGCAAGGCAGAGAGCTTAAAAGCTACTTGTGAACTGGGTGCCTGCATAATACAAGCTTTGAAGTTCTGCCTTGCTTGGATTTAACCGGGACAGTTCCAACTAGCTTGCCTTCAGCTGCTTATGGTTGAAACTGTGCAAGTTAAATGCATGTAAGATGTGATCGTGCAGCACTCTGGTCCAGTTGGAGATACCACCAGGCAGTTCTTAGGATTTTTTGCCATACTAAGCTTCTCTGGGAGAAGTTTAGACTACAAAACCCTTCTCGCTTTCGATGTGCGCTGAAGTTGATGGTTCTTGAATACATGAAAGCATTCCGCCATGCACTTGGAATCTTTGAACCAGGACCATAGATGAACTGAGAACCGATAATAATAATAATAATAATAATAATAATAATAATAATAATAATAATAATAATTTATTATTTATACCCCACCCATCTGGCTGGGCCTCCCCAGCCATTCTGGGCAGCTTCCATAGGAACCAAAAATACAGTAAAATATCACACATTAAAAACTTCCCTGAACAGGGCTGCCTTCAGATGTCTTCTGAATGTCAGGTAGTTGTTTATCGCTTTGACATCTGCTGGAAGGGCGTTCCACAAGGCGGGTGCCACTACTGAGAAGGCCCTCTGCCTGGTTTCCTGTAGCTTTGCTTCTCACAATGAGGGAACCGCCAGAAGGCCCTTGGCGCTGGACCTCAGCGTCCGGGCAGAATGATGGGGGTGGAGACGCTCCTTCAGGTATACTGGGCCGAGGCCGTTTAGGGCTTAAAGGTCAACACCAGCACTTTGAAATGTGCTCAGAAACGTACTGGGAGCCAATGTAGGTCTTTCAAGACCGGTGTTATATGGTCTCGGCGGCCACTCCCTGTCACCAGTCTAGCTGCATCTTCTACTGCAAATACAGCATCTTCTACTGCAAATCACCAGCATGCCAAATTTTGCTGCCCTGATTAAATTTTTCCATTCCACACTATCGTTTTCCATGAAGTCTACTACTCTAGAGCAGCACAAACAAGGTAGATAAAAGCAGGTCAGGCTATATCCCCTGTCTCAAGCATGGCAGTTATTTTATGAGATTCCCCTCGTGTCTGCTTTGGCTGCTGTTCCAGAAACTAGAAAACATTGGATGATCAAAGCAAGCTGGAGTCTAAAACCAGCAGAGAGTCTGGGAGTTTTAATTTCCTTTTTATTAGACCAGATTGTTTCAGTTATATGTATTTTTAAAACCCTGTACATATACGTGATAAAATGAATGATAGACAGCAACTTCCATGCCGCAGAGAAAAATTTGCCCTGTGGAAGCTATGCCAAGTTGCTCTTCTCAAGGCTTCAAAATAAGAGACCTCTGTTTATTGAGGTTTTGCCTGCCAACAGAAAACAATGAAGAAATCTATTGTTTGGCTGTGCTAAAATCAGGCAGCAACAGCTCATTGCCACCCCTACAACTAAGGTAAAGGTAAAGGTAAAGGTACCCCTGCCCGTACGGGCCAGTCTTGACAGACTCTGGGGTTGTGCGCCCATCTCACTTAAGAGGCCAGGGGCCAGCGCTGTCCGGAGACACTTCCGGGTCACGTGGCCAGCGTGACATCGCTGCTCTGGCGAGCCAGAGCCGCACACGGAAATGCCGTTTACCTTCCCGCTGGTAAGCGGTCCCTATTTATCTACTTGCACCCGGAGGTGCTTTCGAACTGCTAGGTTGGCAGGCGCTGGGACCGAACAGCGGGAGCGCACCCCGCCGCAGGGATTCGAACTGCCGACCTTTCGATCGGCAAGTCCTAGGCGCTGAGGCTTTAACCCACAGCGCCACCTGCGTCCCTCAACTAAAGGGAGCATCAAATAAAGGGGTTGTCTTTGCCGATGAGTGGGAACCTGGAAATTCCATCTCCAGACAAAGAATTTGGCTAGTTACTTCCCCAACTGGTGCCCTCCAGATGTTTTGGACTACAACTCCCATCAACCCCAGCTAGCATGATCATGCTAGGAGATACTGAGAGTTGTAGTCAAAAACATTTGGAGGACACTCAGGGGTAAAAAGTCCCCCTCGTGATGTCCTCCCTTTCTTATCTACAGGAGGCATCTATGTTCTGCCCTGGATTCCAGATGGGGCAGAACTTTACCCTATCGCCCACCTGTATGCTGCACGTGTTACTACAAACTGCATTATTTTGAGCAACAATTTAATATAGCACCCATTCTTGGTCTTCACACTGTTTTCACAGACATTGAGGAAGCAACTGGAAAATGCCCCCAGTGTGTATCCTATAAGATTTCCAACTTTGAAAGCTAATTTGTGTTCAGTGGTGTCCTGCCAACTGTTGTTTTCTCTGTTTCTCCAGCTGGCAACAATGCTATAAGCAAAACCTTTGGCCTTTTTGGTTTCTCTGGCATATTATAGGCCACACTCGATTTGAAATTTCTACAGATTTACCTGGGTTTTGGTTGAAAAAACCAACAATTATAAGGCCTTTATAAAAGCCCAGGAGGAGGACAAAAGTGTTTTGAGTATACAGTTTGAGTGTTGCAAGATGTCAATGAGCAAAATATATCTGTTTAAAGCCACCTTTCCCAGCTTGTTGGGAATGGATGAACCATCAATATCGGTTTCTCTCAGCTTCTCATTTTTCCAACCTTAAGTTCCATTCACCCGCTTTTAGCATCAATTTTTGATCTTTTTCTAATCTTTCTTAAAAGGTCCAGACAAAAATGATAGTTATGTTTTGGTTCCCCTCTTGGCTTGGGGAAGGGCCAATGAGGTGGCTTCACATTCAATTGCAAACAGATTTCTGCCCCAATCCTGCAATATGGTTCCTTCCACATGTTTGGGACTACAACTCCCATCGGCCCCAGCAAGCATAGCTGAAGGACAGCAGCTTCTGAAGAGCGCCATCTTGGGAAATGTTGCTTTAAATTCTTTGGCCAAAGTCCAAAGGGCTCTGCTTCAGCAAACATTTGTCTGAAGAATAATTTCTAGGCCAGTTTCGTGTGCTGTACCCTCAGGGTATCGTGGCAGCCTCTGAAGTCTTCAGGTGTCCTTTCCTTAAAGGTAAAGGGACCCCTGACCATTAGGTCCAGTCGTGGCCGACTCTGGGGTTGCGGTGCTCATCTCGCTTTATTGGCCGAGGGAGCCGGCATACAGCTGTGGCCAGTATGACTAAGCCACTTCTGGCGAACCAGAGCAGCACACGGAAACGCCGTTTACCTTCCCACCAGAGTGGTACCTATTTATCTACCTGCACTTTGATGTGCTTTCGAACTGGTAGGTTGGCAGGAGCTGGGACCAAGTAATGGGACCTCACCCCATCGCAGGGATTTGAACTGCCGACCTTCTGATCGGCAAGTCCTAGGCTCTGTGGTTTAACTCACAGTGCCACCCGCGTCCCTTGTCCTTTCCTTAATGTTAGCTTTTTGTTTGTTAAATTCTAAGTTATCTAACAAACGTACTTTAATAAAAGAAATAAGTTACACGTTCTTCCTGGGCAGTAACCGGAGCCAGGCCTCCTTAGTTTCGGCAAGGTTGCCTCCAGACTGTATCCTTACCCCAAATGTAATTGATTAGTGCACTACAGCAGGCGATTAATTAATCCAGCCTTCTTTAAATGGGCTGAAAACCTGCCATCTAAACACATGCAAACGTACCTTCTTTTTTAAAAAAGATAAGAACACGATCAGGTTGTCTGCCATGTTTGTGCAGGCAACATTTGGAAAGTTGCGACTGTTGCTCACTCTAGTCCTGTTTAACCTTCGTAAAGTTTTCCCTGAGTGAAGAGTTCATGATTTAGAGCAGTGATGGCCAAACTTGGCCCTCCAGCTGTTTTAGGACTACAGTTCCCATCATCCTTGACCACTGGTTCTGTTAGCTAGGGGTGATGGGAGTTGTAGTCCCAAAACAGCTGGAGGGCCAAGTTTGGCCATCACTGGTTTAGAGTAATTCCAAAACCATCAAGCTGCGTAATGTTAACTTAGCCTCCCCCAACCTGATACCTTCCAGTTATTTTCTGCTGCAGCTTTCATCAGCCTCAGCCAAAACATCTGGAGAGCACCAGGTTGGGGAAGGCTGCTTTAAAACATCTGGCAACATGCTATGCCTTGCAGACATGAGCAGATGTGGTACAGTATCGCAGTAGGGTTGTTTCTGACGGTTCCAAAAGTCTAAAAATAGCAGCCGTGGTTTTTTTTAAAAAAAATCAATAGAAAATGTTCTTTGATATTTATTTTACAGCAACAAGACTTTAGACATTTATTAATGAGCAAGATCTTTTCAAAGCTGAAGTAAAGGTTTCCTACTGCTGTTTGCTGCATTTGAGCCCATTCTGCATTTAATTGAAAACAATTGTGGAGCCCTCTGGCCTCCTTCCCTGGGCTACATTCTCATCTGAGAACTGAAAGCTGCTCAGGCTTTACGTCTCCTCTGCTTAAGGGTCAAGATGCTCTTGAAAATACCTGGGCAGAGATGGGGCCAGCCATTCTCACCTGGATTCTCTCCTGCATATTCACTTTTGAGCAACAGAGTTCAAGGGGAGTGTTGATAAGCTGTGAGGGAATGCCCAGGAGATCTACAAGGATGATAAACAACCTAGAAGAAAAGGCTTAAGGCATTGCATGTGTTTAGCCTAGAGAAAAGTAGATTGAGCGAGATAGGAGAGAGATCTTGGCAGGTGTTTGCTGGCCAAATGAGCTGAAGAAGGGCCAGAGTGGTCCTTATCCAGCACTGATAAAAACCCAGCAAGCTTCTTTCCTCCCAAAACTGTTTAAAGGAGACAACCCCAGAATCAGGCACTTTTAGCTGGCAAAAGCCTTTGCTTCATCTGTTTAGTTAAGAAGTTTATTATCTTTTCCTTTGCCAAGTCATCTTCGCAGGGGTTTATTGAAATTTAAAGCAAAAGTATTTTTTAAAAACCTGATCAGGGGGGTGGAGCACCTCCCCCATGAGGAAAGGACACAGCGTTTGGGACTTTTTCGTTGAGAGAGAAAAGGCAAGGAAGAGGTGACATGACAGACGTTGGTTAAATTAGGCATGATGTGGAGAAATAAATCAGGTTTTAGTGGATTCTCACCAGCCCCATCCCATGTGCCCCTATGATGCTGGGTCTGATGGGAATTGTGTACCCAACCAGATTGACAAAAACTGCTTTATGGTTTGTTTGCTCATTGGAGAGGCAACTCTTGAAGGAGCAAACCTTGGTTTAGCATTATGTGCAAACGCAACCTATGTCTACCACTGGATCACACCGCCTGTGCACATGCTTACTGATATTTCCAAGGAATCTAAAAGGTTACTCTTGCCTGATTCTTCTTGAGCAAGACCTGTCAGTTCCAGCGGAATAGAGCTTTAGGGTTCAGACCAGGTAACAGATTAGAAGGTCCTACGTTTTTATTTTATTAAGCTGCAACGCAGCACATCCTGCTTTTTCTAGTCAAGGACTGCACAGACAGAGAAGCTAGACTCTTGATCTCTGATTCTGGGGGTGGAGAATCTTGCAAGGAACTGAACGGATAAACAATACATCTAAAATCTTGGGGAGGGGCCCTGGGTCAGGGAAGAGAACATTCTTTGCATGGCAGAATGTCTCATGCCTGGATGAACATGGGAAGCTGCTTTATCCCCGGTCAGACTGCTAGACTTTCTACATTAGCATTTTCCAGACTCTCCAGGGATTCAGGTGGTGGTGTAATCTTCCTAAGCACTAACTGAAGATGTACTGGGAGGGAGGAATCGCCTGACTCAGCTTTCTCCATTCATTCATTCATGCATGCATGCATGCATGTCCACCGTCCACTGACTGCAGTCTCAAGTGAAGAGTGATTCCTTGCATGTGTGAAGGTGCTACCACAGATCGAGCACCACAGGTAGAACTTAAATACCTCTGGGATAGCCCAAAGTCACATGAAATGCTTCAGATGCAGAATCGCCAAGACTCAGAGGACTTCCTGGTGCTGTAGTATCTTTAAAGGTATCAACTCCTGAGAAAAAGAGGAGGAACAGCTCAGGGTTTCTTACACTGCCTCCAACGCAATGCTTGTCAATGTGTGACTACATGTGCGGTGGCAGAAAACACACTCAGCACACAAAAGTTCCCAGTTTCCAGCTTTAGCAGAGGCCTTTCTGCCCAAGGCTCTGGAGAACTGTAGCCGGTCTCTGCTGCTGAGCTAGATAGATTGGTGCTCTGTCTCAAGAGCCTGGTGTGTTTGCTGGCCAGTCCTCAAGTGCTGAACTATCAACATGTGTACATGTCTGAACCTACACCGAAACCCCCACCTCCTCAACACGCCAGGATCAGCAAAGCCCTTGATTGCTACCTTAGGTCAGAAGCAGCCTCTCTATGTGGCCATTCTTCCACCCCCACCCCCCACTTTTGTTATTTTAACTGTCTGGCTCTTTAAAACCAAAGCCGCTGAGCTGAACTCTGGCCAAACCTAATTTTGTCTGTGCTTGCTTATCCCAAAAGCCTGATGACACCAGTGAGGAATGGCTCAGAAATATTAGCTGGTCTCTGGAAGCGAATAGTCTATACTTGAGATTAAATTTGGAAGCAACGTGATATAATTCATTCGAAGAGCATTTTCCTAACTTTGAGAAACAGCAGGGGTGAGGCACTCCAGAAATGGGGTCTGCCTTCAGATGAACTCACACACCATGATTTGGAGATGGAACAAACTCTGCATCAGCACACCTGAACAGTTTACGTCCCAGTTTGAGCAAAGTGCCGTTTGCAATTGCAAACCAAGTTCTCAAGCCAGGGTTTGTGATCCTGTTTTGCAGTTCTGATTTGTTTTTTTTTTAAACTTCTTTTTATTCATTTTCTATAACCAAACAACAGCAAAGAAAGAAAAAGAAAAATAGCCAACACATACCAAAAAAGAAAGAAAGAAAGAAAGAAAGAAAGAAAGAAAGAAAGAAAGAAAGAAAGAAAAGAAAACACCAACCAAAACAGAACACCCAAACCAACCAAAAGCTGCCAATCTTTAACGGTCAGGGTATTTGGGGTTTTCCAATTTTGTGCTAACAGAATCCTGGCAGATACAGTTGCATATTGAAACATTATATAATCTTCTTTCTTAATCTCCTCTCCGATCATTCCCAGAAGGAGGGCTGATTTGAAGGCTGTTTTGCAGTTCTGATTTGAAGGTGCACACTCTGGTTTGATCAAGCCCTGCTTTGCTGAAAAAGGTGTAACAACAAACTATGGTTTGACCATGTGTAACAGGAGGAGAGAGTGCATGAGCACAGCACTGGTTCATGATCCTCAGGTCCTAACCATAACATAGAGCATTGTTGGAATGCAGCTGATATTTAGCAAATAAAGTGTCTGGGGCCCCTGATTTCTTAGGCTGATAAATGAAGGGAAAGTTCAATTTGTTATGGCAGAGCCTCAACCTCTCTCTAGCTCAGAGTTCCATGCATTTCTCTGTCTTCTGATGCTCAGACCAGATCAGTGCTGCATCCTGGAGTTGCAAAGCACTCAATTTTTCATATAATCATAGAATTGTAGAGATGGAAGGGACCCCAAGACTCATCTAGTCCAACCCCCAGAGTACAGGAATCACAGCAAAAAATCCCTGACAGATGGCCATCCAACTTCTGTTTTAAAACTTGCAAGAAAGCAAATTGCACCATTTTCTCAGGTAGATGGAATCTCCTTGTAATTTGAATCGGTTGGTTCGGGTCCTCCCCTCTGAAGCAGCAGAGAACAAGCTTGCTCCGTCTTCCATGCAGAAGCCCACCAGCTGTTTGAAGATGGCTTTCATATCTCCTTTTGGCCTTTTTTACAGGCTAAACACCTGCATATCTGTGAAGCGGGGGTGTCCATGAGAGTGGTGAGAGGGGCTTCTACTTTCTACTTGCAGTAGCCTTTGTTGCTTTTATTATTTTATCCAGCCTCCCTCCCAAAAACTCAAATCGCTACAGGTGGTTTCTTCTACACCTTTACCTTCACAACAACCTTGTGATGGATGTAGGTTTGGGGGTGGGTGATTCCCTTAATTAAGCTTTGTGGTGCAACGGGGATTGGTTTATTTATTGCATTTCTAACCCAACTTTTTCTCCAAGGAGCTCAAGGTGGCACAGGTGGTTTTCCCCCAGCTCATTTCATCCCCACAACAACTCTGTGGTGTAGGTTAGGCTGAGAGGCAGTGACTCAGCCAAAGTCACCCATTGGGGATTCGAACTCAGGTCTCCCAGGTCCCGGGCCGCCATCCATAATCTCCCTGTCCTCTGTCCCCACACTGATCTTGCTCTCTTCTGCCTTCTCCTCTGCAGTCTGATGGTACGATCCTGGCCATTGCTCTGCTGATCCTGTTCCTTTTGCTGGCACTGGCTCTGCTGTGGTGGTTCTGGCCGCTCTGCTGCACCGTGGTAAGTTTCCTCCTGCCCACACTGGGATCTCTTCCCTCTTTAGCAGCTCCTCCGTGCGGACAGGCCAGTGATTCAAGTAGCAAGGAAATAGCTCACACCAGAAACCTGCATCTGCTCTGCCAAGTGTTTTGTACGGAACCAGGGATCTTGCTTTCCTCCCATCTCAGGTGCCCCAGTTTGTGTCCTGGGAGGTCAAAGCTGGAACTCGATCTCTACATCTGGGGCACAATATGAAGCAGGGCTCAGCCCCAGAAGCTGTTTTCCAGCCCCACTGCTACTTGGGCCTGGGCACATTCCTGGGCTCTCAGCAGGTGGGGCGGCCAGCCTGCATCTGAGCTGTACCTTTTCGAGCTTTTTGATCGGAATTGGCACTATTACAGGTGCCACATACGGTAATACCGATTCTGCATTTGTAAGAACGCAATCGTTTCGTTTGGCAGTACCTAAACTTTGGAACTCCCTGCCTATTGAGATCAAGCACTGTATTATTTCTGGCTCCTACTAAAAACATTTTTGTTTAGAGAAGCCTACCCAGATGCTTGGAAAGCTAATGAGAATTTTAACCTGTTTTGGGGAAAACAAATGGTATGTTTTAGATTCTACGTTGTAATTTTTCCTTGATTTTATTGGGGTTTTAAAAATAATTTTATAGAAATTTAAATAAAAATTATATCCTGCCTTTCCCCCAGACTGGGATTCAAGGTGGCTTACATGAATTAAAACAACACAGATAAAATACATGAATCTAAGCCATGTTGGGCTTCATAGGCCATAACCAGCATTTTGAATTTTGCCCAGAAACAGCCAGGCAGCCAGGGAGGGGAGCTGTTGTAGCAAGGGAGTTGCAGTCTCCCTTGGAGAGTTGAAGGTATTTTGAAGGGGTGTTAGCCACTCATGGTGTGTGTGTGTGGCAGGGGGTTGAAATTTGGAAGGGTGTTTTGGGCCAGAAGCAGCAATGGAACAACGGCAACGAAATTGTGTTTGCGTACTGTGTCAGAAGTGATCCCGCTTTCAAATTAATCTTAGGAGCTGTGGTGTGCCTCCATTTTGGCATGCCTGTCAGATTAATGCCCTAATGAGTGTGGGCCACGATGCACAGGCAGGCAGCAGCCAAGGACCCAAGACTGAGGTATCTGCAGAAGGCCTAGGGCAGGTGTCCCCAACCTGGGGCCTTCCGGATTATTTAAAAATAAGTGCCATTAGCCACAACAAGCACAGCTGGCAGTTGTCTAAAACTTCTGAAGGGCACCAAGTTGGACTTGGAGTGGTATCTGGGCAGACACCATGGTGAGTTACTGTTTAGTAAATTGTTGCACTTCTCCAGAAATCTGTTTGCTGTGCAGTTCCTTAAAAGGTAAGGGGACCCCTGACCATTATGTCCAGTCATGAACGACTCGGGTTGCGGTGCTCATCTTGCTTTACTGGCCAAGGGAGCCGGCGTCCAGCATGTGGCCAGCATGACTAAGCCACTTCTGGCGAACCAGAGCAGCGCATGGAAATGCCGTTTACCTTCCCGCTGGAGAGGTACCTATTTATCTACTTGCACTTTGACGTGCTTTCGAACTGCTAGGTTGGCAGGAGCAGGGACCGAACAACAGGAGCTCACCCCGTTGTGGGGATTTGAACTGCCAACCTTCTGATCGGCAAGTCCTAGGCTCTGTGGTTTAACCCACAGCGCCACCCGCATCCCAGTGTGCAGTTCCTTAGGAGCATAGAAAAAGGCACAAAATGTGGCACTTGGTTTGGGATGCAGATTTTTATGCATGTTTCTAGACCTCATGATTAGAACAGGAGGCATGAAAGTGCTGGGCAATGCCTGTGATGATGAGCCAGGGTGGTACAGTGCTTAGGGTTATGACCTAGGTTCAGTGGCGTAGCGTGGGGGGTGCAGGGGGGGCCAGCCTCACCGGGCGCAACATCTGGGGGGGCACTCGCACTCGCAGCTCTCTGCCCCTACCTGGCTCACGGGTTGGGGGGCGCAAATTACTTGCTTTGCCCCGGGTGCTGACAACCCACGCTACGCCACTGCCCAGGTTCAAATCCTTCCTCGGCCACTCACCAGATGACCTGATGGCCGGTCATTCCCTCTCAGCCTAACTGACCTTACAGGGGTGTGAGGAGAAAATGGGGAGGGGGGCTAAGTACTATCACCTTGATATCCTTGGAGGAAGGGGGGGAATACAAACATGATACAATAAATAATAAAGAAACGTTGGTGGTAATTATATTGTTGTTGATAACAAATAATGAGTGGGATTCACCTCAGAAGTCCCGTCAATGGAAACTGTACAAAGCCTTCTGCTTGTGCAATGGGACTTTCCTCCCTCCCCCCTTCCCAATTTACTTGGGAGGGGGTCAGGTGCACCCCCAGAACAGCAATGGGGAGATTTTGTGTGCCAAGCTGGAATGCTTGTGCTTACTAGGGTTGCCATACGTCTGGGCCTTTGGAAACTGTGTCCGGGAAAATCCGGTGTCGGGTTTTGTTGCGTATTATGAGATCTTGCATTTTTGAAATACAGCGACCCTAGCTGACAGAATGATCAACTTAATGTTAAATTCTTGATCAACTTAGTGTTAAATTCTTCCCAATGTGTTTCTATAATGCTTTTGAGTATTCAAACCACGAGAGAGAGAGAGAGAGAGAGAGAGAGAGAGATGTAACCTTCACAATATGCATGAAGATGGAGGGGCAGAAGAATCGGCTGCTTCTGATGTTTGGGGCCAGGGAGCAAGTTGCTTCTGTGCCCAGCACAACTCTTTGCAAAAGACGTGATTCCTGCATTTCCGGGGGTCAGACTCAATGATCCTTTGGGTCCCTTCAAATTCTACAGTTCTATGAAAAGCAGAGTGACAGCACAACCCTATGACTTGTACTCAGAAGTAAGTCCCGCTGAATTCAGTGAGACTTAATTCTAGGTAACTTTGCACAGGATTACATCCTGAATCACACAAAACATAAATGTTATTTAATAATAAAATAGAATAAATCACAATTTTTTGCTCAGTTTTATGCAGGAAGTGGGACAGGGAAAGTTTTCTGGGCAAAGAATCCGGAGAACTGGGTGCAGAATGTCTGATTTCTTGTTTTTTCGTTTTAGCGCAGATACTGATACCCTGTGTGTATCCACCCTTAGAAAGTGGGTCCCAGAACAGGTTGCCCTCCTGATAAGTGTGTTTGAGTAAAGCATGTGTTTTAATTTAAATGGAAACCGTTCCCACCCAGCTGTGCTCCAGGCGAGATAAATGGCCAGCGTCATTTGGGGGCTGGGGATAATTAAATTCACCGACTTCAGTGGAGGAGCGCCATGGATTTTTCTGGACCAAATGGTCTTCCTGGCAAACACCCATCGATAAACATAGTTTCCAAATGCATCATTGTTGATGATTCTCCAGTGTGTTCTGTCGAAGAAAGGATGAAAGATTGGGCTCATCACTCCAATTTACAGTAAATGTGGTGATGTCAAACCGAGGTCAGTTAGACAGTAAGTGAGATTTTAGTGTGTGTGTGTTCTGGCTCAGGCAGGAATCTCCTCCATCTTTCATTTCAGCAGGTGTCATACGCAGGTGGAGCAATGAGAGGCAGGGGCCCTATCCGGACATGCAACAGAATGAGAGGTTAGACTCCTGAGCTGGCAGTTTGGCCTGTGCCTCTTCAAACTTCAAGAGGGTGGGGAGGGGGATGCTGTTTTTAGCACGTCAGGAAGGGAGCTTCTAGCCTAATTCATTGCACTCCTTACAATCCTACTTTTCTACTTGGCAGCGGTTTCTCTTCTTTTTAAATGTAGGGAACAATTAAAGTATTCTTACGTGGCATCCCAATCTCTGAGCAGTGAGAGACCTCAGTGGTTCCAGGTGCTTATTCAGGGTTTGGTGGCGCTGTGGCCTAAACCACTGAGCCTAGGGCTTGCCGATCAGAAGGTCGGCAGTTTGAATCCCCGTGATGGGGTGAGCTCCCGTTGCTCGGTCCCTGCTCCTGCCAACCTAGCAGTTCGAAAGCACGTCAAAGTGCCAGTAGATAAATAGGTACTGCTCTGGCAGGAAGGTAAAGGGCGTTTCCGTGCGCTGCTCTGGTTCGCCAGAAGCGGCTTAGTCATGCTGGCCACATGACCCAGAAAAACTGTCTGCAGAAGCGGACAAACGCCGGCTCCCTCGGCCTGTAAAGCAAGATGAGCACTGCAACCCCAGAGTCATTCGCAACTGGACTTAACTGTCAGGGGTCCTTTACCTTTAGCTTTTTTCCTTGGAATGAAGGTCAACGGAAACTGCGGTGTCTTTATGCTATATGGTTTTATTTACACATCTACAGAAGATGAGCATAGGAAGAAGGGGCTCACAGCATTAGCACCCCAACAGATATTGCCTCACTATGAGTCACAGCTTTGGACCCTGCACAGATTAAGCATGTCTCTGTGTGCTGGTCCCGGGGGGAAGGTTACCGTTGGCGTAGTCAAAGTCCGGTCCTGGGTCACTAGCCTGGAAACAGTCCACAAGGTGCGGGGCGAGGTCCGAAGCAGGAAGCCGGGCGGGGACAGGAACACTGGAGGGTCAGGTCTGGGTCCGGGCAGGAGCAGGTACTCAACGACGTTGCTCCCACAACCTGGGACCGGGCTGACTGACCTTTATCTTCTCTGAGGCCAGGGGCGGCCCCGGCCCCCAGGAGATCCTGCTCTCCTGGCCTTAAGGCGAGCACTCCTCCTGGGAGAAACCAGTTCCCTCCGCCTCTCTGCCCCGAGCCTCTGCAGTTCAGGAGAGGCTGTGGAGTTACTGGACCCAGGGGGAGACTCTCCTTCCTCTGGCAGGGCCGGGAGAGGTGCACCTGTAGGCACTGTGTCCTTAATCACCTCTGGAGCCAGAGTGGAATCACCTGGTGCCTGCTCCTGAGGATCTGGCACAGGTGCAGGCGCTTCAGATCCAAGGCCCTGCCCCAGTTCAGCCGGCCCTGGAGGCGGGGACTCCTGTGCAGGCTGGGATTCCTCCGGTTCAGCCTCTGAATCGGATTCCCAGGCCATCACACTCTGTGTCTCCTGTTTCCAGGTTGCTTCCAGCTCAGCACACACTCTCTGGATATTGTTCTCATACCTAGCAGCTAGGTGAGGGTGGTAGTGGAAGAAAGCCGCTTCCCATTAGCCTGTAGGGCACCATCACTTAGTTGTGGCTCTTGCAACTTGGCTCATTGTTTTGGGATGTTGGTCTGCAGCATGGAGTGTCCTAGTGGCACATTCCAATGCCTCCCCATTTCAACCTCATTGTTCTCCAGCATGTGCAGACCAGAGTTCCCTTTAACTGAACTCCTGAGGTTCTGCTTTTCTGTTGTTAGCTGGCAGCAGAATTGCAAAAGAGCAGGAGTGAGCAACCTGCAACCCTGCCAGGGACACAACTTGTACTGGGGAGTCCCAAAAAACATAAGAAGAGCTTCCTGGATCAGGCCAGTGGCCCATCTAGTCCAGCATCCTGTCCTCACAATGACCAACCAAGGGGACATCATTTGCACACTCCAGACAAGACAAGGACATGGTGGGAACAAAGTAATGTGATGAAATTTCAAAAGGGATAAATGTAAGGCTCTGCACTGAGACAGGACTAACATGATCCACAAATACAGGTTGGGGGTGTAAAAAGGATCTAGGGGTCTTAGTAGATCACAAGCTTAACATGAGTCAACAGTGTGATGCAGCAGCAGAAATGGGCAATGCAATTCTAGGCTGCATCAAAAAAAGTAGAGTGTCAAGATCAAGGGAAATAATAGTCCTGCTCTATTCTGATCATGGCCACTGGTCCCATCACCTCCTGGCAAATAGAAGGGGGAAGAAATGGAGGCAGTGAGAGATTTTACTTTCTTGGGCTCCATGATCACTGAAGGAAATCAGCCGTGAGTGCTCACTGGAAGTACAGATCCTGAAGCTGAGGCTCCAATACTTTGGCCACCTCATGAGAAGAGAAGACTCCCTGGAAAAGACCCTGATGTTGGGAAAGATGGAGGGCACAAGGAGAAGGGGACGACAGAGGATGAGATGGTTGGACAGTGTTCTCGAAGCTACCAGCATGAGTTTGATCAAACTGCGGGAGGAAGTGGAAGACAGGAGTGCCTGGTGTTCTCTGGTCCAGGGGTTCACGAAGAGTCGGACACGACTAAAGGACTAAACAAGGTTCTGCCTTGGTCAGACCTCATTTGGAGTCCCGCGTCCAGTTTGAGAAGGATATTGACAAGTTGAAAGGTGTGCAGAGGAAGGCAACAAAGAGGGTCAGGGGTCTGGAAACCAAGCCTTATGAGGATCGGTTGAGGGACATGGGGATGTTTAGCCCAAAGACTAAGAAGTGAAAGGATAGCCATCTTCAAATATGCGAAGGGCTGTCCCAGGGAAGATGGAGCCAACTTGTTTTTTGCTGCTTCCGGGGGAAACGACCAGAACCAATGGATTCAAATAACAAGAATTGTGATTCTGACTAAATCTTAGGAAGAACTTTCTGATGGTAAGAACTGTGGAATGGACTGTCTCAGAAGGTGGTGGGTTCTGCTTCATTTGAAGTCTTTAAACACAGCTTGGATGGCCATCTCCCAGGAATTCTTTACCCGTGATTCCTGCCGTGCAGGGGGTTGGACTAGATGAACCTTGGCAGCCCCTTCCAAATCTATGATTCTGGGAAAGCATGACTCCAAATGCCATAATTCTCATGGAAATATCTGGCGATGAGAAAAGTAATATTGGATCCGTTAGGAAAAAATTGGTTCTCACCCTCGACTTTAATTAACCCAAAGGATCTGAAATGTTGGAGGAAAGAGGAATGTAAGAATAACTGAAGAATGTTTGATTATTATTGAGGGTGAAGCTGGAGAGGAAACGCAGATGCTCAGCTGTAACCCCCAAGGAACAATTACAGTGGAACTTACACATTTTCCCATCAGCGTGGAAGAAATAATGAGGTTCAGAATGGTGTGACAGCCACCCTTTCCATCCATGGAGCTAATGACAAGCATTGTTTATCTGGCCTATTAGGATGCTTTCCAAAAAAAATAACATTGCTTGATTATTATTATTTTAAGCGAAGAAACATAAGAGGAAAGTTGTGAGCAATAATCTTGAGCAAAATGTGCACAGTGGAGACAGCACCAGGCAACCCAGCGGAAAGTTTTCTTTTGCAAACCTCCTTGGAACGAGTTGCAAGCTTAGCAATGGCTAGATTCCTGCTGGATCAAGCCAAGGACCCATCAAGTCCAGCATCCTGTTCTCACAGCGGCCAACCAGATGCCCGTGGGAATCCAGGGAGCAGAACATGAGCACAAGAACCCTCTCCCATCCCATCCCATGGCTTTCTGCAACTGATATTCAGAAGCGTTGCTGCCTCTGATTGTGGAGGTAGACCATAGCCATCACGGCTAGGAGTTCCTGATATCCTCCTTCTCCATGAATTTGTCTAATCCATTTTTAAAGTCATCCAATATAGTAGCTATCACTGCCCCCTGTGGCAGTGAGTTTCATTGGTTAACTATGCGCTGCATGAAGAAGTATCCATCATGAGATTTAGATGCTTTGGGTCGAAAGTGGTGCGTTGTTTTTAGCCTAGCTTTTTTTGTTGTTTCTGTGAATGGAATTCGTCTCTGCCTGTTGAAGCTAAATGGGCGAGACATTATGGGGCAACACCTACTGCATTTGGCTTCGCTCCGTGACCCAGTGTGCTTTGCTGCTGCTGCTGCTGGTGCTGCTGGTGCTGCTGCTCCCATTCTTTATGCCATCAGCTCATAGCATGGTGCTTGCCATTCATACTATTGAGCAGTGGAAACAAAGAAGCAGAAAAAGGAAAGGAAAATGTCTGGTTTTAATCTCAGTCCCCCTCTGTGGCAGGGATGGACACAGGGCGGTATATGTTTCATGTTAAACAAAGCTGTCCATGTATACATTTTTCATTCTTGGAGCTGAAAATGAAATGCAAACATTTAGAGCGTAGACATATCATGGTCCCAGGACTTGGACTCCAGTGCTGCTGCCTTGCAAGAGGAGGGCTGGAACATCGCAGACCCTAAGAAGTCAGGGAGAGCTTTTCCTTGGCCCCTCTCCACAAGGGGCTAAAAGCAGAGCAGTGTTGAGCAAGGCACAAACAGGACTGACACATTCACAAGACAGTATGAAGAAGCAGATTCTCTTAACAATATCCTTTCACAGTTTCTTTTTACAATTTTTGCATCTCTTGACATGTAGGCCATCTGTTAAAGCATATCCTATCCACTACAACAGCTAGTAAATGCTCCTCCACCATCAATTTTATCTAATCCCCTTCTACAGCTATCCAAACTAGAAGCCAACATGATATATTGTGGCCATGAGTTCCATCCATTTACTATGCACTTTCTTTGTCCATCACTGCATACACCTCTTGTTGGTGGGTTTCATCGAATGATGCTGCATTCTTACGAAAGAAGGAGAGGAGGTGGAGAAAACCCTCTTTCAGATACTCCCTTGAAGAGCATGTTGAAGACTCTTCAGTGGCCTCTCCCTCTAGGCACTTGTGTGGATTGGGCCCTGAGAGGGAAGGCATACTTTAAGCAAAAAGTAAGGTCTTCCATCCTAGAGCTTCAATATGCTGATGACAACATAGTGTGTGCACACTCGGAGGATGGCCTCCAAACCATCCTAAATATATTTGCAGAAGCTTATGAAAAGCTTGGCCCATTGCTCAACATCCAAAAAACCAAAGTGCTGCACCAACAAGCACCAAACAGCCCCTCTGCAGCACCACAAATCCAACTCAATGGTGTAACATTGGAAAATGTCGGTCACTTCTCCTACCTGGGCACAGGGCCAACATTGATCGCCTGAGCTCTGTGAGTGCAGCTTTCTCCTGATTGAAGTGCAGAGTGTTTGAGGACCAGGACATTTGCAGGTAAACTAAAATGCTTATTTACAAAGCTATTGTACTGCCAACCTTACTATATGCTTGTGAAACATGGACCACTTACAAACACCATCTCCAACTCCTCACAAGATTCCATCAACAGTGTCTCTGAAAAATTTTGCATATCACTTGGGAAGGCAGGTGAACTTATGCCAGTGTACTGGAAGAAGCAAAGATCACCAGTGTTGAAGCAATGATTCTTCAACATCAACTTCGTTGGACTAGTCATGCTGTTCAGATGCCTGATTATTGTCTTCCAAAGCAACTACTCTATTCCAAACTTAAAAATGGAAAGTGTAATGCTGGCGGTCAACAAAAGAGGTTTAAAGACTCTCTCAAGGCAAATCTAAAATAAAAAGTAGTATAAACACCAACACTGGCCTGCAAGTGCTCCAATTGGAGAACAGCCTTTACCAAAGGTGTCATGGACTTTGAAGACGCTCAAACTCAGCATGAAAAATGCTGGCAGACCCTCACCATGATCAACTCCCGCCCAGAAACCTATGTCCCCACTGTGGAAGGACGTGTGTATCCAGAATTGGCCTCCACAGTCACATATTGGCTCACTGTTAAAACCGTGTTCATGGAAGACAATCTTACTTGGCTACGAGTGCTCTTCAAAGAAGACAGGTGGGCAGGCAAAGGCTTGGAGAGGAGGAGGAGGGGCCCAGAGAGTGGGCTGCACAAAATCTCAAACCAGCAGTCGATCTGTACAGTGGTTCCCAAAGTGGGTGAGACTGCCTTGAAGGGAATTACCTGGGGGGGGGGCAGGCCAAGAGGCACGGGGGCAATGGAGGTGTAAAAGACTATTAGACTTGAAAAGCTGGAATCACTGGATGAGGTTAATCAATTTTGTTGAATCAGTTAAACCAAATAGTTTTAATTGAATTGATGTGGACTAATTGTTACTGCTTTGAAATTTATTGTACTATTATCTTCCTTAGTGGGTTGTGCAAACCACTATTCTGAACAATGCTTTCTGTAGGATAGGGGGCATCTGGGGTGAGTTTATGGTTTTCCAGAAGAAGTTTGGGAACCACTGACCTATACTTATTGATTTGTATGGTGCTGGTGAATTAAACCTCCTGTAGCTCCAGTGGCCTGATTTATTTCGCTCCTTCTTACGTAGGGAGAGATTGAGCTCTCTGTTCCTCTCCAAGGCTGCTGCATCTGAGGTCTAGGAGAGATGCTTGTCATGCCTCTGTTTTTGCTTTCCTGCTGGATGGACTCCATGCTACTCTTGGAGAGAATCGCTGTGGCATTTGCCAGCTCCTTGCTACGTTGGAGATGCTTTTGTGTGTGTGCAAGAAATAGCAGCCTCGCACTCACATCAGCTTTGACAGTTTCTATGGTGAAGACCCCAGGCCTATTTTTTTAATAGAAAACCCAAACACAACCCCTCACATGCAGAGTGAAATTCTGGACTCAATGTACTTTCGTTAAATGTATTTATTTAATTTTCATCCCACCCTTCCTTCAAGGAGTGTTGGCTGGCATCTGTGTTCATCCATCCCACATTTTATCCTCAGAGCTATCCAGGAGAGATGGGCGGGGGACAAAGCTACACTTGATCCTTGTTGCTGTGTGCCAGGGAACAAATCAATTAGGCAAAATGTGGATTTTGTGAGTACGTATTATTGTGGGTTTGGTGTGGGTGAGACTGGATGATGCCCTGAGCCCCTTCCAGTTCTTGCCATCCTGCACCCAGGGAGAGTTAAAATGTAAGTGAAGAGTTTGCTGAACTGGTCAGACAAGTTTCTTTGTAAGAAATGACCTTAGCTGGCTACTCAGGTGTCCTGGTCAGCATCTCAAAAGAATGAGGCAGTTTGTGAGAGCTACACCTAAGTGATGGTGCCCTTCAGGCTAAGGGGTGGGCCTCTCTTCCATCCACCTCACTTAGTTGCATGATAGCCGGAGAAAGTTTGTCCATGCACTGTCCGTGCTTAGAACTACTCTCTAACCATTTTTTGACATGTTCTGGGAAGTGAGTCTTGACTGAGTTTAAAACCTGACTGTAGAGCAGCCTGGCTATGGACTAACCCCCTGTGTTTCTTCTTCATTCTTTTTAGATCATTAAGGAGCCTCCCCCACCCCCCATGGAAGACAGTGAGGTAAGTGCCCACTTCATTATGGCTTCTGAATTGCTTTTCTTGCCTTTGCTTTGTGTCTTTGCCCTGTGGGGAACTCAATCACACCGTCCACCCCTGCAGAAAGCAGCTTTGCCAGCCCTCTGCTTGAGGCTTGAGAAGCACTGAGCCTTGGACTTGCAAAGCTCCTTTTGCAGTGCTTCTCTATCACCTGACAACCAGCTGGAGCGTATTGTGCAAGGGACTTTGACAGGTAGGTTGTAATGGCACCAGGTGATTGACAGGTGGGTTTTTCCTGCTGGCCTGTCAAAGTTGGCCTGTAGGGCTGGTGGGGATAGATACGGATCTGGCCCACCAGGCCAATCACCTTCCCTACTCCTGTGTGTCTGTTATGTGCTGGCTATCTCCCTCGTATTAATTCAAACTGTACTGTGTCATTCAGTAATAAGATGATGGATGCGAAATGTGATGTGTTTGCTGTTGATCACCTCCTTTTCTTTGAAACCTCCAGATGTTGCTCTGAATCGTGAAACCTCTTGAATTATGTTGCCGTTTGAGTTCTGCTTGTTTGTTTTCATTGAGAACTTCGGTTTGAGTGAGGCCCTAGCTAACCAACACCATCAAAATCCCGTGTCCTGGTGATTATTCTCCTGGGTGCAAACCTGAGCATTTGTTCATGGAAATGGACAGTTCGATTCAGTTCCCAAATCTGAATTGCTGTGTTGTTGTCTCAGGTCCATGTCTTCACCCACATGGCAAGAGGGCCAAGCCACTAGCCAGCCTGTAATTGGATAATGCTTGCAACTGATGTCATCTTGCCCACTTAACAACTAGCGATAGACACACTTGGCAGATCCGTTGCATTCAGTAGCATGGTTGCAATTTAGCAAAAAAGGTGATTATGACTTCTGTTGAGAGGAGCCTTCTTGCAAGACCAAAGCAATCATCTGTGTTCTTTTCCTGGAGAGACTGAACTTCTAGAAGCCATTGCTGTTCCAGCATCTGAGCCCAAGCACTGTTGACCTGGGTAGACTAAGGGAGGTCTGCAGCTCAGTGTCAGAGACAGGCTTTGCATGGAGAAGGACCCAGGTTAAAACCCTGGCATTTCCCCGTAAGACTGAGAAAGGCTTTTGTCTTAAATCTTGGAGAGCTGGTGCCAGGTAATGCAGATGATCCTGACCTTGATGGACCAATGAGCTTTGACTCAAGATTTGTCATGGATGCAGCCTCATTGTTTCCTATAAGAGGTATCTTTGCCTCGGACCACTTTGGACAGGACCTGCTTCAACTCTGTCTCCCTGTTCACTGTCAAGGGGTGATAGTTTGGAGAAGTGGAAGTCCACACCAATGGAGGGCTTCCCTTCACTAGTCATTTTTAGGGTGCCTTTTTCCACCCTTGGATAATCTGATGGAGGTGGCCTCCATTGGCTTGCGCAGGGCAGGGAGGAATGCATGCACCTCCCCAAAAAAGCCTCCTCCAGGATCTTGGGACAATAGAGAAGGGGTGCATTCCCCCATCTTACCCATGTTGAAGGGGCAAACAAGTGGGGCAGTGGCCAAAGCTCAGAAGCTGTGTCCAGTACATTAGAACCAGCTTGCTTTACTTCGGGGAAGGTTCACATAAGCTCGTAAGAGACCATTTGCATTCAGTATTTGGGCTTCAACCAAAGTGGGTGCAACTTCCTAAAATATCACCCCATGGGGTTCTCAACCTTGTCGCATAGTGAATAAACATGAATGACTGGAGCAGAGATTTAGCTCCAGTGACAAAGGAATCTTTTTTCTCTGTGGTTCTGGTTCTATCTAGTTCATGGTGCTGTTGGTCTAGCAGAGCCGGTTCAGAAACTAACATGTTCAACAAAATGTATAACTGTATAAGAACCTAAGAACAGCCTGCAGCATCCTGTTCTCACAGTGGCTGAAGTGTGAGAACAGTTGTGGAAAACTAGCAAGCAGGGCCTTCTGGAGGCATAGGGACTGCCTTCTCCTCCATGAATTTGTCTAATCCTCAAGTTAGTGCCCATCCCTGCCTCCTGTGGGAGGGAGTTCCATAGTTTAACGAAATGCTTCCTTTCATCTGCCCTGAATCTTCCAACATTCAGCTTCGTTGGATTCACAAGTTCTAGCAAAGGTTATTCTAACTCTAGGACAGCCTTTGGCCACCTGGTTCCCGCCAGATGTTTTGAACCACAACTCCCATGAGCTCCAAGCAGCACAACTGATGGGAATTGTAGTCCCAAACACCTGGACTGCTTTGGGAACCTTAGGCTAAGTAGTGGAGTGCCCTTGTGAGGTTCATAGGAGGGAATATCAGATGAAGCCCAAGCTTTTCCAGAAAAGGAAAGTTTTGCTAAAAGACTAAAATAATATGCAGTATACTTGAAGGCTGTCCCAGAGAGGAAAGGGTTATAGAGGGAGTGGGAAAGGAGTTGGCAGAGACCCCAAGGCTGCTGCACAGTTATGCTTTAGCAGGGGGGAAGGGAAGGGGAAGCAATGGAAGTTGGAAAACTGGCAAGAGAGACAGAAAGAAATAGGAAGGGAGCAAGTTATACCTTTCCTTCCATATGATCTGTCCAAAAACATGTCAATGGAGGGGGGGAGGGTCCTCAGCTCCAGGGTGAATCCCCCCAAAGAGAAACCATGGCATGGCATTGTTGGTCAATGATTGCTGGATGAGTTTGTGTGTGTGCAGCGATGAATATTCAAAGGCTGGTATTCCAGGAGTCAGTCAAGCTGAGTATGTCTCACTAAGATTGTTTTCACTCAGATCATTGATAGTGCCAGAAAGACCAAACTAATGACAGCCTGGGTAATGACCAGAAGGAGGATATTTCGATAAACAAAAGGGAAGGATGGTCGTCTAATAGTCTAAACTGGATACTAGCGGAGTAGAATCACTGTGGCCAGAAGAGGCCACAGCTGTTGGACTAGCCTTGGCTGGTGGAAGGCACACTTGCACTGCCCCACCGTGGCCACATGAAACCAAGCTGGCTCCACCTTCAGATATTTGAAGATGGCTATCGCATCACCTCTCAGTCATCTCTTCTCCAGGTTAAACCACCTCAGCTGCCTCAGCTGTTCCCTTGATCACCTTGGTCTTTTAAGCAGACTGTTAGACTTCACCTTCCTGGGCAGACAAAGGGGGGGGGGAGAGACCCCTTCTCATTTAACAACATTCTCGTCCTTCAGGTTGATGCAACTGTTAAGAAAGTAGCTATAAAGTTAAAGGGACCCCCTGACCATTAGGTCCAGTCATGACTGACTCTGGGGTTGCGGCACTTATCTCGCTTTATTGGCCTAGGGAGCCAGTGTACAGCTTCCGGTACTAAGCCACTTCTGGCGAACCAGAGCAGCACACGGAAACACCGTTTACCTTCCCGCCGTTTACCTTTATCTACTTGCACTTTGATGTGCTTTTGAACTGCTAGGTTGGCGGGAGCAGGGACCGAGCAACGGGAGCTCACCCCGTCGCGGGGATTCGAACCGCCAACCTTCTGATCAGCACGTCCTACACTCTGTGATTTAACCCACAGCGCCACCCGCGTCCCTAAGAAAGTAGCTAGTCAACTGTTAATTTAAAATAAAGCACCAAAGTTTTCGACTCAATAAGTATGAGGGATCTTTGAAAACTCATAGGAATCAAGACAGAGAATCATTACAGACCTTAAATACCCTCCCCAGAGAGTTGTATTCCTGTGCTGTACTGAATGAAATCTCGAACACGATTTTGTGTTTATGTGTTACGCTGGATCTGTTGCCAAATGCATCTTGCTTTTCCACCGAAAGCATGACTTAATAGGGGGTCCAACCTCAGTACCAGGTTAGTGAAGTGCTTCTTGCAGGTGTAGGAGGATTAAGGCCCAGCAACCCTGCACCCCTGTAGCTTTCGGAGTCGGTGAAGATTTGGCAGCCGCCCATTTGCACTGCAGAGCTGTTGGTCTAGCTTTTATCTGTGTTTATTATTCCTTTCCAGATTGTTTCCTTTTTCCCTCTCCCTGAAAGATCTCATGGGCAGATATAGTTAAATAAACTGGAGGGCAAGCAACGGCGCTCAGTGCAGCAGGAAATTGCATTATTACCCACCAGTGTGTTGTACAGGCCGTCTCCCCCTCCTCTCCCGGTCACCCCAGGCTCACGCCTCACTGGTGGGAAGGGCAAAGGCGGGGAGAATGGCGCCTTGCAGCAGAGCCAGGGACCTCTAGGGAAGGGTGTGGAACTTGAATGCAACCCTGATGTGATTGGGAACAGATGAGAAGCAGGTTCTGGGCCTGGAAGGTGAAGCTTTCGCAAGCAACACTGGGTCACCGAGGTAGGGAGTGCGCTGTGGGAAGAAGAAGCTGCTTCCTGTAGCCAAAGCAATAGTTCACTAAGCCAGTGGCAACTGAAATTTTAAACATCTTATGACTGCACAGCATAGGAGCCAATTTTGGGGGCCGAGGTCCCTTCCGCAGCCCCCATAAAATATTTGAGAGTCCCCCGCAAAGTTGATGGGCATTGCCATTCAAATGGTATTCATGTGCTATGTCTTGGGATCGATGATGTGGGGCGGGACTTTCCCCCCTCCCCATATTTTATTTGTTGGCACCCCTGCCACGCAGAATCTCTGAGCTGTTCTTCTTGCCTTCCCAAACTAAAACTAAAAAGTTAACCATTGCTTTCATCTTCAAATACCGGAAAATGTCACATGGAAGATGGAGCAAGCTTGTTTTCCGCTGCTCTGGAGGGGATGACCTGAATGGATTCCAAGAAACTTTAAGAAATAATTTTCTGAGGGTAAGAGCTGTTCAGCAGTGCAACAGACACCCTACAAGGAAGGTGGTGGACGATTCTTCAGTGAAGGTTTTCAAACAAGGGGTTGGATAGCCACACATCAGGCATTTTTGAGCTGTGGTTCCTGTATTGCGGGAGGTTGGACTAGATTACTCTTAGGGTCCCCTTCCAGCTCCACAGTCCTATAATTCTATGACTCCATTGGCCGTACTGGTGAGGCCTGGTAGCTTTACTTTCACTATTGGTAATAATAAACAGGAGTACTCATTAGATTACAAGGAAAGAGTGAGTAACAGAACGTTTCAGTCAGCTGTTTTTGTTTCTTATAGCGGCATCAAAACATAAATAAATCAAGTAATGTTGGGCTCTTGTTTTGCTTTTCATTGTTGGTTTTGCAACTCATCCTCTGGCAGTCAGGTGACAGTTGACCCATCATGTCAAATAGACTCCACATGGCTGACTTCTCTCTCTCTCTCTCTCTCTCTCTCTCTCTCTCTCTCTCTCTTTCTTTCTTTCTTTCTTTCTATGCAGTAATGGAGCAAAAAATAGAAAAATCACCAACACCCACTTCAGAAAATCCCAAACTCCAAGATAGAAAATAGATATTGTAATATTTATATTTTATTGAAATGGCTTGTTTTGGAAAGAAATAATTTGTTTCCAGCCCCTTGATGCCAGATTTGAATCCTGAGAATATGTCATATTTTTAAGTATTTCCTGGCAACTGGCCTCTGGCCTCTGAGTTCTAGTCTGTGGCCCTCTAGGTGTTGTTGGGCAGCCCTGACCATTGGGCATGCTGGCTGGAACAGATGGAGGTGGAGCCAAATCAGAAATGCCTCAAATGGCATTTGGACCTGCCAAAGCTTTCCTCCTTCTTACCAAATAGCAGCAGCGCAGTCCATGTCACTAGAGAATCTTCACTACACAAACTCTGTTTTTAGCACCAGAGAACCATCACTTTCATATCAAAGAAATAACCTACCTCTAGCCTTTGGGCACCACAGAAAAACCAGGAAAATGTGTGAAGGAAGGCTCAGAAAATAGATCTACCTCGAGCAAAAATTATTTGGTAGAATTGAAGCGGTCAAGGGGTATGACAGACACCCAAGCTCTTCCTAATCTTGTTTCATTCCTAGCTGATGGGATGCTTTTTCCATGTGTTTTGAAGGGCTCTTGGAAGCAGAAACGTTCCGACGTTGCCAACAAATGATGCTCATTCAGGAACAGATGGTTCCAAATTTTGTAATGTGAGACAAATAAGTATTTTGGAGGAGAGGTTGCTGTTTTTGTGATGGTGGATCTCTTCTTGCAAAAAAAAAAATCTTTTTCAAACTGTAGCTAAAACAGATATATATATATATATATAATCAATCAGTGTCTCGTACTCTTAAATGCACTTTCTGGCTGGTTCAGGTGGGGGTGTTTTACCCGAGCAGCAGCAGCACCAGTGAGAAGACTATGTCAAACTATTCTTCCTGTGTGTTGGCCAGGAAATGGCTGTTTCCTTAAGAAAAAGAGGGAGAAATGTGGCGTGCAACGGGCAGGGGGCTTGCTTTTTTATTTCAGGAACCACCGGAACATACTGGTGCAAGAGAAAGACTAACTTGCATGCAGAAGGTCTCATGTTCAGTCTCCAGCAGCACCTCCAGTTACGGTGGGAATGTCCCCTGCCTGAAACCCTGGAAAGCTAATGCCGGTCAGTGTGGGCAGTACTGAGCTATTTGGACCAATGGTCTGACTCTGCATTTACTCCACGTTCCCAGACTAAAGCAGACCAAGTTGGGCCACCCGCTGTTGTTCGCCTTCTGGGTGTGGTAGCTCAGGTGCTAATCCTGGTTCTGAGAACTGGGTCCTTTACTCCAGTGTTTCCCAACCTTGGGTCTCCAGCTGTTTTTGGACTACAACTCCCATCATCCCTTGCTAGCAAGACCAATGGTCAGGGATGATGGGAATTGTAGTCCAACAGCAGCTGGAGACCCAAGGTTGGGAAACACTGCTTTACTCTGCCCTGAAATGCTAGAGCAGGTATAGGCAAACTCAGCCCTCCAGATGTTTTGAGACTACAATTCCCATCATCCCTGACCACTGGTCCTGTTAGCTAGGGATGATGGGAGTTGTAGTCCCAAAACATCTGGAGGGCCGAGTTTGCCTGTGCTAGAGGATTGCATGCCGTATTACGGTGAGGGGCACCCACCCACACCCAGGAGGGGCAGCAAAATACCCTGGTTGACCCATGGCCCCAAACATGCATGGGTGCAACTTCTGCTTGTGTGGGGTCAAGTGGGGCAGCGGAGTGGCTGAGGAATTCTGCTGGCAGCATATTTTCCTCCAAATCCGCGGTTCTCAACCTGTGGTCCCCAGATGTTGTTGGACTACAACTCCCATCATCCCTGAGCTCTGGCTTTGCTAGCTAGGGGTGATGGGAGTTGTAGTTCAACAACATCTGGGGACCCAAGTTGAGAAAGACTGCTCCAAATGTTTCTCTTGCTCACAGCACAGAAAATGGAGCCTCTCAACGTATTTTGAAAAGCTCCATCCTGTCACGGGATTTGCGTGGCTTCTTCTTGTGTTTTTCTCTGCTTTGATTCGGCACCGCTGCTGCTGCTGCTGCTGCTGTTGTTTTGAGTTTTCTGGCCTGTCAGCTCCTCCTGCCCCAAAATCTTAAATGGCTTGCAAGGTTTTTAAGGCCCTGCGGAGAGTGTCTTAAGCGTTGGTATTTCCTGTTGTGCGAAGGCCTTTGCAGTAACAAAGTGAGGAGAGCAGGAGAGAGAGAGAGAGAGAGAGAGAGAGAGAGAGAGAGAGAGAGACGGCAAGAAAAGAAAGTATTTGGATGGTTTCCCTTCCCGTTTTCAAGCAGCAGCAAAGAAATATGATAAAATAAAACCCTCGCGAAAAGCTCCATGCAAGCTCCCCGGCATGTCAGAGGATCTAGTAAAGTGGGAATTCTGCCTGCATGGAGCAGAGTCCTTTGCAAACGACCTACTTACACCCTTAACATTTATCCAAAGAGTCACACCATGCACTGAACTGATTTACACTCAAGGCAACCACAGCACTGAACCAGGGCTAAGGGGCCTCCGTCCAGGCATGTCACTATCCCTGACAAGGCACCCAGAGCTGCTGCAGTTTCATCTCTTTTCCTTCCTTCCTTGCAGGACCAGCCCAGGTCATTTTGTTGCCTGAGGCGAACCAGAAAATGGCACCTTCCCTCCCACGCAACCTTTCCTGCCCCCAGCTGCACATGTGTGCCAGCCCCTCCTTATCACAGAATCATAGAGTTGTTGAGTTGGAAGGGACCTTGAGGGTCATCTAGTACAGGCATGTCCAACTTCCAAGAGACTGCGATCTGTGAAAAAACAGGCAGTGATCTATTCATTGGATTGACAAAAGTTGTTGAGCTTTTTTTAGGAAGCCTAAGTTGTTGATAACCACAGCCTAGGTCTTGCCAATCAGGTTGGCAGTTCGAATCCCCGCAATGGGGTGAGCTCCCGTTGCGGGGTCCCTGCTCCTGCCAACCTAGCAGTTTGAAAGCACGTCAGTGCAAGTAGATGAATAGGTACCGCTCCAGCGGGAAGGTAAACAGCATTTCTGTGTGCTGCTCTGGTTCGACAGAAGCAGCTTAGTCATGCTGGCCACATGACCTGTATGCCGGCTCCCTCGGCCAATAAAGTGAGATGAGCGCCGCAACCCCAGAGTCAGTCATGACTGGACCTAATGGTCAGGGGTCCCTTTACCTTTAAGTTGTTGATCTACCATGGACCCCCCGCAATCAACCAGTTGATCACTGTTGGACATCCCTAATCTAGTACAACCCCCTGCAATGGAGAAGAGTCCTCAACTTCCCGAGAGAGCCAAAGAACTTGCCCGCCCACCTGCCTGACCCTTTAGGGGGCCAGTGTTTTCCAGCACCCTCCTTCTTACTTTGGACTTGCAGGCTGGACTACTTTAAGAGGAGCCCCCTGAGGAGAGGAGGGCTTGCTCTCTCTATCAACTGCCCTCAGTTCCATGTCTCTCTGCTGCTGGCTGCCTGGTCCCTAGAGCCAGAGTCCCCCCACCTCACCCCAAGACCAGAGGTAGCCAGTTTCCGGCTGGGCAGGGGAGAGGAGCCTGCTGGTTGGCCACCTGGAGGCCGAGCGCACCAGCCCCCGTCACCCCCACTCACTCCCCTCAGAGCCCTTGGGGCAGGGGGCCAGGCTT
The DNA here is from genome assembly GCF_964106915.1 of Podarcis gaigeae. Taxonomy (NCBI): domain Eukaryota; kingdom Metazoa; phylum Chordata; class Lepidosauria; order Squamata; family Lacertidae; genus Podarcis; species Podarcis gaigeae. The sequence continues at coordinate 5,355,464 of NC_139684.1, read as the reverse complement.
GATAGCCCCTTAGTGCCCCCCAAGAGTGCCCTTTGAAGTGACTGCGTCAGCTTGCTTCTTTGCAATGGCAGTTTCAGCCCTCCCGTGGTTTTAAACAACAGCATTTTAGTTTAGAAAAAAAAAAAGATGAGTAGGGAGCATTGCGGGAAGATGACTGATATTTTATAAAATTATGCATAGTGTGGAGAAAGCAGACCCAGAGGGGGTCATCCAGGGAAGCTGGACCTCTGGAAGATGCAGGACAGACAAAAGGAAGCCCTTCTTTGCACATCATTGCATACTTGGACTATGGAATTTGCCGCCACAGGATGTGGTCAGTGGCCACAAGCTGAGATTCAAACGGGGGTTAGGAAAAGTCACATAGAATAAGGCTGCCTGTGGAGACTAGTTGAGATGGCTATATTAGCTCCCTCAGGAAAGTCGCTGCATACCCGTTGCCTCTTGAGCAGGAGGAAAGCTCTTGTGCTCTTGCCCTGGTTATTGCCAGGGGCATCTGCTAGGCACAGAGGGCTAGAGGGGACTTCTGACATTCGTGTGGCCCTTGAACGTAAGAAGAGGCTGCTGGATCAGGCCAGTGGTCCATCTAGTCCAGTATCCTGCTCTCACGATGGCCAACCAGATGCCCATTGTGGGAAACCCGCAAGCAGGAGGACCCAAGCACAGGGGCAACACTTTCCCCTCCTGTGGTTTCCAGCAACTGGTGTTCAGAAGCATTTAGGCCTCTGACTGTGTAGGCAGAGAATAGCCAGCATGGCTAGGAGCCATCAGTAGCTCTCTCCCCCTTCATGAATTTCTCTCATCCCCTTATAAAAGCCGTCCAAGTTGGTGGCCATTTCTGCCTCTGACTGTGGATGACAGGAGGGATGGTCAGCAATGAAGGGAACTGTAGCCCAGAACATCTGGAGGGCACCAGTTTTGGGAAGGCTGGCCTAGTTGGAGCAATGTCACGTGAAGAAGAGGAGTTTGGATTTGATATCCCGCTTTATCACTACCCTTGTTGTTGTTTGTTGTTGTTTAGTCGTTTAGTTGTTTAGTCGTGTCCGACCCATCGTGACCCCCTGGACCAGAGCACACCAGGCACTCCTGTCTTCCACTGCCTCCCTCAGTTTGGTCAGACTCTTGTTGGTAGCCTCGAGAATGCTATCCAACCATCTCGTCCTCTGTCGTCCCCTTCTCCTTGTGCCCTCCATCTTTCCCAACATCAGGGTCTTTTCCAGGGAGTCTTCTCTTCTCATGAGGTGGCCAAAGTACTGGAGCCTCAGCTTCACGATCTGTCCTTCCAGTGAGCCCTCAGGGCTGATTTCCTTCAGAATGGAGAGGTTTGATCTTCTTGCAGTCCATGGGACTCTCAAGAGTCTCCTCCAGCACCAGAATTCAAAAGCATCAATTATTCGGTGACCAGCCTTCTTTACGGTCCAGCTCTGACTTCCATACATCACTGCTGGGAAAACCATAGCTTTAACTATACGGACCTTTGTTGGCAAGGTGATGTCTCTGCTTTTTAAGATGCTGTCTACTAAGGAGTCTCAAAGTGGCTCACATTCTCCTTTCCCTTCCTCCCCCACAACAAACACTCTGTGAGGTGAGTGGGGCTGAGAGACTTCAGAGGAGTGTGACTAGCCCAAGGTCACCCAGCAGCTGCATGTGGAGGAGCAGGGAATTGAACCCGGTTCACCAGATTACGATTCCACCGCTCTGAACCACTACACCACACTGGCTCACACTGGCTCACGTGACATCCCTCTCCAGCTATGATTCCTGACTTACAGGGGTTTGGTCTAGTTAACCCTTGGGGTCCCTTGCCACTCTGCAGTTCTGTGATGCTGTGCTGCCACTTCAGTCATGAGAGGCAACATGCCTGTTGGGACAGGAGTCAACTTAGCGTTATGAGGAAGAGGAGGAGTCACATCCTCGTCATCTGTGATTCCTGTGCAGGAGAATTTCCCCCATTTTATTTCATCTCTAAATTTATATTTTGCGCAGTTAAAGCTTTGCAGTCTGAAATCTGAACCTTTCCTCATAGAACAGATGGGCTGGTGTTGGTTTTTTTTAAGCAGAAGTATGCACAAGCCCTGTGTTCTCCTACAGTTCCTAGCACAACTGGAAGGAATGAAATGAACACAGATAAGATACAACACAAGGAATGAAACACAAGGAGAAACATTGTAAAATTAATGAATGTTAGAAGGATGTTGGAATGAAGTTATGTGGCTTTAGCAGAAATGTTATAAAGGTTTATAAAAAAACAGTCTGTTAATTGGTGAAAGGAGGGAAAGTAAAGTTATATTAATATTAAGATAAATTACAGGACAAAAACTGGAAAAGATGGAAAGGATTTGCTGAAATAGCTAACCGAACTAGAACACAAAAATGGGAGGTGTGAGGAGGTCAAGGAAACAAGCAAATGAAAGATAAGTTATGGGAAGATTTGTTGTGTTTTTTAATTGTATTTTTCTGTTTTCTTTTTTTCTTTTCTTTTTTCTTTTTTTACTTATTGTGATGTGTTGTTTTGCTTTTGTTTAATATGGTGTTTTTACTTTTGTTTTTTGTAACCCTTAAAACCTTAATAAATATTACTTTAAAAAAAAAAAGAAACACAAGGAGATCAGCCAAACGTAGTAATCGCACTAAATCTTAGGTCGAGAACAAAAAGATCATTAACTGAAAGCAAGTCAGAAGACAGCAAAGGAAGGCACTGAAAGATGGTTACGTGTTTTCATGTGTTATTAAAATGAAAAGGTCGGGGTGAGCTAGTCAGAAGGGCTGGAAGATCTCTGAGTGCTTTAAGAATGCCGAAAGTGTGCTGTTAACTGTAGCTGTGATGGAAAAGGTGGCTGTGATTGCAGCAATGGTCTGATAGGTGGTCATTACCTATGCTGTAAAAGAAGATGCCAGAAAGCATCAAAATGCAGCCTTTATCTCTTATGTTTTTAGGAGGCTGACCCTACATACATTTGTATGCAATAAAGACCTCTCTTGTCACTTGGAGCCTGCCTCCTTTTCCTTTGGGTTTCTGTGATGTGTACCTCCAGACTAGGAACACCTTTTAAAGTTCTCCAACCCCTGGAGTAGATGACTCTTTGGGTTCCTTCCAGAGCTAAAATTTTGTGGTTCTATGACTCCCGTAGCACTGAGCCAGGGCAGGGAAAGTAGAGGATGCATGAAAGCAAGACGTGGGCTTGCGACCTTCTTGAAGTTCCCCCTCTCACCAATAAATCGGGTGTGGTGACTCCTCTGTCTTGGGTCAGCTGCCATCTGGGGGCCTGGTTTGGCCCATTGGCCACCAGTTCCCCACCACAGATATGTTTGTCATTCTGATTCTGTTACAGCACAGCGTGCGGTATCAAGCAGTAGAATTCAGGTTCTCCAATTTGCTTCTTTGGTTCAGAGCAGGTTTTTAGCCCTTCCGCCTGCAAACTTTCCTCATATTTATATGCAGAGTTTGTTATTTTTCAGTTCAGGGTGCAAATGTACTCCTGAAAATGCAACACACAGGCTCCCCACTTTTCCAAACATGAGCAAGTACTGGCGGCATGCTTTCAGGGGTGGAGAAGCATGAAAAGCATCTCTCCGGGCCTCACGTTTATGTATTTTGGAGATAACAGATCACATTCCACACCTCCTGCCAGGCGAAGGAAATACCTCTTGCGAATGGCTTCTGAAGCTTCTAATGCTTTAAGGCATTAGAAGTTAGTTTTGCCTCCTGCAAGGCTGAATTAATGAGCACAGCTCTAAGGCAGGAGGGACACCTGATCCGAATGAGAAACAGCAGGGTTGCGTGTTAGAAGTCCTGCCCTTATTAACACACACACACACATGTGCTGCATAACATGGGATGGTTACATACGTGCTGCTGTAGTTCACAGCCCTGTCATGCAGCCAGACCTTTGGGGGGATGACAAAGGGAACATCTGATGGAGAGAGTGAGAGGTCTTTCAAGACTTTCACTATATCCCATTCTCCTATGTGCCATGTGGATACTGCACAACACACTGTTTAAAAGCATAAAGAGGTCCACATCCGTTGAAAGAACGTGGGGAGCCTTGCAGGCTATCTCCCCCATGTGCAGTCAAAGTGCATATCTTGGAAGGGGCTCAAAATCCTCTTTGTGGGGAGGGATTCTGCGGGCAGTGAGAGGGTGGGTGGGCACCTGGGTCATCAGCATGAGTGATACAGACCCCCACAGCCGCCTCCCACCTCAAACAACCATGTTCAGTAGGTGGGCTGGTCTGACTCCCCCTGTTGTCAGAACGAGATGGCGCGATCTCAGGGTTGTGCGACAGACAAAGGCGCCTTTTTTAACCCCATTAACTGAAGCTTTAATGGGGCATACTGGGTGGGCGCTGTTTTATTTGGAGGGTGGGGCTGTTTTAAATTGTTGTTAAATGTTATGGTAATTTGGATTTTTTGTATTTGTGGTCTGGAGTGTTGTTTATGGGCTTTGGGTGGGTGTGGGTGTATTGTTTATTAGTTTGTATACGTTGTTGTTGTTTAGTCGTTTAGTCGTGCCCGACTCTTTGTGACCCCATGGACCAGAGCACACCAGGCACTCCTGTCTTCCACTGCCTCCCGCAGTTTGGTCAGACTCATGTTTGTAGCTTCGAGAACACTATCCAACCATCTTGTCCCCTTCTCCTTGTGCCTTCCATCTTTCCCAACATCAGGGTCTTTTGCAGGGAGTCATCTCTTCTCATGAGGTGGCCAAAGTCTTGGAGCCTCAGCTTCAGGATCTGTCCTTCCAGTGAGCACTCAGGGCTGATTTCCCTAAGAATGGAGAGGTTTGATCTTCTTGCAGTCCATGGGACTCTCAAGAGTCTCCTCCAGCACCATAATTCAAAAGCATCAGTTCTTCGGCGATCAGCCTTCTTTATGGTCCAACTCTCACTTCCATACATCACTACTGGGAAAACCATAGTTTTAACTATACAGACCTTTGTCGGCAAGGTGATGTCTCTGCTTTTTAAGATGCTGTCTAGGTTTGTCATTACTTTTTTCTTTTATACATTAGTATTGTTAATTGAGAGCCAGTGTGGTGTAGTGGTTAAGAGCAGTGGACTTGTAATCTGGTGAACCGGGTTCGCTTCCCCACTCCTCCACCTGCAGCTGCTGGGTGACCTTGGGCCAGTCACACTTCTCTGAAGTCTCTCAGCCCCACTCACCTCACAGAGTGTTTGTTGTGAGGGAGGAAGGGAAAGGAGATTGTTAGCCGCTTTGAGACTCCTTAAGGGGAATGAAAGGCAGATATGAAGTCCAAACTACTACTACTACTCTTCTTCTTCTTCTTTTGATTATTTCAATTATGTTTTTGTTATTTTTATTACATATTTTGTGTTTTGTATATTGTAACTTTAAATTATCATCGATGTTGCCATCATCTTCTTTGCTTGTTTTATTTATTTTTCAGGAAGAAGACGACGATGGGCTTCCCAAGAAAAAGTGGCCAACCGTAGACGCCTCCTATTATGGTGGTCGTGGCGTTGGCGGAATTAAGCGGATGGAGGTAGGTGAACACCAAGTTGGAAGATTCCGGACAGATAAGAGAACTCTTTCATGCAGCCCATAGTTAAACTGTGGAACTCACTGCCACTGGAGGCAGTGATGTCCACCAAAGTGGATAGCTTTGAAAGAGGATTGGGCCAATTCATGGAGGAGGATGGGTTTGGCTATTCTGAGAACAGGGTGCTGGACTAGATGGGCCATTGGCCTGATCCAGGAGGCTCTCCTTAGGCAAGAGACGTGTGCTCTGGAGGGATTGCTGCTGATGCAAAAAATGATGGGCTCACCCTCATCTGGATAGGGACTGTAGCTTAGGGTGGAGGAGAGGGGTGTATAACTCTTTCATCTCCATACTGTTTCCCCACCCACATTCCCATCACCCTGGTGCTGACATTTGCCCCCAAACTGCTGTTTGCTGCAAAAAATGCTGTTTTGGCAGGGAAACAGCACAGGGTGTTGAAGGGTTAAATCCAGATTTGGGACCACAGCACAGAGAGATGGGATGTATTTGTTTCCACTGTGGGGTTCCAGTCTGGGTTGGGGCCCCACAAAGCTGCTTTTTGTGAGAGACAGAAAGCAGACAATTGTGAGATAACCTGAAGGCTGAGATTTGTTATGTGTGTTGAGAATTTCCCCCCAGCGTCTATCAACATTATGAAGCAAATTTAAGGTCCCCAAAGCCATGTTTGTCTCGTAACACTAATGCAGGAGTGGGGGGATGGGGGACGGCGAGCATCGTAAACGGGCAAATCAAGGGGGGGGGATACTTTCCTCTGTTTCTGAGGCCTCACTGCAGGTCCAAAATGGACTGAAGGAACCAGAGAATCATCTAAACAAACAAACAAACAAACAAACAAACAAACTTATACCCTGCCCTCCCCAGCCAAGACCCGGCTCAGGGTGGCTAACAACCAATAATAAAAACAAGTTGATTAAAATACAACTTAAAAAACAAGAATTAAAAGACAACATATTAAAACATTAAGATGCAGCCTCTTCACAGGAGGAGAAAGGAAAAAGGAAAGAGGGGAAGGGCATCAAACTGATTACAAACCAAAGGCCAGGCGGAACAACTCTGTCTTACAGGCCCTGCGGAAAGAGATCAGATCCTGCAGGGCCCTGGTCTCATGAGGCAGAGCGTTCCACCAGGCCGGAGCCAGTGTTGAGAAGGCCCTGTTCTGGTTGAGGCTAATCTGACTTCCTTAGGGACCTCTAGGGTGTTGCTATATATGGACCTTGAGGTTCTCCGTGGGGCAGACCGGGAGAGGCGGTCCCGTAGGTACAAGGGTCCTAGGCCGTGAGAAGAGAAACGGCTTGAGCCCCAAGCAAATAGCCATGTTTTATCTGTGATTGCTGGGCCGCAAGGGGCTCTTACAGTCCGATGCTTCTGTGATTCTGTGACGGGGACTAAACGCTCAGAGTTTCTTTGTGGGTGTTTTTAGGTTCGCTGGGGGGAAAGAGGATCTACTGAGGAAGGTGCGAAGCTGGAGAAGGCCAAGAATGCTCGGGTCAAGATGCCGGAGCAAGAATACGAATTCCCAGAGCCCAGGAATCTTGGGAACAACATGCGGAGGTCCTCTTCTCCCCACAAGTGGTACTCTCCAATTAAGGTACCTCTCTTACGTGATATTTTCATTGCAACCCCTGAAACATCCTTTCACACCTTCTAACTGGTTGGGGGGAGGAAAGTGCTAGTGTACAATAAAGTAATAAAAACATCTTAAAATCCTGAACAAAAAGCCAATGAATGAAACTGGTATATAGGCCATAAACCATCTCTGCAGAACACACTCTGCCCCCCCCCCGGCCCCGTGCTTGGGTGGCCCCTGCTAATGCCCCCCTTCTCCCTCTTGTGACCAAATTCAAGCTGCTGCAACTGCTCATTCTCTGCCCCTAAGACCAGCTGAAGGATGGACCTTCAAAAAATCCAGAACATAATTCCCAAGAATTAAGGAGCATTAAGCAGCTAATCACTCATTGACTGACATATGTTAAGTCCGTTCACACTCATCTGGACAACCCAAACTTATAACAAATGGATCAAAGCCGCCTTCAAATATTCCTCCTCTGTAGAAGTGCCAAAAAATTTCTGGCACGCTCAGCAGACTCTGTCCATTAGTGTGCATATGAGGAGATTGCTGAGTAAAATTCCAGCATAGCTCATTCTGCATCTGCCCTGGTCTGCTCACTCCAGAAATGAGAACTTGCATGCCCTGCTGTGGAAGAAGGTATGCTCACTATTGGAGTGGATCGCCTGCTCCTTTTGAGGGAGAAGGAAGTTCATGGGGGTCCCTGGAAGGAGGACGCAAGGTGCACAGATGTGCCTGGATTGTCTAGTGGATTCTGTCCTCTTGCAAAACAGATTTGTATGTTGTGTCACCACCCAGTTACAGAAGCAACAAAGCACTCCAGAACCCCAGCCTTTCCTTCCACCATTGATAACTAAGGGCTCTTCCAGTCTTCCTTTTGCACCATGGTTTCCAAGCACAGATCCGTGCTTTAAAGCTCTGTGTCCAAGCATTTTTTACTTGTTTGTTTGTTTTCTCCTGGTACTTTCCCTGGGAAAACCCATGTTTTACTGCTAAATTGGAGCAAACAGCAATCCCAACTTAAAACCCAATTGGCCTTTGCTCTAATTCAGTGGTGAGACACAGGTTTTCCTAGAGAAAGTGCTGGGACAGAATAAAAGCCCTCCGACATGGAAGTTTAAAGCCCGGACCTGTGCCTAGAAATGCAACGCAAAAGGAAGTCTGGATGAGGTGGATTTTATCATTCTGCAAGCATCTGCATTTTGGCCTGAAATCGATAAGCTTGTTAAAGTGCTTCTTCTGTCCATGAAATTACATTGCTGCTTAGACCCTGTTGCAATCCGAGTTGTGCTAAAAGATTCCAAAATTCTGTGCCAAGGAAAGCTGGATTCTGTGGCCTGTATGAATTATGCAAACTGAGCATATCTGCATGATTTCCTTACTTCGCATAATTTGTTCTGCTTCTGCCAGTCATGGGAAAGACCCGCCCTCAACCACTGGAAATCCTTCCACCATTCAGGTCTCTAACACACAAGCACAACTTTGTGAGTATAATGGCTAGAAACCTGCATTTTCAAAAGAAAAGTGGGGTTTTCATGAGCGTGACTCCTCTTCCCAGCTGCACATTTTTCTTTTGAGACAGACAGGCACATAGACAGCAAGAGGAAGAAAAAATATGTAGCTATGTCAGAGTGAAATGTAGCTCTGCTTCCATTGCAGGCTTTTAGAAGATGACAGCCACTCTGCTAAATGGCTGCTTAAGCAATCTTTGTTTCGTTTTCAGGGAAAGCTGGATGCCCTCTGGGTTTTGCTGCGGAAAGGTTACGATCGAGTGTCTGTGATGCGACCACAACCAGGAGACAAGGTATTGTTGCCCTTCTCTAATAACTTGCTCTGAGCAATGCCTGGTGCCCTCCAGATGTTTCGTATGACCAACTCCCATCACCCCCCACTGGTTGATCCAGAACATCTGCTGAAGTCTGCTCTAGAGGGCGAGCTTGGGAAGACACGTCTGTGTCCTCATTGCCATTGGTCAGAGCCACACTATCCTGTGGCTTATGCCAAATAGACAGCAGAGGGAGGGGGAAATTCATGGGCAACAAAGAGGGGAAGGTGTAGCACGCGGAGCTCATATTGAAAAGGGAAGGGGCAGGAGGAACTACGGAAGCTCCTTTCCACACGAGGGAAGTTCTAGAATCTCCACCCTTTGTTCACTCACTTATCATAGGCTATCTGCATGACATTATCATCAAATAATACCACCCCCTGCACTTTCCCTTCCCTTCCATGCAGGGCTCTGTCTCTTGACTTCAGCACACTTCCAGCTGTTGCCATTTAGGAAATGTAATCAGTTTTAATATTTGTACTAAAGTTTTGGGTTCTTTGGCTTTAGCATTTTCAAAAACATATTAGTGCAATTGTGCTCAAACATAGCACAAGCTAAACAACTTATTCTTCAAATGAACATGTTACTTAAATGCCCCCACACCAATGCCTGCAAGTATGGAAGGTTGATGCAGACACAGCAACATGCTAAACCTTCCATTGGAGCGGGTTGGAATAGATTGCCCTTTCATTCCGTTCCAGCTCTACAATTCTATGATTCTAAATGTGGAAAAGGAGCAGAAATACAATGTCTGATTGCGTGGCGAGTCCCCTCCCGCCAATTGAAATGAAGACACTGGACACATTATTTAAGGTTAATGGGCATAAAAAGGCCACAACTTTATTGATTACAGGAATTGGAAGGTATTGGCCTTAGGCATTGGCTCCTATCGACTACCCGGCATGGGGACCGGGAAGGGTTATCCACCAGCCATGGGAGTCCTGTTGAAGTACGCCAACTAGGATCCCACGGGTGTCACCGCTCGGGGGCGTGCCAGAGGCCCTTACCTCCCTAGGTTTCGGACAAGGCAACGCCCCCCGGAGTCCTCTACCGGACTACCCTTTCCATTGGGGGAAGGTGATGGCGCTTCCTTCCCCCCCATTCATTTGCATAACAATTAACCCCTGCCAATGCCTAACCGCCAATACCGAAGAAGTTGTGATGTTTGCTACGAGGTAGGCGAAAAAACCAAAAGGCTGGAAGTGTGCCAAGTTGGAAAAAATCCTACCAGGCCCCTTGCGGCGACCAATAGCGAGGTCAAAGCTAGCTAAGCCTAAAGGGTGGGTGGGATGGGAAAATCAGGCAGCTGGAACGAGGCAAAGAGGGCGGTCTCCGGGAGCGCTGGCCTTAAATGGGCTAGGCCACGCCTCCCCTGCCCGCCGATTGGCGGGCCAGGTCGCAGACATGCCCGGGGATTCCCTCTTCTCGCGGGGGCTAAAACCAGCCCCCGCGTGTGTGGGAGGGGGTGGCCCGCAACCCCCCCTCCTCTCGAGCTCGGAAGTGGCTTTAGCAACTGAAAGCCTGCTCTCTCAGTCTACAGTGGAAATGTGCAACTGCAAATTAGATTCAAAATGTTTCAAGCTGTTTTCTCTTTGTTGAGATCCTGGGTTTCCAAAACTGCAGCTTAGAATGTTTGCTAAGCGGCTGGAGAACCTGATGGAGGGGTTGCAAACAGGACCTCTCCAGCTGCAGCCCGGGGTTCGTGAGACCAGAAAAATCCCATCGCACAGCAGCTGCATTCTTGGGCGGCTGCTGGCTTGTCTGAGCTTCCCTATGGGAAGTTTCTTGTTTCTTTAAATTCTGTTACACAGAGCTGGTTACAGTCCCTGTGCAGCAATGATGTAACTTGAAGGGTGATGTCATGGACACAAGCAAAGGTTAAAACAACGCCGTAACCGTAGTAGAAGCAGAACCAAAAGCAGGTGGCATTTCTTAGCCAGCCCATCTTCTAGAAAGTAGAAGAATAGAAGTTGTTCTTATCTCCTGGCCCTGTGGCTGCAGATATAGTTGTCTAAGAGCATTGACAGTGACCTGATAATGATGCACATTTGTCTGTTGTCCAGCTCTTGCCTCTAGCCAAACAGGTTTTATGGCCTTTTTAAAAGGGTGGGGGAGCTGCCTCCGTCAGCTCTCTGGGGAAAAAAGCTGTCCTTGGACTCCTCCAGTCACCTCCCCCTGCCCACCCCAGTTGTCCCCACCCACCTCCATTCCCTCCACCACACTTCTTACTGTTAGACATATGAGTCTGGTTTTCAGATCTCTCAAAAACCATGAAAATTCATCCCAGTTCATAAAAGGCTTCCTCGCTGGCAGTGGCCGGGATCCAGGATGGAAGGGAAACCCAGTCCACCTCTTGCGGCAGGGTGGAAACATCCACACATCTGCCCCCCAGCTCCCCTGCTGTCTCCCAGAGACCTAGACACAAATATTCCCAAGTCTGCATTCATCATATTTTCTGAAGGACCCTTCGGAGAATTATAAAGAAAACACACACCCCCGGCTGAGAAACCTTCAAAAGGAAACCTGTGAGAGCTTCAAAAGTGCCACAAAAATGCTCTCCCCCCTTTTGACCAAGTGACGCATTCGCTTTGCAAGCAGTGACATGAAATTTCCATGGATGTAAACATAACATAAAGCAAGCGTCCCTCGGGCAGGAAGGAGGCATTAGGCGGTCTGGAGATCGGTTGCGTGGAAAGCACAGATCATATTTCTCCTTTGGAAAAAAAATTAATAATAATTCTGCAGCTGCCAATAAATTCCCCTTTAGGAAGAGGCGGAGATAGTGATGTGTCTTTGCTTTGAGAATGCCTGCTTTCCATCATTTAGACCTGACGGCCCTGGTGTCTTCAGAAGGACTGCAAAAGTGGCACAGGGAGAGCTGGGTGCATTCTGGTGTTGAGACATGGAAGGCATGCAAGATTCTTTGTCTGTTCTGTAATCCTCCTGGATTAAGCCAAGAATCATCTAATCCAGGATTCTGTTTCCAACAGTGGCTAGCTAGTCTAGTCTAGAGTAGGCAGAGCCACCATCCTTCCCCTTCGTTTGCCCCTGACTTTGCTCTGCTCAGTTTTATGCTGCCTCCGACTGCTTTTGCCTAGTAGCAAGGGCACAGTTGTGCACCTCAAATTTGAATTTACATGAAAACAAGAGTGCATCAGAGCAGATGCTGACTTTCTTTCTTAACCAATGCAGATCTTTCCGTTTCGCCTACTCTCAGGTAGACCATTGAAGTGTGCATGCACACGAAAGCGCATACCAATAACTAACCTAGTTGGTCTCAAAGGTGGTACTGGAAGGATTTTGTTTTTATTTATTTATTTTATTTATTTTGTTTCAACATACAATTCAGACAGGGCAGTATCTGATGTGGGGGGAGCCTGACAATGAAGGCCTCACCCTGTGCAGACTGTGAAACCTTTGACTTGTTTTCTTCATTTTCTGATCGTATTTTCATTCCGTGAGCTTCTGACACAAACTCACAAGATGTGTTTCAGGACATTCTGGCCCAGGCTTTTCCTGTCTGATATAAATAAAGAAATCAACAACTCAGAGGCTTCATTAAGAACATAAGAAGAGCCTGTGGGAAACCCACAAGCAAGACCTGAGCCCAAAAGCCTCCTCTCCTCCATTAATTTATCTAATTGCCCTATTAAAGACATCTAGGGGGACCTCTCTGCCTCCTGCAGGAGGGAGTTCCTTTGTTTAACAATGCACTGCATGAAGGAGGACTTCCTTCTATCTGCCCTGAACCTTCCAACATTCAGCTTTCTTGGATGCCCATAAGTTCTAGTGTTATGGGACGCGGGTGGCGCTGTGGTCTAAACCATTGAGCCTCTTGGGCTTGCCAATCAGAAGGTCGGCTGTTCGAATCCCCGCGACGGGGTGAGCTCCCGTTGCTCAGCCCCAGCTCCTATCAACCTAACAGTTCAAAAGCACATCAGTGCAAGTAGATAAATAGGTGGGAAGGTAAACGGCGTTTTCATGCACTGCTCTGGTTTTGGTGTTCCGGTGCGCCAGAAGCGGCATAGTCATGCTGCCCACATGACCCAGAAAAACTGTCTGCAGACAAATGCCAGCTCCCTTGGCCTGTAAAGCGAGATGAGCGCCGTAATCCCAGAGTCATCTGTGACTGGACTTAACTGTCAGGGGTCCCTTTACCTTTACCTTTTTTATGGAGAGAAGGAGAAAAGTTATTCTCTATCCACTTTCTTCAGACCATGCATAATTTTATAAACTTCTACCATGTCGCCTCTTACTCATGTTTTCTCCATTTGCTCTGGTAAAGCAGCTAGCTCAGAACATTAGTGCCAGACTGACGTGTGTCTGTCCAGCTCACCGAGACAGACCTCAGATGAGCATCCATTCACAAGCCCATTGGAAATCTCAGCCCCTTGCCTTGCCATTGGTTCTCACAGACTACTTTAAGGTCAGGTCAAACTTCCGTTTCTCATCGCTAGAGGCAAAAATTCAAACCATCTCAAAGATGCATTAAACAGCAGATCACATTTGCAAATACAAATACCGAAAATACACAGAACACAAGTCTGGTTTATGGATAACACTAAGATATAGGTTGTTTGCCATGAGTTGCCCTCAGATGAACCAACAAACCGTGGCTTCAACACAAGTAAACAGATACTTGCCTGCATGACCACAACGGACTTCAGGACTTTATGGTGGGTAGGGAAGTAATAACTGAGGAGAGGAGACAAAAGTGCAAAATGCAAATATCAGGTCCTGTATACCTGAAGGAGCGTCTCCACCCCCATCGTTCAGCCCGGACACTGAGATCCAGCGCCGAGGGCCTTCTGGTGGTTCCCTCATTGCGAGAAGTGAGGCTACAGGGAACCAGGCAGAGGGCCTTCTCGGTAGTGGCACCCTCCCTGTGGAACGCCCTCCCTTCAGATGTGAAGGAAATAAGAAGCTATCTTATCTTTAAAAGACATCTGAAGGCAGGCCTGTTTAGGGAAGTTTTTAATATTTAATGCTGTATTGTTTTTAACACTCGATTGGAAGCCGCCCAGAGTGGCTGAGGAAACTCAGCCAGACGGGTGGGGTATAAATAATAAATTATTATTATTATTATTATTATTATTATTATTATTATTATTATTATTATTATCTCATCATGTAACACCCACGAGACAGTGAACAGTAAAACACCGGGATAGATTTTGGAGGTGTGAGATTGAAAATGCTTGTGGGAGGATGAAGACATAGAATAGAATCATAGAATCTTGGAGCTGGACATATAGTCCAACCCCCTGCAAGCACACAAACAAAAACAGTGACCCACAGAGGCATGAATCTCCCAATGTGGGCACAGCCCAAGTCAAAAGAAAGTCGGAGATTCTCAGCTGTCCTGGAAGGCCCTCCTTCTCCTGACCCTCCTTGATCGCTCCAGTCTCCTGCTTCTACCAGTTCCCAGCTTGTCCCTTCTGCTAACTGCTCAGTGTCCCACCACCAGGCTCCAGGCCCTAAGGCAGCCTTTCTCAACCTGTGGGTCCCCAGATGTTGTTGAACTACAACTCCCATCACCCCTGGCTAGCAAGGCCAGAGCTCAGGGATGATGGGAGTTGTAGTCCAACAACATCTGGGGACCCACAGGTTGAGAACCGCTGCCTAAAGTGTCACCCCTGGGGGGCTCTTGGGAGGCAGGCTCAGCCAGCTGCTCTCCTCACCCAACCGGGACCTGACTTAATTGTTCTTGTTACTTGCCTTCCTTGCGTTGCGTGGCAGGTGGATGACCCTCGTGGTCCCTTCCAACTCTATGGTTCTCTACTTGCTTTAACTGATTTGCAAGGCAAAGGCTAAAACCAGTTTTCTAGCTTCATTTTGGGCAGACAAAAGAGGTTGTGAAATTTTCTTTTCGCAGCGTCAAATCTGGAAACGGGCTGAGGTTGCCAGCAAGTCCAGCTGCTTCCAATCATTCTGGAGGAGGCCGGGTCACATGGGATTCCTGTGGTCTCCTCGCATTCTAAAGGGACTAGGTTTTGCAATTTTGCCTGCATTAATGAGGTTATTTTTGTGTTCAAGATAATAGACCAAATGGCGGGTGTTCTCCGCCCCCCCCCTTAATTGAGTCCTGTTTTCACCCCAAAGGTATAACCTGCCCCTAATATAAAAAGCTCATTATCAGGAATGGGAACTTGGGAGGGGGGCACTTTTAATTAGTGGCGCCCGCTTGTGGCATTTTATAGTTTTGTCTTGCATTTCCATCATAAACATGGTTTTTAAAGGAATTTACTAGCCAGCCATAAAAACTTGCCTTAAGGGAAACTTAAAGCTGTCAGAAGATTGCATCCCTCCTTCCCCCTTTATTTAAACAACAACAACAACAGCAACAATTTAATGCAGATGGCACATAAGCGGATGAAAAAATGGTTATTAATAAAGGAGGTTGTATTATTAATATTAATAGTTCCCGTGAACTCATGGTCATCAATGATTCTCCACTATATGGGTCAAATCCAGGGTTTGTTGTTGTTGTTGTTTAGTCGTTTAGTCGTGTCCAACTCTTCGTGACCCCATGGACCAGAGCACGCCAGGCCCTCCTGTCTTCCACTGCCTCCCGCAGTTTGGTCAAAATCATGCTGGTAGCTTCGAGAACACTGTCCAACCATCTCATCCTCTGTCGTCCCCTTCTCCTTGTGCCCTCAATCTTTCCCAACATCAGGGTCTTTTCCAGGGAGTCTTCTCTTCTCATGAGGTGGCCAAAGTATTGGAGTCTCAGCTTCAGGATCTGTCCTCCCAGTGAGCACTCAGGCCTGATTTCCTTCAGAATGGATACGTTTGATCTTCTTGCAGTCCATGGGACTCTCAAGAGTCTCCTCCAGCACCATAATTCAAAAGAATCGATTCTTTGGCGATCAGCCTTCTAAATCCAGTGTTAGCCCTTTTCAAAGCTGTATACAGCTATGGAATTCATCCTGCCCCCTGAGCCTTACTCAGCAAGTCTTAAGGTTACAGCAGGCATCACCAAGCATCTCCTCATGAGGACTAACAACATGCTTTTTTCTTTTTCAAAAACTGAGATTCTTTGGAAGTTGCATGCTACACCGAGCGTTGCATTCCGCAGCCTTCCTGCACTGCTGAAGACTTGTGGCACACACCCTGCCTATTCCCAGGCCTTGTATCACTCTGCCTTTGCTCAATTCCTGCAATGCAGGGAGTGGGTTGGACTAGATGACCTCTGGGGTGCCCTTCCAACTGTACAGTTCTGTTGTTGAAAGTGGATGCCTGTGTGAAGGGAGTAAAACAGAGCGTGCATAGGAGGTCACTTGGTGTGGGATTGGCTTTATAAAATGAGAATGGAATATTAGGAAATAATTTATTTACTGACGCGGATTAAGCCACTCTGTTTCAGCACCTGCAAAATCCCCAATTTTTCTTCTAGTTAAAGGAGATATTAAACCCATTTATGTCACACCTGGATGACATTTTTTATTTCAGGCCTCATAAATCTGACTAGCTAATAAAATGACAAATGCACCGAGTTGCTAGTAAGGGTTATTACTGATGCTGTGAAAATATATTGAAATGTTTGTTAGGGTTAAAGCAGAATGGGGGGGGAGCAGCCCACAGACCCCCTCCCTGGGAACCTGATTCTGCTGTGTTTGTATAGATAGAGTAACCCTTTTGATTACTCATTCCTGCTTGAGGAGCAAAGAACCACCTGTGTGAGTCAGAGACTTTGGCTTTTAAATTCTTTTTTTGTGCACTTAAATAAAGCTATTATGTGGCTTTTTTTACTATTCCAACTAAAATAATATGTATGTTGGTATATAGACCCTTGGTGAATATAAGGCAGAACGTATAACTCAAAAGGCCGCAGCTCTGCCAAAATATACTGAGCTCACTATGGATAATCACAGTGTATAAATAAATGCATTTAGGATGCAATCCTGTGCATACTTACCTGAGAGTAAGCTCCACTAAATTAACTGAGTTGGGATAGATATAGATAGATAGATAGATAGATAGATAGATAGATAGATAGATAGATGATAGATAGATAGATGAGTTAATTAAAAATGCAAGCTTCTTGTACTGGTGTCTGGGAGGAGGGGGCACTGTGGCCCCCCAAATTTATCACTTGCCCCTTCTGTTTAGATATCCCCTGCTTCCTACATGGCTTCCACCCACTTTGCTCACAGGCGTAATCCTTAGACTTTCCCTGACAGCTGATGGGTGTAGAGATCATTTGCTTGGAGCCACTAGTTCTTCCGGGATGCGGGTGGTGCTGTGGGTTAAACCACAGAGCCTGGGACTTGCTGATCAGAAGGTCAGCAGTTCGAATCCCCTCGACGGGGTGTGCTCCCATTGCTCGGTCCCTGCTCCTGCCAACCTAGCAGTTTGAAAGCACATCAAAGTGCAAGTAGATAAATAGGTACCGCTCTGGCGGGAAGGTAAACGGTGTTTCCGTGCGCTGCTCTGGTTCGCCAGAAGCAGCTTAGTCCTGCTGGCCCCATGACCCGGAAGCTGTATGCCAGCTCCCTCGACCAATAAAACAAGATGAGCGCCGCAACCCCAGTCGGTCATGACTGGACCTAATGGTCACGGGTCCCTTTACCTTTACCTTTACCAGTTCTTCCAATAAACAATTCTGCCATTTGTGCGGGACTCGGAGGTGGAGCCCAGGGGTTCATAAGGTGGAGCTGACAGGCACCCAAGGGGAACCCTCCGGAAGCATCCCTTTACCGGAGGCAGAAGTGGCCAATGTTTTTGGCCCAGTGAGCATCCCATTGGGAATGCTACGGTACTGCAGTGGGCACCAGTCACAAAATAGCTGCCCCAAGGATGTGGTGCCATGGCTGCCACACCTAAAGGCGCAGAAAGAGACAGGACCACAGAATTGCTCACTCTTCTTCTGCACCGGCCCCTGCTATGTTCTTTCACAGGCAGAAGCTCTTTGCTCTTGGGTATGTTTAGTTAGAGTTGGGGCTGCTTAGCCTGGAAATAATAAGACTGAGAGGAGAGATGACAACCATCTTCAGATATCTCACATGGAAGAGGGAGCCAGCTTGTTTTCTGCGCCTCTGGTGGGTAGGACTCAAACCAATGCCTTCAAGTTACCAGAAAGGAGAGTCCAAATAAACATTAGGAAGAGCTCTCTGAAGGCAAGAGTTTTGCCGAGTTTTGAAATGGCGTCTCTTCTCTTTTGTAGTTGTGGTCCATTTCCCATTAATGAAAAACTGATCCAAATGTTAGCTCTTTTCCTGGAACTTTCTCACCCCATGGGCAGAAGCTGCTGCGCTCTCTCTCTCTCTCTCTCTCTCTCTCTCTCTCTCTCTCTCTCATCAAGAGCTCAGCAGTTCTGGTCCTCTGCAGGATTCAGGCGAGGAAGGGAATGAGGGTGCCCATGCCCTGGCTGGGGACCAGCAGTAGCAGAACTGGGGGAAAAAAGAGGGTGGAAGGATCTCTCCCCCTTCCCAGAATGAGCCAGCGGCCAAACAGCCTTCTCCTGGCAGGGAGAAGTGGAAGGAGGCAGGAATTTCCTTCACATAAGACTCTCCGCCTCTCTTTCGTGAGAGAGGGGGGGTGTGGGGGGAGACCTATGGGGAAAAGCGAGTGGGAGTTGGGTATATTTAGCCTGCAGAAGAGGCGATGTGAGAGCCATCTCCAAATACCCAAAGGGCTGTCCCATGGAAGGTGAAGCAAGCTTGTTTTCTGCCGCTCCAGAGGGTGGGATCTGAAGCAATGGATTCCAATGGCAAGAAAGGAGATTCCGACTAAATATTAGCAAGAACTTTCTGACAATAAGAGCTGTTTGAGAGTGGAGGAGACTTCCTTAGAAGGTGGTGGAGTCGCCTTCATTAGAAGTTTTTAAACAGGCTGAATCTGTCAGGGATTCTACAGTATGGTTACCAGATGTCCCCGTCTCCCAGGGAAAGTCCCTGGATTTACAAATCTGTCCCCGGACAAAATATGTCCCCGGATTTCATTTAATGTCCCCGACTTTATATTTTAAGTGTTGTAGATTTATTAGTAAGGGATGAATGTTGTGTGATTGGTTCAGTGGCACAAGACACATCATATGGAGACTTCTATCGAGGCAAAATGGCGGGCGCCAGGGCAGCAAGCAGCTCCTGAAGCCAGCCAGAGCCAACTGTGCTACCAGGCTGGCTCCGGGCTGCTGAGACTGCCACTGCCGAGGGGGAACCAGGGACGCCCGGCACGTCAACTGGGGGAACCACTGACTCCCCCCCCCCCGGTGACCCAAATCGAGCCGGGAGCAAGAGCGCCTAGCCAACTGCCCAGTGGTGCTCTGGGGCCAGGAAAACCCCGGAGCTGCCACAGGGAGAAGGAGGAGAGGAGAAGGAAGAGAGAGGAAGAGGGAGGAGAAAAAAGAGGGGAGCCCTGACCTTGCCGTGCCGCTGCCGCTGAAGAGGAGAGGTAGGAGAGCACCGGGAGGGCAAGGACACGTGGCCGAGCCCAGGCCCGACCTGAGCCTACTCCATGGCGGCTAGCGCTCCAGGAGAGCAGGCAGGGGCCCAGAGGAAGGCCGTGCGACAGAGGAGACCACAGAAGAGAAGATATTACTTCTTTTTTAAAAAACAACAACAATGCTTTTTAAAAAATAACTTCCCCTCCCTCTTTTCAAAAAAAAAAAAAGTGTCCCCGGATTCTTTGGAAAAAATCTGGTAGCCTTATTCTACAGCTATGATTCCTTCATTGCAGGGAGTTGGACTACATGAAGATTTGTTTTTGTTTTTTTGAAAAATAATATTTATTAAGAGTTTAAAGATTACAAAAAGAAAGAAAAAGAATTAAACAAAACATAATACAATACAAAAACAAAAACACTACATAAAACATTGAATTAACAAAACAAAACAAGAACAATTAAAAACACATCCAATATTTTCAGTCTTATCTTTCATTCACTTGTTTCATCGACTTCCTCACGCCTCCCTTTTTGTATTCCACTTCAATTAACTGTTTCAGCAATTCCTTTCCATCTTCCTCTGTTTTCTGTCCTGTAATTTATCTTAACATATTCTAACCTTGTTTTTCCCCCCTTTAATACATTAACAATCTATCTGTACCTAGTTCCTTATAACATTTCTGCCGAAGCCATATAACTTCATTCCACCATTTTTCTAAAGCTCATTAATTTTACAATTTTTTCC
Source organism: Podarcis gaigeae (assembly GCF_964106915.1). Lineage (NCBI taxonomy): Eukaryota > Metazoa > Chordata > Lepidosauria > Squamata > Lacertidae > Podarcis > Podarcis gaigeae. The sequence continues at coordinate 5,335,422 of NC_139684.1, read as the reverse complement.
AATCTTCTTCCACCGAGGACTAGATGAAGATTTGGGTCCCCTCCCAGCTCTACAGTTGTATGATTTTCCAGGCACTATGTGGCCTCCTGCAGGAAAAAAGAAGGGGGGCAAATTGTCCCTTCCCCACCGACATAGGCAAGCCACTACTGTGGACAGAACAGAGGAGGAGAACTCAGGAAAAGCACCACTCCTGAGTGCGGAAATTTGGTTGCAGCTTTGAAGCTGCTGTACCTCTCAGTGGAGGTACTGTGGGGTAGTGCTCACCACTGCCGATCTGGAAACAACCCTAGATAGCCATGTCATGTATGAATGAATCAATTTTATACCAGTTTGATTGCCGTGACTTCTTGCCAAGAAATTTTAAGAACTGTAGTTCATTCTGGGTGCTGAGAATTCTCCGTTAGTGCACTGGAAAACCCTTCAAACAAAAACCAAAATCCCCCAGCGGGGAGGCAAGCAATGTATGACTCTGGGATGTTGATTGGGCTTGGAGCGAATATTTTGCCTTCGATTATGGGAGAAGCAGATTTGGATTTCTCCTCTAGGTTTCTCTTGCCATCACAACCATAACTTTCCTTCCCTGTGCTTAGAACTGTTATCTTCTCTCTACATAAAGTGAGTGTTGGAGCAGATCCTAAAACAGCAGCAACCTCAGCTTGCTTGGGATAGTATAAAGGGTCAAAGGTCAGCTGTGTAGGATTAGCACAGAGGTCTTGGGTTAATTTTTGTATAAGATTCTAAACCCTGGAGCCTCTCTGTTTCCCCTTTCAGTTATCTTGTGCATGGTCCTGGGTCCCTTGTCAAGTTTAGCATGGAAAGGTTTTGAACAGTGGGGAGAGATCTAGCTCAGTGGAAGCTGAACTGTGGCCAAGTGTGGCGCATAGAATCATTGAATCATGGAAGGGTCCCAGGGGTCATCTAGTCCAACCCCCTGAAATGCAGGAATCTCCCCTAAAGCCTCCATGACAAATGCATGAAGAAGGCCTCACCTTCAGCGCTTTCCAACCCTGGTAGCTTCCTGATAGCCCAGTTGTCATCCTGAACATCTGGGGGAGGCAATCAAAGATGGAGGCTGGGATATTCTTTCTTCTTATTCATTTCATTTCTATACAGTGGTACCTCAGGTTACATAAGCTTCAGGTTACAGACTCCGCTAACCCAGAAATAGTACCTCAGGTTAAGAACTTTGCTTCAGGATGAGAACAGAAATCGGGCTCCAGCGGTGTGGCAGCAGCAGTGGTGCTTCAGGTTAAGAACAGTTTCAGGTTAAGTATGGACCTCCGGAACGAATTAAGTACTTAACCCGAGGTACCACTGTACCACTTTATATTTTTTAAGAAGAAGAGGAAGAAAATCTGAAAGCAGTTTGCAACCTAGATTAAAACATCAAATAAAACAATCCAGAATACAACTTTACAGAAGAAAGTCAAGTATACATTCAAAGCAACCCTTCCCTATTAATAGGAAATGAAAAGATTATCTTAAAGATTTCAAAAAAAAAATTACTAAAGGAAATCAAATATAAAATGCATGTTTAAAAGAGCATAATTGGCAAGAGAACAAAATATTATCATATTATCATAATATAGTAATGGACTGCTGTAAGTACAGTGGTACCTCGGGTTACAGACGCTTCAGGTTACAGACGCTTCAGGTTACAGACTCCGCTAACGCAGAAATATTACCTCGGGTTAAGAACTTTACCTCAGGTTGAGAACAGAAATCGCGCGGCTACAGCGGGAGGCCCCATTAGCTAGAGTGGTTAAGAACAGTTTCATGTTAAGAACAGACCTCCAGAACGAATTAAGTTCTTAACCCGAGGTACCACTGTACACTTCTCTTTGTTCATAAGAACATCAGAAGAACCTGCTGGATGAAGCCAGTGGCCCATCCAGGCCAGCATTCTGGTCTCACAGTGGCCAACCAGATGCCTGTGGAAAACCAGGGAGCAGGAGCCAAGCAAATGGGCCCCTTTTCCTCTTGCGGTGTCCAGCAACTGGTATTCAGAAGTATTGCCAATAATAATAATAATAATAATAATAATAATAATTTATACCCCGCCCATCTGGCTGGGCTTCCCCAGCCACTCTGGGCAGCTTCCAAAAAAAATTCTCTTTTAAAAAAATAATCCTCTTTTAAAGCCATCCAAATTAGTGGCCACCACTGCTTCCTGTGGCAGTGAGTTCCACAGTTTAGCTTTATTTTCTCTCTCCTGAATCTCCCAACTTTCATAGGATGTCCACAAGTTCTAGTGTTACAAGAGAGAGGAAGAAACTTTTCTCCATGCCAGGCATAATTTTATAAACGCCTATCATTTCGCCTCTTAATTGCCTTTACTTTTATCTAAAAAGTCCCAAAGGCTGCAACCTTTCTTTATAGATTCCCTTGACCATTTCAGTTGCCCTCTTCTGAACCTTTTCCAACTTTACAATAGCCTTTCTGAGGTGAGGTGACCAGAAGTCTAGGCATTCTTTCAAGGATGACACTCTAGCACAGTCTTATTCTCTTCTTGAGCGACTCAGTTGCATGACAACTGCCAAGACATGTGGGCACCTCTGCGTTACAAGTGTAGATCAGCTTCATGCTGCTTCAGCTGATGTACCTTCTCCCAAAGAATTGTCATTTGGAGAGCAAGCTTGACCACTCTCTCATAGCCTTCACCAGCCCTTCTGTCCAGGGGCTGATGGGAGTTGTAGTCAAAAACATCTGCCGGGTTTGAGAAGGCTGCCTTTCAGGGCCCTTTCCTCCCTCATCTCATGCAGGTTCTTGAAGGAAAGGGGTACCTACTAAGTCCTTGAAGTGTTGGTACTCAGTGAGAGGTCTGGGTGGTCCACCTCCACAATCTAAGAAGAATATTGACAAACTGGGACATGTGCAGAGGAGGGTGACTAAGAGGACCAAGCATCTGGAAACCAAGCCTTATGAGGAATGGTTGAGGGACTTGGGTATGTTTAGCCTGGAGGAGAGAGACTGAGAGGTGAAAGGACAAAGGGACCCCTGACCGTTAGATCCAATCGTGGGCGATTCTGGGGTTGTGGCGCTCATATCACTTTACTGGCATACAGGTTCCGGCTCATGTGGCCAGCATGACTAAGCCGCTTCTGGCGAAACCAGAGCAGCACACGGAAACACCGTTTACCTTCCCGCCGGAGCGGTACCTATTTATCTACTTGCACTTTGGCGTGCTTTCAAACTGCTAGGTTGGCAGGAGCAGGGACCGAGCAATGGGAGCTCACCCAGTCGCGGGGATTCGAACCGCCGACCTTCTGATCGGCAAGCCCTGGGCTCTGTGGTTTAGACCACAGTGCCACCGCCATCTTCAAATATTTGAAGGGCTGTCACATGTCTCTCCTGTGCCCAAACCAATAGATTCCAATGAGGAGGAGATTGGCTTTCTTGGATAACAAGGAAGTTAAAGAGTGGAACGCACGCCCTCGGAACCTGTTGGACTCTCCTTCATTGATAGTTTTTCATCAGATGCTGGTTGTCTAGCTGTCATGGATGCTTTAGTTGAGATTCCTGCATTGCAGGGGGTCAGACTAGATGGCCCTTAGGGTCCCTCCCATCTCTACAATTCTGTGATTCTATTCGCTTGCTTGAGTAATAAAGAGACTGGGATTAATTTGGGGCACATCCTGACACTTGTTTCAGGATTATACGTGACCTGGTTTTGTTTAGCCAAAGGGAGCTGATTTCTTCCAGTATTGGCTTGTTTGTGGCCACGGCACAGGAAGCACAAACCCTCCTCCGTTTCTGCGTCCTGTTATAAGATTGTTCAGACCCCTGTTTGTTTTAACATCCTGCTGGTGAACTTAAAGGCAGCCCGTTTCTTCTTGGGCCATCTTTTCACGCTCAGAATCGCAGAAGAATGTCCCTCTGGTCACGTGAGCCAAGAGTTCCTCTCCTGGGAAGAAGGGCCGTTTTCTTCACCCGAGGAAGAAGAGTAGCAAACCAAAGCAGGCATCCCATTTCTTTCCCAGGTCGACCTGAAAACCTTCCCACATCTTTCCAGCTGCTGCGTCTAGTTTAACCACTCTCCCCACATCCTTTTCCCTTCCTCCTCCAAGCACTGAAAGGAAATCCATCCAGGCTGTAGACTCCTCTTCAGCCAAGCATGCTCCCCTGGAGCAAAGACTTCCAGACTCTGCTCTGCACTCACATAAAGAGCATGTGTAAAATCTGCTCTTTCACAGAACTCACCTTGGTCTCCCATCTTGCTTGCTGAACAGGTCTGCACCTGCTAGTTTCAAGATGCACTTCAGTGTCCGCTGGGTCCCACACGTTGCCATTTAAGGCACTGGATTGGCAGGAAAACGAACGGGGGGGGGGTTGGGTTGGGGTGGAATTCATACGCTTCCATGATGCAAGATTGCCAAGAAAAACCATGCCCCATAAACATTTTATTAGATTTTGATTGCAGCTCTGCTTGGGTTCCAGTTGGATCAATGAAGGCGACCACTTCATCGTTCTTACTGCCCCAGCTGAATACTTTTTCAGGCAAAGCAATCCTAAGCATTATTTATCTCTGGCTCCGTTTCCCTTGGCTGCCGTCTTTTTTATTATTAAAAACTTGGACATAAATAAAGAAAATAAATATTGTAGGAGTGATCGTCCAAGGATGCTTGAGTTTCACTGCGGGAGCCCTGCCAGGAAAAGGTGTGTGTGTGTGTGTGTGTGTGTGTGTGTGTGTGTGTGTGTGTGTGTTGATGCAGGTGACTAATGCAGCTGCTTCTTCTTATCCTCTTCTAGCAAGAGGCAGAGTTAACACTGAACAAATGAGAGCTTTTTACTTTTTTACAAGCCCACAATGCCCGTGACTTAGCAAACTCTTTCTAAGCAAAATCTGAACAGGCAGCATATGTCCAATCGATGTTGATAGGAGTGGCTAATCTGTCTGCTCCTTCCTGCACAGCCTTAGAATCATAGAGCTGTGGAGTTGGAAGGTACCCAATGGTCATCTAGTCCAACCCCCTGCCCCAAGGGGGTTTCCTTTGCAGTCCAGCCTGCCAGCCCCTGCATTGCCATCGGCTGCCCAGTTCACACGCAGAGCTACACATGGTGGAGTCTCCCTCTTCTAGGGCCTGTTGGGTGTGCTTGGTACAAACCTTCCCCCCTTCACCAAAAAGCTCACACACTTCCCAGCTGCTGCTTCTTTCTTCCTCTCTTGTAAACGTGCCAAAGGATATTTGTACTCCCTAAACACAACTCAGTCTGCAGCAATTCATTCCAAAAGGCCTTTATATCTCCGTGTTGTTTTTTCTGCTGCATAAAATTTGTTGCGGTTGACTTTCAGTCCTCAAGCATCACTGAACCCACAAGCCAGGCTCCCAGCACAGTTCTGCTCATTCAGGCCCAATGATTTCAGTGGCCCTAAAGTGCACTTAACTCTGTTTTCGGATTGACCATTTACTTATACGAGTCGCAGAAATCTGTGTTGAAACAATTTTAAGACCTGCAATCTGAGCCTGCAGAGCAACAATAAAATCCAGGCTCTGTAGCTGAGAGAGCTCTAGAACTTGGGATCATTTTGCACAATCAGTGGTATTGTGTAGAAATATTAATGTCTGAATTTTGTTACCATATTGGCTACAAAACCTTCTGAGAGCCAAATGCCAGAACACAGACTTTGAAGTCCAGATATTGACTTGAGTCAAGCTTAATTTGCAATGGCGAATTTGTCATTTGTAGTGAGGTTTGCTAGGACTCAGCCCCGACATCTGTTTTCAACTCCTGAGTGGCTAGAAAGCATGAGCTGTGTTGACCGAGATGTGTGAGAGTTGTAGGGCTTGGGAAAGGCTGCGATTTAAATCACGATTTAAATTACTAATCAGTAAGACTTGATTTAAATCAATTTTTCTTACAGAAAGACATCCCTGCTGGTATAATCTTAATATTTACAATCAGATGAAGGTTTTATTTTTGGAATAATAAATTTTCAGAGTAGTTTTTACAGTTACATCAAAAATTACTGATTTGGTTATACTATTAGAAATACATAGGTAATTATGAAATTTTGGTGAGGTTTAATAAGTTAACTGTTTATATTTGGGCAACTTTTCTGCTGTGCTTTATTGGAAGGAGAAAAATAATCATTTCCTTAATAACCATTTCCTTAAAAACCAACTTAGACTGAGTTTCAGCACACATGAAAAACTTAAAACAAATCCTTATTTCCTGATGAGTAGCCTTTGGACTATAATGTAACTTAAATAGAAAACTATCTTTAGAAAGATTTTTTTCCTCCAAAAGCATTTTATTCTAAGAATCTGATTTAAATTTTTAAAAATCCATTTTTTTAATTAAAAAAATCATTTATTTTTATCCACACTGATATTGCATGATGTGGAATAGTGTATTGCTTCCCCCACTCCATACCTGAGTTTATCTGAGATGGGTGGGCTTGGCTGAAGTGAGAGTGAAGCAGATGGGTTGCACAACATCTTAGCTGGCTTGATTCACCAACGTTCAAAGGGAACGTTCCCTTGTCAAGAGAAGTGTTTGGTTGGATTTAAAGCTGTCCAGTTCCTGTCGCCTCCTTGATGGACTTGTGCTTGTGGGCATCTTCTGGCAACCTGAGCAACAGACTTAGCTACCTAAGAATGTTGTTGTTGTTTAGTGGTTTAGTTGTGTCCGACTCTTCATGACCCCCTGGACCAGAGCACGCCAGGCACCCCTGTCCTCCACCACCTCCCGCGGCTTGGTCAAACTCATGCTGGTAGCCTCAAGAACACCGTCCAACCCTCTCGTCCTCTGTCGTCCCCTTCTCCTTGTGCCCTCCATCTTTCTCAACATCAGGGTCTTTTCCAGGGAGTCTTCTCTTCTCATGAGGTGGCCAAAGTATTGGAGCCTCAGCTTCAGGATCTGTCCTTCCAGTGAGCACTCAGGGCTGATTCCCTTCAGAATGGAGAGGTTTGATCTTCTTGCAGTCCATGGGACTCTCAAGAGTCTCCTCCAGCACCATAATTCAAAAGCATCAATTCTTTGGCAATCAGCCTTCTTTATGGTCCAGCTCTCACTTCCATACATCACTACTGGGAAAACCATAGCTTTTACTATACAGACCTTTTTTGGCAAGAATAGCCTTGGGGAAATATCCATAGCTACCTGAGATTGGCATCCCAACCTAAAAAATGTGTTTAATCTAGGTGGGGTGGTCTGCTGTTTCCCCCCAAAAGGAAGCATTCCCAAAACAGGCTCCTATCTGAAAATTAAGGGCTCCCTCCTCTGTTCTCTCCTTTCCTGGGGCTGGTGGCAGTAGTAGTCTAAAACATCTGGAGGGCACCAGGTTGGAGAAGGTTGGCCTTGTTTCTATTCTCTAAGCAGGGCCTTTCCTTCACGGAATGCTTTGAGTCTCAGGCAGATGTTTCTTGAAAGCTGTAAGGAATTATTTCTTCGCTGGCTAGCTAGTAGGAGAAAAGGTGTGTGTATCCCTCGCCACCCCCACAAACTGACCTCTGTCTAATCTGTCTGAGCTTGTGATGTCTTTTCCCTCTCCTGATTTACTACGTATAAAAGTATGTCCTGCTGTCAGCTGGAAAGGGGAGACATGAAAGACAACTCACACCCATCCCAGCTAAGGCCCAGGGACAATGAATCAAACCATTGCAGCCGAGTCCAAATAATGTGCTTTGATTTACAATGACCCCAGCATAGGCTGATGCTTCGATTCAGGAGGCAGTGGAATGGAAACAGCCTTTTAACGCAGGGTTGGGTGCTCTGTGGCCTCCTTTCCTGAGCCACACCTGGCTGGCTGAGCCCCACACAGCTGCCATATGTTGACTCCCCATAGGCTGATCCTCCTGGAGGAGAAGGAAAAAGAGAAGGGAATGGCTTGGCTTGCACACAGGCAAATGTCTGCTCGAAAGCTCTGAGGTGCCACGCTGGGCCCCGCCTGCCATTTCTCACAATGCAGCTGCTGAGGCGTATTACATTTTTCAGTTCATGTCTGCACGGACTGTTATGTCTAAACCACTGAGCCTCTTGGGCTTGCCGATCGGAAGGTCGGCGGTTCAAATCCCCACGACGGAGTGAGCTCCCGTTGCTCTGTCCCAGCTCCTGCCAACCTAGCAGTTCGAAAGCATGCCAGTGCAAGTAGATAAATAGGTACCACTGTGGCAGGAAGGTAAACGGCATTTCCATGCGCTTTGGTTTCCGTCACGGTGTTCCATTGCTCCAAAAACGGTTTAGTCCTGCTGGCCACATGACCCAGAAAGCTGTCTGTGGACAAACGCCGGCTCCCTCGGCCTGAAAGCGAGATGAGCGCCCCAACCCCATAGTCACCTTTGACTGGACTTAACTGTCCAGGCGTCCTTTACCTTTTCACCTGAGTCCCTTCCAACTCTATGATTCTATGACACCCTGAAATATAAACTTGAAGGAATGCTTCAGTCCCACCATTTCTAACATGAGAAGAGTCTGCCAGTTCTGGCCAGTGGCCCAACTAGTCCGGCCTCCTGTTGTCATGGTGGCCAACCAGGTTCCCATGGCAAACCTGCAAGCACAAGGGCAACTCTTCCCTCTTGTGGTTTCCAGAAACTGGTATACAGAAGTACTTGCTGCTTCCAGTTGTGCAGGCTGAGCATAGCCATGGCCACAAACCACCCTTTCCTTCATGAATTTGCTTGATTTCTCTCTTTTTCTCTTTCGCTGTCACCCTTCCCTAACCTGGTGCCATTCCGACGTTTTGGATTATCAACTCCTCTCAGCCCTGGCTGGCTGGCTTGCTTGCTTGCTTGCTGCGGCTGATGGCAGGCAAAGTCCAAAATGTCTGCAGATGAGTTTGTTCGCATCTTTGCGCCACTGGCTTGAGAAATGATACATTACAGGGTTTGCTTTATTGCAGAGGTGGAAATTATTAGAGGAGACTAATTTAGCGCCATTTTAAAATAGGCAGCTAAAGATGCATTTTGCGGCTGTGGGTCAGCATCAGGTCATTAACATCCAACCACATTCTGCACCTTTTCCCACCGGAGATGCCATTACAGGCCCGCTCCCTGTTCTTTCTGGTCCACAAACGCCTATAAACGTAACCCAGCGTAACTTAAAGCTGTCCACCCATCTGAGCCAAGAGGCAAGCAGCAACTTTGATTGTGTTTGTTCCATGGTTTGCTACATCCTATCCCAGAAACAGGCTCCATATTTCGGGGGGGGGGCTGCATATCTTTGAGGCTTTTTATTCGTGTTCCAACCGGGCCTCTGGGGCCAGGTGCAGAGAAGCAACAAACTAAGATTTGATTGTGTGGTTTAGCCTGGGAAAGAGTTGATCCTTTTAATGGGTATCAAATGGGCTTCTTAGTGTAGCGGTCAGCACTTGGCAAGACCCCTGCCCAACATGATGCCCTCCTGCTGTTCTGGACTCTGCTTGCCCTCAGCTCCAGCCAACATTTTATGTAGCCTCTGTGGTTTTTGGGGTGTCAGGTGAGGGGGTATAGAAGTTCCCTCCTTTTGCCCCTTTTGCCCCACTAAATGCCCCAGTGCCATCAGTCTTGGGACCTTGAGAGTCTTGTCAGCTCATTTTGAATTTGGTTTTTAAAAAAAATCTGTTCTTTTAATTTGCAAATGTATAAGCTCCTTCATATGCAGGGAGTCCCACATATATGGAGAAACCACTCCCTTATTTTTGGGTGGCCCCATTTCCTTCCAAACAGATAGACCTGTGTTTGCTATTAGTATCTGTCAGCCTTGGCAGGATCTATAGAAACAAAAAATAAAGAAAAATCTCCAGCATTCATTGTGTAAAAAAGAAAGAAGAACAACCAGAAAGCTGAGTTTGTTTATTTAGCAAGCATTGTTCTACCTCTGAGGAAGGGGAGCGATGCTGTTATTTATTTACTACACTGTCCCACCGTTTTCTCCAAGGATCTCCAGGTGTCATACTTGTTCTTCCCCTCCTCCTTTAGCCCCCACAGCAACCCTGCAAGGTAGGCTAGGCTAAGAGGTGGCATCTGGCTACCAAGGTCCCCCAGTAAGCTTTATGGCCAAGTGGGGATTTGAACCCTGGTCTCCCACTTAAACCACTACACAACATTGGCTCTCAGTTATCCATGCCACTTAATTCCCCACATCACCGGACCACTGGAAGTCTTCTTCAGATGTCCCTACAGGCGTTCTTTGCTCACATGCTTCCAAGCATACCTTCACCATCATGAGGTCTAGAAACCCTTTTTAGAAAGAAGCAAACTACCTAGATTCTGCACTGTATTCCGATTCTGTGCTCAGTGTGAATTATATCAGCTCCATCCTGAGTGACTCCATGTTTGCTTTTTCTTTCAGGGTCGCTGCATTAATTTCACCCGAGTGAAGACGTCACAGCCTCCCCCCAAGTACCCTCTCAACAACGCCTACCACCCCCCTCCCCCTGCCCCCATTTACAACCCCCCTCCCCCTGCCCCCATCTACACCCCTCCCCCACCCAGCTCCCCAGCGCCTCCCACCCCGTCTCCGCCCTCCACGCTCCCCCCTCTCCCTCCCCCTCCTCATGCTCCTCCCCCAAATCGGGCCCCGCCCCCTTCCCGCCCCCCTCCGCGGCCCTCTGTCTAAACACCCTGCCCTCTCCCCCAGAAGCCTTTCTTAAGCCATTTTCAACAGTACTGTAAAACCAAGAATATTTCAGAGGCGGCCTTAACATTCTGGGTGAAGAGACAAGCAAACCCCTTTCAATTCTTCTTTTTCTTCTTTTTAAAAAAGTCCTCTAATGCCCCCAGTTGACTGGAATGCTCAAATCCCTGGCGTTCAGTCTGGAAGAAATCTCTGCCATTCATCACTTTAAAAAGAATAAGACTCTGGCGACGAAAGCAAAACAGTCGCTGGACGCTGCCAACAGCATTGTGTGTTCAGGATACCACCAGCCACTGACCTGAAAGTCATCCTCTTCCTGTCAGGTTGAGTAGATCATCCCTCAGAGGCGAGTGGTGGGGATCTCAGGAGGACAGCGTGGCTGGGGCCACAGAAATCCTTGCAGCCAAGGCTGCCCCTGGAGCCCACGCTGGTATTGCCACATGGAATGTTTTCCTGAGCACGCCTGGATTTGATATGTTGCTACAAGGAAGGCAGTAGGTGCAATGAACTCAAGTCTGATGGTTTCAGAGGAAGAAGAGATGACTGGAAGCAAAGGAAACGTCAGCACGTTGCCCTTTGAAGAATCATACAATTGTAGAGTTGGAAGGGACCCCCGAGGGTTAAATGGTCCGAACCTGCAATGGAAGTGCAGAAAGTGGCTTTTGTATGGCCTTTGTCATGTTCTCAGCTGACAGGAGGAGTCCAGAGGAGTTGGGATGCTGTGAAGAAGCAGAGCAAATGCAGCCGCTGGGTGGAGAGGCTGGCGTTGCCCAGGCAAGGGGCAGAAGTTCTGTGGCACATGCCCATGGGATTTCCAAAAGGAGCATCCGCAGGACACCCAAGGGCAGCCCAAAGTGGTTGATTCCATGGGAGATCTGAAAACCACCAACAATACATCTGGCAGGCCCTGCAAGGACCCTGTAGGAAGTGCGTTGGCAGTTTAAGTGAATCCACTTCCTGTTGGCCGGCTTTGAAAAACAACACAGATCAGTCATGGGAAGGAGGAACAGAAGGGGAGTTTCACGCAAACGTTTCCCCAGTGTGCAGAAGAGATGAAATGACTTGAATTGCCATGGTTTTAAAAAGACGAGACAACTTTCCCCCTTTAGTAGTTACTTTCTGACAACCATATGTTGATGTCAATTCAAGGAGGCTCTATTAGTGGATTTGATCATGCTGAACTGGTCTCAAGTGGTGCCCAGACTGAGCGAGAGCTACTACATTCTGGCTTAGCCATGTTAAGTTGCCCTCTTGATGTGTGTTCAGAGAGTACTTTAGGAAGGAGAGTGAGATGGATGCTGATCTGAGAGGTGTGACTGGAGTTTCATGTCCTCTGCTGATTCAGTATTTGGCCATGGGAAAGCCATTCCTCAGATGCAGTCTGTCAAAGAGGGATTCCAGAGCACCGCTGGAGAGAACCGCTGTTGTTAAGGGGAGCTAAGATTGCAGACCCTTACAAATTGTTCTGTGGGTGTCACCTGAAAAAGTTCATCATGTATTGACTTCAACACGGTGTGAGACTCTTTTCCTCCAGTACTTATTTTACAAAATCCATGTTGATTTGTTTCCGTTTTGAAGGGGCAATTCACACAGCCACCTCATGCCCGCCTGCCTACTCTTGGCATTTCTGTACACCTCACCTCCATCACTGATGCAAGGAGCCCCCCATGCCTGCCTTTAACTGGGCAGGAGCCCGATTTCAATGGGATCTGCATACAGGAGGTCCAAGGCTGTTTCCAGCTCAAGGTGTTTGCATTACAGGACAGAGCCAGGGCCCAAAGAGCGACTGTGAGCCCAGGTAGATGGTGCTAGGCTAGGGAAGCCAATGGCCTGACTTGTTGTAAGACAGTTACGTTGCGGCACCCACTGGAAACTAGCCTTAGTTAGCGGGGGGTGCCGCAGTTTGCTGGGGCAATACCGAAATGTGCAATAACACTGAGCCTCCCAGGAGATGCACAGGTTGCATCGTTCCCTTTATAAATGGGAGCTGACTCAGTTTTCCAGTCCTGCAAATGTACGTACTTTACCTGTAGTAAAATGTCTTGACAACCTGCCTTAGTAACACAGATGTTAGAAGTAGATAAAATAATTGCATCAGTAAGGGCAAACTCATGCAGCCCCATGTGATCGTTAGGATCAGTTTTCCCCAAGGAAAACATACCTCCTGATGTTTCTGGAGGATTTTAACACCTTTCTGCAGAATTATGCATCCTAAAGTTGTTCAAAATGGTGACAGGCGGGATCTGGTCAGCATTTAGCACGTTGAGCTTGCATTGCTTTCAGTGACTTCGATGTGCTGACTCCACTCTCCCTTGCTGACATGAAAATCAATGTGGCCTTTCGCTCCCTTGTGCTCCTGCAAGAGATCAAGGCCACAGTCCAGGGAGAATGTTTGCGCATGTATCTGCCATAGGGCATGTCCACCTTCATTGCTAAGGTAGGTTGCAAGGAAATTGCAGCCAGAAGGTGGCCTTGCAATGGTTAGACTTGGCTTTTTGGGTGCTCTGAGAATGTCTGGGCTGGAACACTTTGCACATCGCAGCATGTGGCAGAAAACCAAGGAAGGGAACCTGTGCATCTGCCCAGGGGGAGAGATGCATAATCTTCAGATGTGCATGGAGCATAAGCAGAGCCTGCTGGGTCAGGCCAATAGCTCACCTAGTCCGCAGGAAACCCACAAGCAGGATTTGAGCACAAAGCCACTCTTTCCTCCTCCTGTGGTTTCCAGCAACTGCGATTCAGAAGCATTGCTGCCTCTAACTGGAGGCAGAGCACAGCCTTGTGGCCAGTAGCCATCAATAGCCTTCCCCTCCACGAATTTGTCTAATCCTCTTTTAAAGCCATCCAAGCTGGTGGTCATCGCTGCCCCCTATAGGAGCGAGTTCCATAGTGTAAATAAAGGGCTTTATTTCATTTGCCCCGAATCTTCCAACATTCAGATATGCAAGTCAGCTGAATGGGCTTTTAAAAGATTTAGTCAAATTCATGGCTGGTAAGTCAACCCAAAGCTATCTGCCATGGTAGCTACATGGAATACCCCATGGTCCGAGGCAGGATAGTGCTGAGCTGTCCCCTATGCTAGGAAACAACAGGTCCCCGATCATCTCCATGGTCCCACTTTTGAGCTTCCCAGGGCCCTCTTGAAAACAGGATGCCAGACAGCCCCTTGGTTTGGTTGATGCTCTTTCCTGGTTTTCTGCTGCCTATGATAACATTCAAAAGCATCCTAAAGACAGCTGCATAAGGTTGCAACTCAAGCAACTTAATCCAGATAGGAAGTGCCTAATCTGTCTCCAGGGCTGTGGTGTCAGCAGTTACCATGAGCTGAGAGTGGCCAGTGGAGAGAGATTCCCCTGCCTTTTGCTGCTTCATCTCCCCGCACGTTTCTTTCCCCAGCTGCACAGCAACAGCTGCTCAGTCTGCAGGCAGAACAAAGCAGCCTTCTGTAATAGCAAAGGCACCCCTCGGGACTCTGCCTGGTCACAAACCTCTCCGGAAATAGCCACTGTTTGGGTTTTCAGGGTGTAGTTGCAGTTCGGTCACAAGGCGGCCTTGCCGTTGTCCGAGAAGCTCCAGCACAAGGTCCAGCTGGTTGCCACAGTTTAGCTGAGCAGAAGTTTGTCTTGCTAAAAGATGGGAGCGCTCAGTCCAGTTGGAAGCTCTCTTGCGCAACCCTGGTGGAGGTGCAGAACAGCGCAACTTGTAACGGGGTTTGCCAAGAGAACTTCCTGGCTGACTGCTTGGAAAGTATAGAACAAATGGGGTGGAAGTAATACAGGGAGTAGGTTTGACTTGTTACAGAGCCTTGAAGGTGCCCCCAAAGTTTGGAATAAAAAAGCTTTTAGAAAAATGCAACACTTCTTTAGCATTAATTTGGTGGCAATGCTGGAATAATCTCAGAGGAAAAATAAGTGTATTTTGATAGCTTCCGGTTTTGTTAAAGATGAATTTTGTTTTCCCAGTTTAAAAGTTTAAAAAACTTAAGGATAGAGGGAGGGAACAAATGAATTTAAAAAGTGTAAGTTAGGCCAAGGATGTTTTATTTTCAAGTACACAAATTCTCTGTGCATGATTTAAAAGCAAAATTCCAAATCTGTGGTGTATATTTTATTGTTGTATGCTTGCCATATTTTAAGTGGAAGCATTTCCTATCCTGTGTGGATAAAAGATCTTTTTTTTTCATGTTGTAGTAAATTATTATAAAGCCAATGATATTTCATGGCATGTTATTGTATCAAGCTGTGCTTGTTTTTTGTTTAATTTCTCCCCCTTTTATGGTTGTACTGCTATTATTAATGTATGGATAGTCCCTGTACTGACGAATGCCTCCTTTACACAGCATTAATTGTAATCATGAGGACTCTTGAGCAGAAGATCTTCCACTTAAACCATTATGGACAGTTGTAAACAGCAGCTGAGGGGTCTATTTGTGTGGATGAGGTGGTGGAGAAAGAGGAAAATGGACCCAATCCACTCTTAACTCTTTGGAGAAAGAGCAGGGGCTGTGCAGAACTCAGGTTTCAGCCATTTTCCACTTGCCTGACATTGTGTAGGTGCTGTGAGAGCAATCAGAATCAGCTCAAAACTATTTTCATGTTAGAGGTGGAGAAATCTGTGAGATATCAGTGCTTAACTTTGGTTGGATTGTGTCCATGGACCTCAAATTCTGATTAATTTTCCAAGGACAATTAATGTTATGTAACAGAGAGGTTGAACTGGCCAGTGTACTATATACAGACATATAGTACTGTGTATACATCTTTTGTTAGTAGAAAATCCTGAGCTCATTATAGCAAATATTCCAGAATTAGCCATTTCAAAGAGAGTTATTTGTATAAGAAAAAGAAGCGAGGAAGCAGTTGAATGAGACAGCATCTTTTCTGCAGCTTCAGGAAGTGTTAAATCGCAAAATGACTAACCACTTCACAGGCTCACAGATTCAAACAGTTGAATAAATACTGATAAATCATACTTGACCAAATCTTGAGAAACTACTTTGGTTGAAAATATTTATTCCTAGATTCAAAAGCCAAGTGCATGTCATATAATTAACGGTGGCCAATCTGCAATTCTTGGAAGTCCCTGGAAGGATTGAGAGAAGAGGAGGTTAGCAATTAATGGAGATGTTGCAAGTCAGAAAAGAACTTTTTCTCTGTAGATGTGGTGACCTTTGGTGGATGAGAGAAATGTCTGTTCAGCAAGCAGAAGACTCTTGTTCTGTGCCCTTGGCTTATTTGCATGAATTGTGTGGGGGTTGTTTTTTTTTTAGATACAGCCATTACTCTTTTAAATTTTGATGTTATTAAAGAACTAATTTGAGCTCTGCCTTCATGTATTCTGTTCACAGACGTGGGGAAAGGGCAGCTGTGCACCAGAAGCTGACCAACTGCATTGCAGATAGCTTGGTTTTGCTGCCCCCCCCCAGCACAAATCATGACTACGCCGATTCCCAGAAAATAATGTTAGTTTTCATGGGTGAGGGGAGCTAGAGACCAGCAACATCTGGAGAGCCAAGGGCTCCTTAGCCTGAAGCCTAAGAGGACAGTTTTGCCCATTGTGTCACTGAAGCATTTTGACCCCAGAACCCAAAGGGGGGGGGGGAATGAGGTCCTTGAAACCTGGACTGTTAAAGCTGGGAGTTCCTCTCACACACTGTCAAAATAGCCAAGCCTTTGGCTGTTGCTTCCAGGGCTCTGTTCACACTGCTCCTAGCAGCATGGAAACCCTCTTCCCAGTTTCCCAAGTCTGCTGCAATAATTGGTTGGACTTGGAGAATGAATCCTATTGCTGAGCTCTGCTGAACCTACCGAGTTTAGCAAAAGCTAAAGAAAACATGTTTGGGGGACACCGATAGGCATTTAATTCATTTTGAAAAGGCTGAGCTGCAGTTCTAAGGGGAGTGTTTGGTGGGTCACACAGAACTATCAAGTTAGAAGGCTGTAGAATTTTGCACCCCCAGTTTTTACAATGATACCTGTGCATTCCACGGGCAAGAGCTACTGCGGTTTGCCATTTAATTCACAAGTTGGCCTTGGGTGGTTCTTTTTATGGGAAGAACACAAGAGAACAAGGATTTCTAAGCCAAAGTCATGGTAAGGTTGGGCACTTTTTATTATTCAAAGAGCAAAATACAAAAAAGTAAGCTAGGAAACAACCTAAATGATAAAATTCTGAGCTGCGTAGAGCACACAGCACAAAATTAGTAAAGAGTGGTCCCCATAAACCATGACGAGCTGTATATATACATTCAAAAGGAAAACGAGCAGAGAAACAGAGGGCTAACATTTTGCAAAAATGTTCCAGTTTTAAACACACACACACACACACACACACACACACACACACAGCTGTGATTTCATCAGCCAGAGTCCACATTAGTCGTCTTCAGTAGTAAACCACGTCAGTCTTCAGGACACACGAGAAACATAATGCAACTTGTACTTAACAAGGTTGGCCACAATGGAAGTGTTGAAGACCACGCTGGTGGACTGTTGAGTTACATGAGTTCACTTGGTTGTTAAAAGGCTTGCAGACTTCTGGAACCGTGGAGTTCAAATTGAGGGGGAATCCCACATGGAAACTTGCACAGGAAGAGAGCGCAGACCTTCCCACATCAGTCTGAACTTGTACTATAGGGGCTGGAAGTGATGCTAAGCCCTTCTGCCCAGCATGCTGGTGCTCTACATCTATGTAAAGTAGCCCAAGTCACAAGTGGAGTGAAACCTCTTCTAGCAGCCCTGCCTTTCCCTTTACACTGCATGACAGGCAGTTCAGACACATATCCACTGAGATGAAAGAAAACCACCGCTCCTCCCGACATTGCATAACCACTGGCAAGGTAAGGACTTTTGATTAACGCAATACTTCACAACTCTACAATGTTCAACAGCAGTTATGGGCCACTTTAAACCTTTAACTGAATGGCAGGTAATATTTTTATGGTGAGCACAAGAGAAGCTGAGCATCAGGGTGCAAGTCTTTCTGAATACTCAAGACACACCGTGCGCCTCACCCCATTGTCCTTATATCAGGCAGGGCAAGAGGGTCACACAACTGCTGGCCCAAGAAGACCCCCACATCATAGCATCCCTAAATGCTATTAGGACATTTATTTCTCAACTGATAAAGGGGGATGCAGAGAAGCTGGTGTTCTACTCAGCTCTGCAAATTGGCTTATTTGCCATATTTCTTAGCTTTTGTACATTCCACAGTTCTTCTGCCCTTGAAATAAAACTGTGAAAGCAGCCTCAGCAAGGAAACTTATTCACAGCCCTCTGGTACCATCTCTGTCCCATCACCTAAGGACAAGGGAACTGGGAGGCTGCTCATTCAGATAACTTGGATTTTTGCCATCTATGTTTGCTCCATCAGTGGTTTCCAAACCTGTTCAACCCCAGTACACCAGTCTGGCATTGAAGCTCATCTTTGGTCTTCATATTGTATTGCATGTTCTCTTACGCCCCTTCTCACTACCTTCATCACAATCGTCAACTTAAGACTAGATAGAGCACATGGCTGCTTCGTTTCTCAAAGGTTTTTTCATGCGGAGCTAGAGAAGAGAGAAGGAAGACATCTCTGCGTTGTTATCTCAAGTGGAGTAAAATTCCACCTCCATCTTCCCGTTCTGCAGTCTGCTGGATTCATTGCCAACAATTATTATTAATAAATAGGTGCTGAAAAATAGGTCACATTGGCCTAGGCAAACGGCAACAAAGGATGCATTTGCTTTTACAAAATGACAAACACTTTTTGCCCCTATTCACAGTCCCCTCTCAAAGTGCCAAGGGGTGGCTGGTTTTTGCAGCGGGCAAAGGCTTTCGCACAGAGCATGTTCACACCACCTTCCCTCCCCCTCTTCAGCTCAGCCCTAGTTTTACTATCTGCCCCCTAACCTCTAGAAAATAGCAGCTTGGCCTCCACATGTTTATGTGGGACATATTCACATTAATAGATTTGGGATTATTAATTGAAGAGCTATCCTCCAAATAAAATGGACTTTATGCCACTGCTCTGATTCTTCAGAGAAGATGCTGGGAATAACATTAGTGGCAACCGGTACAGACCTCAATTGTGTCTTCTTTCACCCAAGGGTCGCCTGACTTTTTATCCTCCAGTAGGTAAAAATGGGGTGCAGTTCTCTCTTCCGACTGCATTCCTTATATGGTGAGGGATGTCTTTACTATGTGGTGAAAGAGGCAAGGGGAAGTGACCCACCTTATAGTGACTTTACACCATTAAGAAAAATGAATGCACAAAGAGGCCTCCACCTCAATCTACACTCTACAGGAGCAACCAACCAGGGCTCTTTCCTCTTTAGGCATTGCATTATTACAGCATTTTCAAGAGGATGAAAGAGGGGGGCTTGTGCAGACAAAGAATGGTGGGTCCACACAGAACTGAACTGGTTTAAAGGGCCAGGGGCCAAGCACCAAATGTGAGGGTCCCTCCTCCTCTGGCCAACTACTCCCATCTTTATTGCATGGAGAGGTGCAGAAATCCATTATGAAACAGCCCCCTTCAAAACAGTGAGTTCTGTGAACATCCTTGCGGGATGGGAAAAGTTGGTTTCCTGTGGCAGAGCACAGCCCTAGCTTCTCTCTCTGTTCTTACAATTTCCAGAACCACCTTCTCGTTTCCCATTTCCATTCTTGAAAGATCTTACGAGCCTGCATGTCTTATAGATACTTAGACAATTATGCAATTCAGCACTATGGAGGCCTGAAACAATCCAGCTAGACAACAAAGGAGGATTACGACTTTTTAAAGAGAACAAACTACCTTGAAATGATCATCGTTTAACAATGTTGCTGGCATAGCCTGTGGATTCAACGTTTAACAGTCACAAATGCAACAGAATTATAAAGACTCTTGAACAGGGGATTAAGATTTGATCAAGGAAGGACTTTTAAAATCAATGTGTCCCAGTACCAAAAGAGAGTGTCTCTTGCTGACATCTGCCAAAGCTTTAATGACAGAGTACGCTACTCAACCGTAACAGATTTGGCCAGATTTCTTGGAAAGTCAACCTGAAAAAGACAGAAAGACACACACAAAAAACCTGAAAAGGATATTTTAAATTGAACAGCCAATATAAGACTTATTGCTTTGCCCATTTGCTGGTTTATTTGGCAAGGCTGCCCACTTAGCCCAGCTGAAGCTGGTAGATTCACACCACCTTTAGTGATTTGTGAAACACCACTGTGGGAACATGATGCTGGACCAAATGGGCCACGGCCTGGTCCAGCAGGCTCTCCTTATGTTCACTGAAGGACTAAAGGTGATCTTTAAAAGTGTGGTACTTACATCATAGCCTCTGAGTACCGCAAGATGAAAAGCCAGGAGCTGTAAAGGGATGACGCTCAAGATCCCCTGCAGACAGTCCACAGAGTGGGGGACTTTGATGGTTCGCTTGTTGTTTTTGATGGTCTCAATATCTTCCTTATCGCAAATCACAACAGGCCGGCCCTGCAAGGAGCACAAGCGTAAAGGAAAAGGTGGGGCAGCCCCTTCTCCACTCCCAAACTTAGGAGGCCTCCATCCACCTCTTAGGTTCAGTCTCTCCACACCCTTGAGAGAAAGATGAGGCAAAGGCTGAGAGGTCTCCTCTGCCCCGAGGCACCATAGGGAAATGGCAGGCCAGAAGAATCACACTGTCCTGGCAACATGCCTGTGGGAAGGAGAACAGGGGAGGAGCTCCTCCACCACCACCTTCAGGGTATGATTTACTGCACCTTCACAGCTTTCTTTGACACCTGTGGGTTCCAACTGCTGTGGGGTGCCATTTTACAGCTGCTGCAAGCAGGTCTTGGAGTGCTAGACCCCAAACTGTGACAGAGGAGAGCAATCTCAATCTCTCCCCCCTGCAAGCGTCACACTGGTGTCTGCTAGCAGCATTCCTGCACCTGCTTTGCAGATGGCACCACGCCACAGAGCGTGGCTGAGCAAAACTCGGGGCAAATCACTTGGGCTGGGCCACTGCTTGACCCTGCTCCTGGGCCAGGAAGAAGGCAGGCAGGCTGGAGGGAACATGGGTACCCAGAGAGCAGCGCAAGCCAGTCTCCTTTGCTCTGGCTGTGCCCCTGTCCTGTGTGGGAGGGGGGGAACCAAGCTAGGAGGGACGGCTGTCTCTTTACCCCCACCAATCCTGCCCCATGAACTCTGTTGTCTTCTCAGACTTTTGAATCAAGGCACAAAGAGCTTGAAAAAGTGCTTTTCTCCCACAAATGAAATAAGGCTGCGCCAGCAGATTTCAAAAGGTGTCACAACAGCCAGCCTGGAAGGTGGTTTCTGCTTGCTGGCCAGATGGGGCCAGTCTGGGAGCCACTCTCCTCGTCATCATTCTGGCTGGTTCCCACCAAAAAAGGGAGAAACGGAAGCCTGGGAGCCTTGAATGCAACAAGCCCTGCCTGTAAGGAGTTGAAGAGGGCCTCAGCCTGGAACCAGCGGGTGTTTGCCATTTCATTTGCTACATGCCACTTTTGTCGCCCCCAATGAAAACAATGTGCGTAGTCAAGAAACACACTTTTCAGTTATTTACCATCTCCCTAGTTATTGGTTTATGTTACTCTTGAGGGAAAACACAGGAGAGAGCAGATGTGGTTAGTTTCGTTTCACTCTGGAGAAGATCATAAGAGGAGAAAGCCAGGAGGCAAGTCTTCAAGGGACAGAGAAGCAAACACCATTGGAAATGGCTATTTCTTTCAGCTCCTGTTCAGGTTCAGAGCCTCGTTTTCTCGGCTGGAAGAGGTGCTGCCCTCCCGCTTCTTCCCTCACCCCTTTTCTCCACTGCTCCAGGCACTGCCACTCAGTTCTAGCATTAGAGCTGGCGGAGGTCAAAGTGCCTCCTGAGCTGTTGAACGGCAGGAGATAAAAAGCTAGAGACACTGCACAGCTCCCTTCGATCAGGCTTCCCATTTGACAGAAATATGGGGCAGAAATTTATACATAAATGCGGGGGGAGCACGGGAACAGATGCAGTTGTTTGTCCCCTAGAAACATCTGTAAAGGGGAAAGAGCTATTCAGCTTCAAAGAGGAACGCCCCCTCCCAAGCATCTTGGATATTCATCTTGCCCATCCATGCCTTAAGCAGGCAAGACTTCTAGGCAACTGAGCAGATGCAGGAGAGGGCAAGAAGAGCCAGTGGTGATGATTAGTGTGTTGGACCAGGGAGACCAGGGTTCAAATTCCCAGTGGGCGATCTCAGGCCTCTCAGCCTAACCCAGTGGCGTAGCGTGGGGGGTGCAGGGGGGGCTGGCCGCACCGGGCGCAACGTCTGGGGGGGGGGCGCTCGCACTCGCAGCTCTCTGCCCCTACCTGGCTCACTCACTCTCTCTCTACGCTGTGCGAATCCGATCCGAGCCGCCGCCCACTGTGGAGGGGGGGTGCCAGGCGTGCGGGTTAGGGGGCGCAAATTACTTGCCTTGCCCCGGGTGCTGACAACCCACGCTACACCACTGGCCTAACCTACCTCACAGGGTTGTTGTGAGAAGAATGTATGCCACCCTGAGCTCCTTGGGGAAAGGCAGGAAATAAATGCAATAAATAATAAAAGTAAAACTGTCTGGCTGTGCAAGGAGGAAATCTTGCCTGAGGAATGCCAGCAGCCTTGGCTGTGACCCTACCCTGACCCCTCAAAAGGGGCCTGAGGATCCCACATTCCAACCTGGAATTCACACACAAGCAAGAGGTGAACGAAACCCTTAGACCAAGGATTGAGGGGTAGAGGAAACGGATCCCTCTTTCCCACCACCCACCTCGATACCTTTGGGCACTGCCAATTCTAGTGCCTCATCCTTTATCCCTGAGGAGGAACAAAGATGGGACTTTGTGGAGCAGAGCTGGGTTCTGTCTCTTCTTGCCTGAACTCACCTGCCGGGCAATGACTTGCTGCAGGGCATTCTGGCACTTGGTGTATGTGCCATCCCTCGTGATGATCATGATGACAGGCATCAGTTTATCGACCAAGGCAAGGGGCCCATGCTTCAGCTCCCCGGCCAGAATGCCTTCCGAATGCATGTAGGTGATTTCTTTTATTTTCTGCAGAGAAGGTGCAACACATTAGTCCATGGAGTCTCTCTCTAAAACAAAGATCCTCCTGAGGCCGGGGTTTAAATCCCCGCTCAGCCATTAAGCTCGCTGGGTGACCTTGGGGGGCAGTCAGTGCCTCTCAGCCCGACTTGCCTCACAGGGTTCTTGTGGGGATTAAATGAGAGGGGGCAACCATGCATGCCACCATGAGCTCTTTGGGGGGAAAGATGCTCCACCAAGCCAAAAGCAAACCAACAGTTGTGGATAGTGACTCCAAAACCCTCCAGTTTCTGCCTGCCCCAGACTGCAGAAACACAAGAAACTACCATGAGAACTGCAAAACTCTTGGTAGGTTACAGGAGACGGCTGTTGAGCTGCGTTCGGTTTAGCAGACAACAATATTTGCAGGCCTGATTTAAAACCCATCTTCATTTCTGACCTTTAGAAAACCTTCTCAGTCCATTTGGGATTCTTTCTGTTGTCAGGGGTTGCCCATACACTTTAAAATAGCCTTCCCCAATCCAGTGCTCTCCAGTTCACTTGGACTCTAACAACTCCCATACAGGCTGGGGCTGATGTGAGTTGGTCAAAACATCTGGAGGGCAGCAGGTTGTGGACAGCAGCTTTAAACACTCTCTTTGCAGTTATAATGACTAGAGACATGCTTTTAAAAATGCCCTTCCTCATTTTCAAGTCTGACCCTCAAACTGGAACACAAATAATGATGGATAAGCCTATTATTATTATTATTATTATTATTATTATTATTATTATTAAAGGAAATGGGGATTCTTTTTTTTTAAAGAATATTTATTAAAGTTTTCAATAGTAATACAATAAAAAAGAAAAAGAAAAAAGAAAAAAATAACAAAAATACAAAAATGAAAATAATTAAAAACACACAGAGTTTCCATTACTTATTTTCCATTAACTTAGGAAATGGGGATTCTTACCAGAGCGCCCTCCAGGCATGTCGCATAATGATAACCACGGCCCATAATGAGGACTGACTTCTGGTGGTAAAGCTCTGTGGCCAGTTTCTGGATTTCATCATCCATGCTCAGGACTTCTTTGATCAAGTCTATCGCAAGTAGCAAGAGGGAAGCAACATATTATCACGCAGGTTAACAATCTGCAATCACACTAGAAATGGCTTTACATGCACTTTGGAAACAATGTTCAATGTGGTATTTAAATGCTGTATTGAAAACTGCACGAATCAGTGGATCTTCAGAGAGTAAAAGTAACCGTCACCTGGACCCACCAATTTTTATTGGGGTTTCATTAGCACCGAAGAAAAGAGGTGAGAGGTGGTTTTCCTAAATCCTCCAACAGAACTCTGGAACCTGTTCTCGTAAATTATAAAGTGATCCACATTTGAGGATGTGACAATAAAGAACCAAGATACACTGATGCAATGCTTGATGTGGCTTTTAAACAAATATGTTTTGTTCTCTTGAAGATATGACGGTTTCCACTTTCATACGCAACTGATTATTTCTGCACAAGCCCATCTTATACAGCTGAAGAGTTTACCCACAGACCTCATCTGTTTATTTTATTTATAAAACCATCTTTAGCAGACGCCTTCACCCCAGTATGGCTCCCCTTTAGCACATACACAGCCCAACAAGACGACGACAAATATCCACCAACAGCATACGAACCAATATGGCTAACCTGATCCAAACACCCACCCACCCCACTCACACATGAAAACAAAGCTCACCACACGCAATCACAAACGAACAACCACACCCATGGCCAAGGCCAACCTCTCTCACCACCAAAGGAACACAAGTGAATAGCAGAGAACCTGCACAAGCGACGCTGACACCAAACCCCACATACATTAAGCAAAATAGAAACATCACAACCCCACCCCACCCCCACTCCCCTTTTCCCCCTCCACCTCTTTCCCCCTTTTCTTCCTAATATAACACTAATGTCTCAACAAATGAAACTGACCTGTAAAAATGTTACTTGGAAAAAAAGAGAGACATTGCTCATACTTTTGTAAACCAATAAAATCTTTAATAAAAAAGGGGGGAACCATCTTTAGTCCCCCAAAGTGACAAATTTCATCAATTAAAATATAATCAAAACAGTAAGATGAACAATGAGCCAAAAACCACAACCAAAAGCTTGGCAAAAGAGAGAGAGCACTAGTCACCACGAAGAAAGGGGCTCAGCTGGTTAGAGTGTGGTGCTGACAATGTCAAGGTTGCAGCTGCATATTCCTGCATTGCAAGGAGTTTGACTAGATGACCCTCAGGGTCCCGTCCAACTCTGCAATTCTATGATTCTAACTAGGCTTCCTGAGGTCCAGAATCTGGGTGCCAGAACCAAAAAGGCCCTGCCAATCAACCCAGCCCAGACTTCCAATGGCAGCAGTTTGCAGAGGAAGGCCTCCAGCAAGAGTGCAGCAGACAAACAGGCTCATGCAGCAGGAGGCAGCCTGTCAAAGATCCTACTCCAAAACTGTTTAATAACCAGCACTTTGAACTACGCCTAAAAATGGATTGGTAGCTAGTGTGGATTAACCAAGAATGGAGCATCAGAGAATACTCCAGCTTCAAAGGCAGCTCCATGCAGGCTATGTAGCAGTGAGGGACCTGATCTGGATGAGATCCTTGCTGCTTCAAATCTCCCAGCTTCGCACAAAACCAGGAAGCAAGTGAGAGGTCCCACTACCCTTGTTGAGTCAATCCTCGCCTTGCTGTTCTCCTTCAAAGAATCACATTTTGTCATGACACCTCTGAGCGCCCGCACGCACCTGGCAATAACTTGAGGCCTCGCATGATTTCTTTCCGTCTTTCTTGCATGGAAATCCTGTCGTCGCACATCATGAGCGCAAACATCACTAGCGACACAAATTGGCTTGTGTAGGCCTGCGGAAAGAGAGGACATCACTGTGCATATGCTTGCCAAGATGCTGCAAGCTGCCCAAAACTCACACCTGAAAGCTGCTGGTATAAAAGTGGGGGCTTCACTATCCCACTTGACCCTGGCACAAACCCAGCCCAGCCCCTAAGCACCAGAAAGGATTGGGTCTTCCAGTGAGAAATCCAAAATTCCAAATCCAAGGGAACTATTCAATTTACCTCCAGCTAACAGCAAAGGGACACCACCCATCAGGTCAAGCTTATACCAGGCATCTAGTCTGGCCACTCTCAAACGTACTTGACGACAACAATTACCCTAGCTAATCTGGAGAGTAAGAATAAGGGAGCAGCTGAGTGTGGCCAGTCCTTACAGCTGGAGGCTCTGTAATTTTGTTGTTCATGCCTGGGCAGAGGCAGAGATCCTGCACCCAAGGCACAACTCGCACTCGTACATCTTCACATCCTTAGGCAGGAAAGTGTCAGGGCGGGGGGGGGGGGGAGCCAGTCAATACCCTGAATTCTGTCTAAACTCTGTCTAAAGGCTGACGGAAAAGGGCAGGCCCTGCAATCTTCTCCTTTTTCCTTCTAGCCTGATTAGAGAGAAAACAACAGAACCAACCCAGCGACTAAGAGCAGGCTGAGACCCTGGGTATGCTCAATGCAGAGAAAGGCTAAGGAGGAAATGTGTGTGTCTGCATCGGAGGGAGGGTGTGCATCCTAGTCCAGCCCTAAATCCAAATCCCTCTTTGGAAGAACCTTGTTTCTAGAGACCGGTGGGGGGGCACCCCAGTATCTAGAGCACTAGATGGCAAGATGTAGGGAAAAGCACTGATTTCAAACTGTTATTAATCTAGAGGAGCTACTGTCTATTGACTCCTAAGTATTGACTCTAGTGTGGAGGTTCCACCACTGCAACTTGAAAAAGGCCTGTCATTGTCTGACAATTTCCATCAGCTGCCTTCTCAGTTTATCAATAGTTTCCTCCAGAAAGCATTGTCTGAGTTAACTTCGATTCTTTATCCTAAACGGTGATTACATATTCCAGAAATGAAGTCTTAAATGGGGGCGGGGGGGGGGAGAATGTAATGTGTAACATCTGCTCATTTTGGGATGCCGCCAACATGCTCGGGAGCATGAGCAGGAAAAAATAGCGCCCCTGAAACAAAAAGACAGGTTTATACTCCTCCCAGACCTGGGCAGGCAGATGCTGAGGACAGAGTGCTGTGCTTGGACCAGGAAGGTCTGGGTGACCATCACCCCACCCAGTTAATAACTTTCCAACTAGTCCAGCATTTTGTTCTCACAGTGGCCAAATAGTGGTATATTGCCTGGCAATGGAGACAGAACATAGCCATGGTGGCTAGGAACCATTGATCCTTGCCTGCTATCTGGTCCAGTGGCACTCTCCCCTCTCATTGCCATAGGTTACCCCAGGCTCCAGTGCCTCTGGACCAGAACAGTGGCTCCTTACCTGGGTCTCTGCAACAGCCTAAGAAACAGTTTCTCAAGTTCTTAACTGGCTTCGCGGAAAGGAACACCAATATTTTCAAAAATGCCAATGCAGGCTAAAGATGAGCTGGACTCTCAGCTGCAATGAATACCCTGATTGCTCCAACAAGTGAATTCAGACCCTCTCAGCTCATGTAATATTGCAGCACGTTCCCCATGAAAAAGCAGCAGGCGCCTTGGCATACAAATCTTGGCCAAGGCTCGTTCTTTGTTAAATGCCTCTTTTCAAATTTTAAGGGGAAAAGGAAGCAGCTCAATCACCTTGAGGAAATATTGAGGTATTTGCCAGGAACCCTCTCTGACCCCCCCACCCCACCCCGAGGAAGGGTGTTGTGAGGATTCAGGACAGATAAAAGCTCTTGTGCTCAGATCCTGCATGCGAGTTTCCCACAAGCATCTGGCTGGCCACTGTGAGAATAGGATGCTGGCCTAGGAGGGCCATTGGCCTGATTCAGAAGGCTCTTAAAGGTGTTCTTAAGGGGATCTACAGCCTGGAGGTCTGCGGAAGGGAGGGGGGAGAGTGCAGAATGGCCAGCTGCAGCAGCAGCTCGCACAACAAACCCTGGTGATGTAGGAAGCCCTGGTGGGAATCTACTGAGATAGGGAGAGATCCCATCACCTGGGATCTTGCCTTATTCACTGCTCAAAGACTCTTCCAATGTTTGGGTGTTAATGGTATGTTTTTTGAAAGCTTTAAAGAATAATTTAATACAAAAAGTTGTTGAGTTATACATGCACATGGAAATGATATACACCAAGAGATTACCTAACATTTACCGTATTTTTCGCCCCATAGGGTGCACCTAGGTTTTTTTTGGGGGGGGGAAGCTATCAGGAAGCTATCCGCAAGCCTTGGGAACCCGCCGGAGTTCCCGCCGGGCTCCCAAGGCTTGCAGAAAGCTGCCCAAAGCCCGGGGTGCGCTCCGCTACACTCCCCAGGTTTCGGGCTGCAGGCTGCTGTGCGCAAGCCTTGGGAGCCCCATGGGAACTCCCGTGCTTCCTGTTACGGGGGGCTGCTTTGTCTATTTTTATGCACTGTGTTTTTGCATGAATGCATTAACATTTTAATGCTTGCTTTAATAAATATATTGTAAGTCGATTGCAGGCTTCTGGGTAACAAGCAGCTAAAAATTCAAATAAATAATAGCTGGGAAAGGGGTGGGGGCTGTGTGCCTGCACTTCAAATGAGGATTTCTGTAAGAAGTTATGCCTCTTTCAACTTAACGCAACCTGGAGGGAACTACAGTGGTGCCTCGCAAGACGAAATTAATCCGTTCCGTGAGGCTCTTCGTCTTGCGGTTTTTTCGTCTTGTGAAGCAAGCCCATTGACAGCTTAGCGGATTAGCGCTATTAGCGCTATTAGCGGTTTAGCGGCTTTTACAGGATCAGCTGATAAGCGGCTTAGGGCTTAGGAAAAGGGGGGGAGGGGAAAACCCCCGCAGGAACTCGCAAGACATTTTCGTCTTGCGAAGCAAGCCCATAGGGAAATTCGTTTTGCGAAGCGCCTCCAAAACGGAAAACCCTTTCGTCTAGCGGGTTTTCCGTCTTGCGAGGCGTTCGTCTTGCGGGGCACCACTGTATTCAAAATGTGGGTATTTCTAAACACCCTCTGCAGACTGTAGATGAACTGGGAAAGAACCCCTATGCCTTCCCCTCTTCCTTGAGAAATCACAGAATTGTAGAATTGGAAGGGATCCTGAGGGTCATCTAGTCCAACCCCCTGCAATACAGCTTAGGATTCAGAACAGATGCATGTATTACAAGATATGCAAGTCTACGTGACTGGACTGAGCTTTATGGGTGCCAAGTGTGAGTGCCTCTGATGACACAAGGAACCCTTACCTTGGTGCTGGCAACCCCAATCTCTGGCCCAGCATTGATGTGAACCCCGCAGTCTGTCTCGCGAGATATGGAGCTCCCCACAGTATTTGTGATTCCGACAGTCAGGGCTCCTCTCTCCTTGCAGTAGCGTAGGGCCATCAGGGTGTCTGCTGTCTCACCTGCAGAGAGACAGACACCATCAGAGTCAGGAAATGCTCAGCCTGGAGGGCACAGAATCATTCTAGCCCAACCCCCTGCAGTGCAGGAATCACAGCTAAAAAAATCCCTGAGCAATGGTCATCTGACCTCTGCTTAAAAACCCCTAATGTAGGAGAGTCCAACACCTTCCAGGGGAGACTGTTCCACTGTCCAACAGTTCTTGCCATCAAAAAGTCATTCCTGATGTTTAATCAGAATCTCCTTTCTTGTCATTTGAATTCACTGCTTCAGATCCTACCCTCTGGATCCTACCCTCTGGATCCTACCCTCTGGAGCAACAGAAACCAAGCTTGCTCCACCTTCTATGTGACAGTCCTTCAGACATTTGAAGGTGGCTATCCTATCACCTCTCAGCCTTCTCTACGCTAGGTAAAGGTAAAGGTACCCCTGCCCGTTCGGGCCAGTCTTGCCAGACTCTAGGGTTGTGCGCTCATCTCACTCTATAGGCCGGGAGCCAGCGCTGTCCGCAGACACTTCCGGGTCACGTGGCCAGCGTGACAAGCTGCATCTGGCAAGCCAGCGCAGCACACGGAACGCCGTTTACCTTCCCGCTGGTAAGCGGTCCCTATTTATCTACTTGCACCCGGAGGTGCTTTCAAACTGCTAGGTTGGCAGGCGCTGGGACTGAACGACGGGAGCGCACCCCGTCGTGGGGATTTGAACCGCCGACCATGCAATTGGCAAGTCCTAGGCGCTGAGGTTTTACCCACAGCGCCACCCGCATCCCTTATATGTTTAGCGTCTCTACGCTAAACATACCTAATTCCCTCAATTGTTCCTCATTAGGCTTGGTTTCCAGACCCTTATCATTTTGGTCATCCTCCTCTGCACACCTTCCAGCTTTCAATATCCTTCTTAAACTGTGGTGTCCAGAACTAGACACAGGACTCCAGGCCATAGCTGTCAAACTTTTCCCTTTTCTTGCGAGGAATCCTATTCGGAATAAGGGAATTTCCCTTAAAAAATGTTGACAGCTATGATCCAGGTAGAATAGTGTGTTGTTATAACTTCCCTTGATTTGGACACTCAACTTCTGTTGATGCAGCCTAGAAATGCATTAACTTTTTTTTTTGCTGCTGCAGATAGGCACCATAGATGAGAAACCACAGACCTAAGCAAAGCAGCAGTGCTCTCTGAAGAACTCTAGTTCTTCCACTTCTTTGCTCAGCATCATGAACAGAAGACAGCTGCATTACAACACAATACTAGCTAGGGAAAACATATTATTGCTGATCTGGATTTTATGATTTGTTCTTGTTCCTTTATGTGAGCTGCCTGGAGTATACCCAGATGCAGAAAGGCAAGCTATAAAATATCTAAATAAACCGGACAAGATATTGTAAAGAGAATAGCAGCCAAATGTTAAGAAGGCAAACTGAGGGGGTATTGTTCATTTTAAGCAATACCAAAATTGCACACTGTTTTTGGAATGATACAAAGGGCAAGAGTAAAGAAGGGAACCTGGGCAAATATCTACAGGATTCCAAATCCTTTTAGCAATACATTCTGGAAAGAAATCTCCCTACCAATGAACCATTCATATATTCCACTGGCACTCAAGCAAATCTAGACTGATCTGTCTAGATGGCTCTGTGTGTTATGTGTATGGAGTTAAAACTACAGGACATAATTACAGCTGTTTTTCATAAAACAACTCAAACTACTAACTACTTCTTATGAATTTAGAGAATTCATTATATTATTACACTGAAAATGCTGAAACAACAGAAATACCAAGTGCATGGCAAAGAAGATTACAGGCATGCCTGCAAATCACCAGCAGAGGGTGTCAAATCCCCAGCCTGCTGACTGCCAATGCCTACCATTCCTTTGGCCGGCTACTATCACTATGGTCAGCAGGGAGCACTCTAAGAGGCGCCTTCTACGCTCAAAATATATTCTAGCGGTTCCCCTGGCCAAGGAAGAAATCACTGTGCGGTAAAGAAGCCTCCAGATGTTGTTGGACTACAACTCCCATCAGCTGTGTTGGCTGGGGCTGATGGGAGTTGCAGTCCAACAACATCTGGAGGGCACTGGTCGGTGAAGGCTGCCCCAGAGGGATGGGAAACCCTGCAAGGAATCTGCTGTTTGTGACTACCCAATACAACTCATGTGTCCAGGAGGGCAGAAGATTCTACAATTGGTTTGTAGCTTTTATTCCACAGAACAAGGTTTTTTTTTTTTTGGCAAACCAAAGTGCCCAGGCTTCAGCCATTTCATCTGAACAGTAACATTTCATTTTCAAGTTACAGATAGGTAGCCGTGTTGGTCTGCCATAGTCAAAACAAAAAAAATTCCTTCCAGTAGCACCTTAAAGACCAACTAAGTCAGTTCTTGGTATGAGCTTTCTTCTGAAGAAGTGTGCATGCACACGAAAGCTCATACCAAGAACTGACTTAGTTGGTCTTTAAGGTGCTACTGGAAGGAATTTTTTTTATTTCATTTTCAATGCAGCAGCGGTGCTGGAAGTGATTATAAAAAACAGTTTGGGCTATTTAGCCCCTTTTTACTTATACTATATTATAGTATAAATCATGGGTAGGCAAACTAAGGCCCGGGGGCCGGATCTGGTCCAGTCGCCTTCTAAATCTGGCCCGCGGACAGACCAGGAATCAGTGTGTTTTTACATGAGTAGAATGTGTTCTTTTATTTAAAATGCATCTCTGGGTTATTTGTGGGGCATAGGAATTAGTTTATCCCCCCCCCCCAAAAAAAATTATAGTCCGGCCTCCCACAAGGTCTGAGGGACAGTGGACCGGCTCCCTGCTGAAAAAGTTTGCTGACCCCTGGTATAAATAGTCAAAACTACTATTCTGGTAAAGTAGAAAGGGTCCTTCAGTAATGTGTAGCTATACACCTGATTTTTTAAAATAATAATAATATTGTTTTAGTTCTATTAGTTTAATTACTTTTTAACCACTTTCATTTTTTGCATTTTATTTGTGTCATTTTAATTTGTGTAAGACACACTCTGAGTCCCGGACTGAGGAAAAGGCGGGAGATAGAGATAAATATCACAAACACATAATTAATAAATATGTATCCACATGATTTAATTTTTAGCTTATATTTGAAACTCAGCTTTAGGCATGAAATTCAGGCTGCATTTCACTACATTCACACAGGGTTTGTCCTTTGTTTTGAAACTCTTACATTTTGCCCCGGATAACTTGCACATGTCTGGTTCTAAGCATGCCGAACTCATTACTTCTAAAAACACAAACAAACAAACAAACAAACAAAAACACACATTGTTTGTATGAGCAATGGCCAAGAAGTACCATGTGCTAAGAGCTCCAGCCGGGAGAATCCTGACTGGACTTGGTGGCTCCTGGCTCTACAGGATTCTAAACCTCCCTCCTTGGTAGCACGCCAGGTCAAAGGTCATGAGCCTAGCCAACGGTAGCCACCTACTGGTCTCAGTTTGGCCTGCCACCTGCCCAGCACTGCTCCCAGGCCAAAGACCCGTCCGTACCTGACTGGCTGATGAAGAAGCAGACATCATCTCTGAAGACTGGAGTGTTCCTGTCCAAAAAGTCACTGGCAAGTTCTACCATGACAGGCAATTCAGTCAACTCTTCCAAAACTTGACGTGTCTGGTAAAGGAAAGAAAAGAAAAGGGGGGGAAGTCACGTACTCCTCAGCCCATGAAGCAGTGCAGCAGATTCTGGAGGGAACACTTCCTGCTCCCACTCTCCATCTTTGTGTCATTTAAAGAGAGAGAAAGTGTGCAGGGACAAGAGGTGTCATTTTGGCTTTTCAGTTTCAGTGCAAGAAACGAAAAGAGGGTCCAAGGTCGGCATCATTAAAACATATTCTCATAGGCAAAATAAACTATACAGGCCTCAAAGAAAATGTGATTTATTACATCAGAACTGGAGTGAGTTTCCAATTCTGGTAAGACTCCCAACATGCCAAATGTTCAACCAGGGGTACCAACTTGAATAAAATATTGGGGGGGGGGGCACAATCAATTTCATGACGCGGCACATGCACACCATTTGAATACCCATCAACTTTGCAGGGGGCCGGCCCCCTCCAATATTTTATTCGGGAAGGGGGAAGGGACCTCAGTCCCTAGGAGTTGTCACCTACGTGTTCTACTGAGTATGTCTTTCCCTGCTCCAGTTAAGAATTAATGACCCAGTAGGTAATTTCAGTGAGATATGCCTCCCATCTGCAGAACCAAACAGACCAATGAAATGATGCTACAAGGAGGGTCACAGTTACAAGGAGCCATAAAAGAGCCGCATTCACCTATCAGCATCCACTTTCCATAGCTTCACAGACGTCATCGTAGGATCACAGCACTACTAATTTGTTCAATGAGTTTGAGATGCTACTCAAAAGGAAAACCCAAAGTCAGCCACTTACTGCAACTCCAGCATGGTAGCTTGTTCCACAAGCAATTAGGATGAGACGTCGACACCTTTGGATCTCCTTGATGTGATCTTTCAAACCCCCAAGATTCACTATTATAAATGTAGACACAAAGGTTTTGGTATTTAACATGATAATAACAACAACTACTACTACTACTCAAGGAAAAACATAAGAGACATTTCAACTAAGACTTCAGCAATTATATTGTTCATTTAGAGGAATGTCAGAGTTTCCCCTCCTCTCATCATCTACAGTGCACAGTAAAGGTAAAGGTACCCCTGACCATTAGGTCCAGTCACGGACAACTCTGGGGTTGCGGCGCTCATCTCACTTTACTGGCTGAGGGAGCCGGTGTTTGTCCGCAGACAGCTTCCGGGTCATGTGGCCAGCCGCTTCTGACGAACCAGAGCAACGCACGGAAACGCAGTTTACCTTCCCGCCGGAGCAGTACCTATTTATCTATTTGCACTTGACGTGCTTTCAAACTGCTAGGTTGGCAGGAGCAGGGACCGAGCAATGGGAGCTCACCCCGTTGCGGGGATTCGAACCACTGACCTTCTGATTGTCAAGCCCTAGGCTCTGTGATTTAGACCACAGCGCCACCTGCGTCCTACAGTACACAGTAGGGTCAAGCAAATGTCATCTCCTTAAACACTTTCCTAAGCAGGAAGAAGGCAAGTACCAAGTGTGGCAGCATAAACCCCCCAGTTCCACTAAGCATCCCAGAGGAGAAGGGAAACGGGCTCATCAAAATGCAATCAACAGAAAGCAGAGGTGGAATAGTGTGGAAGAACGTCTACCTCAGCTGTTTGATGGTGGAACCAACTATCTCAGAAGGTAGCGGACTCTCCTTCATGGGAGATATTTGAGAAGAGGTTGAGCTGGCCATCTGTCAGGGATTCTTCAGTTGTAATCCCTGCATTGCAGGGGGTTGGACTAGATGGTCCCTGCGGTCCCTTCCAACTCTACAATTCTATGAATCATCCTTACATTACGTAAGGCAAAAGGGGCAGAGAATTTCTCTGTATACAAACCATCCTGTTGTGCCCCCTCCCCCCTTAATCAGCAGTACTTTGTTAAGCAAAAGCGCCTCAAAAACCAAAACACCATCGACATGCTTTTGACTTAGTTACCGGTGTAGTCATCGAAGTTGACTCTTCCTCTCATGGTGTTGACAACAGATTCTGGTTGTTCAAAAATTTCCTTTTGCATGAATGAACTGAAGTTACCTTAAAAAAAAAAAACAGCAGCAAAATGTAGACTGGATGGAAACAACACAGCAATGTTTATTCTGTTGACAAAGCTACCTGTTGATGGCAATGGCGACCACCTGAGAGGTGTCAGACCTGAGTTCTGGTGAGCTCTGGCTGAAAAATGTCCTGCTTACTAGTATGTATCCACTAGTACTAGTAGCCATACTAATATAATTTTGTCCTTTTTGCTGATGCAGAATTTTTTTATATTTTCCTGTTCGTTATTTCAGAATGTGGTGTTTTATTATTATTGCAACTTCTTATATATAAATATTTTAGTACAGTGAACATGGGCTAAATAACATTGCCTGGGAAATGTAAAGACAAGAATAAAACGCAGCCAATTCAGTTATGATACATAAACTACAACTGTGAAACAGCAGAGCCGATGGAGTCCTGCTCTTGGACTGTGCCACCTGATCATGATAGGAACAACAAAACTACCTGAGTTTTGATTTTGATTTTCCTCTTCCCTCCCTGTCTATTTCCCATTTTGTGCCATTTTAAAAAAAACTGTAAGCCTCCAAGTAGGTAGCCTGTGTCCCCACGAATCTCCAGGAAGGATCTTCACAAACACACACACACTTGAAACTGAGAAGCCCTGACTATCAACTTAGACATACCCTTCATGATTTGCTGGAGCTCCATTTGTAGGGTCTGGACAGCGCGACTAGGATGATCAGCCGCTGTGCGCTTGACTCGATGGATGGAGAGACGGCCGTCCACAACAGCTGCCACATCATCATCCTCCAGAAAAATCACTCTGTTGGTGTGCTCAATAACTGCACTGTAAAAGAGTAGAGAATGGTTCAACTTCCATCTATGGAAACTAGAAGGAGAAGAATCTGGACTATTATGCTTAAGGGCAAATAACTTGTAAGATTCACTGAATAGGCACATTATAAAACAATTGGACTCCAGTTATCCAGTAATGAAACCATATTAGAACCAGAGTGTTTGCAAGAGTAGATATGCCAGTCTTGAGATAAGAGTTGAGCTGACTGATCCTATTGTATTTTTATATAAACTTTGAAATACTACTAATAATAATGATGATGATAAATAATACAATGCTGAATTGGAATACAACTACAGCCTCCCCTCCAAAAAACCATGAAAGGTCTGCAACTTTACATATTAACTTGAACACTTTTAACATCCTTACTTTATCATTTTACTGCAACCTACTTTTCAGCTCTTGTGCAAATTTTATTGCATTTATTTAACTCTGTTCCTTTTTTTTTACAGGCCCTTTCAAGATCAGCTAGAAACAAAGATCATGACTGAACACAAAAACATTCGTTTAACATTAAAAAAATAGATTTAATTGGCTGTGAATTCCAAAAACATGGTCTAATTGGACCTGACCCCCCCCAATGTTAATTTAAATTCCTCATTGGACTATCTATCAGTAAGCTCTTGAAAAGAAAAGAGAAAAGATGCCTAAATATTGTGCTCAGAGAAGGAGTGGGTCTAATGTACCCAAATAGCATGAAAGCTGCCCCCTCCCCGATGAACATTGCAAATAAGAAATCAGTGTAGCAGGTTTGTACACTGAGTGTGTTAACTCCTGTATCAAGAACCAGAATTGGAGCAGAATTAACCCTTAGGGTAAAATATTCGCCTGGGCTCCGACAGACCCCTGAAATCGTTTTGTGGGTTGTTTTGTACCCAAAAACAGAACACCCTGCATAAAACATGGTTTTTATCCAATGCTAGTTTTGCGCATAGTTGACCTACTGAAGTTAAAGCACATGACTGAGGTTCATTAGTTTTAATACTTTTGCTTTGAGTAGAACTTAGTTGGGCTGACTAGAACTATAATTAAACTACACACCCAAATATTCCTTTGCTTTTGAAGAGGTAAAAGGTAAATGTAAATGGACCCCTGACTGTTAGGTCCAGTCACGGATGACTCTGGAGTTGTGGCGCTCATTTCGATTTACATGTCATGTGGCCAGCATGACTAAGCCGCTTCTGGCAAACCAGAGCAGCACATGGAAATGCCATTTACCTTCCCGCCGGAGCGGTACCTATTTATCTACTTGCACTTTTACATGCTTTTGAACTGCTAGGTTGGCAGGAGCAGGGACCGAGCAACAGGAGCTCACCCCATCGTGGGGATTCGAACTGCCGACCTTCTGATTGGCAAGCCCTAGGCTCAGTGGTTTAGACCACAGCGCCACCCGCATCCCTTTGAAGAGGTATAATAGCATAAAAATGAAATTTATGACACACACAAAATGCTATGGTGTTCTTTACCCTATTTTGAGAAGTTGTTGGGGTCAGAATACACCCCAAGCAGCTTAGACATTTGGTAGTTTCACTTTCCTCTTTCAACAGGACCAAACAGGCTGCCTGATAAGCTTAGTAAATTAAACAGTGGGTGAGTGGGTAAAAAGGGAGCTGAAACACTACAGGAGAACTGATCCCAGAACTGCCAAGGAGTAGGAAACCATTCAGGTTTGCTAATAAATAATTTTATTTATTTATTTTTGCAAATATTCCAAACATCTGCTGCGGTCCACAGCGATGCTATTAGCACAGGAAAGTTAACTGCCATCCTTCTCGCCCTCTAGGGAGCTGACAACAACATATATGGTTCCTCACCACATGTTAGGCAGAGATATAGCAATTGACCTGAGGCCACTTGGAAAGCTTCAAACACCCACACAACTGTGAAGTCATGAGCCCTACTGGGCACCTTTGGGAGGAAAGGCAGGATAGCATTTTAAAATATCAACAAGCTGGTCCCAGATTACCAGCTATACCCTGCTGGCTCTAGAATAATCAGAAGCCTTAGAGCAGGAGGCTCCCTCAACCTCGGCCCTCCAGATGTTTTGAAACTACAATTCCCATCATCTCTGACCACTGGTCCTGCTAGCTAAGGATCATGGGAGTTGTAGGCCAAAAAACATCTGGAGGGCCGAGGCTGAGGAAGCCTGCCTTAGAGGCTCTGACACCAAGAGTACCTGGCCTGTTAGATTCACACCCATTTCCCGTTCCACTGGAAGTACGCTAGGTGCTGAAGGTGTCTACAAAACAGGTTGAGTCAGGAAACATTTTATGCCACATATAACACACATGCTACTTGAAAGTGACACACAAATGCCAGTCGCTTTCTCTTCTCCCCTCTGGTCCTTCATCCAAGAGAGGTGGCCTGTCACTGACTGCATTAGCCTAGCAGTCAACCTCCTCCTTGGTGCATGCTGTGAGAAGCCAAGGACAAGGCGACTTTGGCCGACTCCACGGGGGCCACAGACCTCGCATCGGATGCAAAGTAGTACTCCACCGCTTTCTCCTCGACAGGAAAGAGGCAGGTGGTGCTGTCCACCCGGGAAAGGCTGCAACTCCCCTTCTTGTCTTTGCCTGCGGAGGCAAGAGAGCTCAGTTAGCTGCCATTAAGAGGGCACAAAGCAACAGACAGCAAACAAAGGCACCTCATTCCATTGATAAAATTCACCCCAAGTCATCAAGTCACAGTACCAACATGAAGCTTCACTTTCTTAAAGGTTGCTGGCATAGTCCACGGGAATATTTCCTGCAGAAGCACCACTGAAAGGAAGTGGGCAAGACCAATGCCACTGCCTTTTCATTTCAACAGGAGCTGGGCAGGAGGCTTTCCCAGGGAGTCTGCCTTGTGCAATTTTATTTTATTTCTTCCATTTATATCCTACTTTTCTTCCACAGAGCTCAGGGAGGCCGGCGAACTGCTCCTCTGCATCACCATTTTATGCCAAAAACCCTGTTAGGCTAGGAGGCAGTGACTGGTCCAAGGTCATCCTGTGAGCTTCTTGGCTGAGTGAGGATTCAAACCCTGGTCTCCCAGGTCCTAGTCAGACACTCTCGCCACTAGACCACACTGGCTCTCAGCTTTGATTAAGGATGAAGGATGTGAAACAGTTGAATGCCTTTTGGTGTGGAGTGGGGATTGTCATGTAAAAATGACAGTCTAGCTTTTCTTAAGAACATGATTTAAACTAGCCAATTTCTAAGCAATTCCGCATGCACAACATCCAAGCCTTTTGGAATTAGTTCTGTGTTTGTCAATTAAAAAAAATATATAGATGACAATCAGGTGTTCTTAAACTTGAATTCAACGTGGGCCCTGGACAGGCAGCTAATACAGGTGTTGGGCTGCTGCCCTCAAAACCTCAGAGCCAGAATACCTTTTCTGAAGACAACTGAGCTGGCTGGAGTAGTTTGCATTAGGAGAACTTGGACTGGGGCAGTGAATAACGTATTTTGAACAGGCTGCTCTAGAGTCAAGCATGTTGTACCTGAAAAAGTATTGATTCAGGATGACTCTCACTATTGTCAGAAATACCAAGGACCAACTGCGGAGGCAGAGGACAGCCTTCGTGGCTGGCAGCCATTGAATAGCCCTCTCCTCCATGAATTTGTCTAATCCTCATTTAAAGCCATCGAAACTGGTTGTCATGGCTGTATCCTGTGGGAGCAAGCTCCATAGTTTTAGCATTTACAGTGGTACCTCGGGTTAAGAACTTAATTCATTCCGGAGGTCCATTCTTAACCTGAAACTGTTCTTAACCTGAAGCACCACTTTAGCTAATGGGGCCTGCCACTGCTGCCGCACCGCCGGAGCACAATTTCTGTTCTCATCCTGAAGCACAGTTCTTAACCCGAGGTACTATTTCTGGGTTAGCGGAATCTGTAACCTGAAGCGTCTGTAACCTGAAGCATCTGTAACCCGAGGTACCACTGTACTGTCTAGTTAAAACTATGGAAATGGCTCCCATTGGACACAAGATGGATTGAAGCCTTAAGACACCTGACAGTCAGAGCTATTGAAAATATGGGCATGTTCTGCGAAGAACATTTGCACACAAATGATTTAAAGCAGCAGTGAATCACAGAACAAGCAGCTCTTCCTTAAAGGCAAAGATACATTTGTATTTGCTACCATATTTTTCCTGGCATTGCCCCCATTTTTACCATGATTATCCACCCACTGGCAAACTGTTAGTATTCAGATCAGTACTTGATAGCACCAATGTTAAATGTATTAAAAATTTTAGTATTAAAACATGGCTCTCATGTTGATACTGACTTAAAAAAGAAAAAAGCCAGTTCCAGTTAAGTCAGACATCCTCAAATCTGGATGTTGGTTTCAAATTAACAAAATCAGCAGAAGGCAGAGAAACCAGAGAAGGCAAGAGAGGGATCAGAGGACCTTTTGGTTAAGTGGAAAAGCCCCATTAGGATTCTCGCATGCAGAATCTCCCGCCCCCAATGCCATCTCTTTAATATGTTGCCATCACTTTCCATTGAACAAACAAGGTTACACATCTTGACAACCAAAAGTCTAGAACACCGTTTCTGTATGCACTTCTGCACCCAGAAAAGCAGGCTAAGGAATGAAAAGTTCTGCTCAAATGAACATGGTAGCAGACTATACCCTGTGAAGCTGGTCCCTCCTCTCAAATGGAAAGCGATCAGCTACACATTAAAGAGAAAGTGATTGTCTTAATTCATTTTCAGGACTTCTCATCGAATGAAGAATTATGTCTCAGGCACCTTTCTCCATTTTAATGGATATTCCATCAATAGAATGATCCATAGGTTGTGTGGCTGAAAGTGCAACACGAAAAAAATAACTTCAGTGTGTCATTGACAAGAGAAACTTCAGCAATGTCAATTTAAAATAAAAATTAGGTACAAGCAGAAGGCAGACTTTTGGCTTGGAAGTGCAGTTCACAGGGCGCTTTTTGAGCTGTGTTAAGTCCTGCGAATTTCAGTCCCATGGGGCCGAGATGAAGCTGTTTTGCAGCAGCAGAAGAGGGCTCCTGTACCCATTGTCCCACTTGAATACCTGAATTAGCATTTGCACCTGAGATAGATACTTCCAATAAACCTTCATAACATGACTAAATGACAGGTTGCATGGAAAGGTGAAGCATCAGCATGGAGATACTTGGAGCTGGGAGGATACCCAGCTACAAACCCCTGCCAAGTCACAAACTTCGCTAGACGGTATTCAGCCAGTCACCTATCCTGGGTTGCTTAGAATCATAGAATAGAATCATAGAATCATAGAGTTGGAAGAGACCACAAGGGCCATCGAGTCCAACCCCCTGCCAAGCAGGAAACACCATCAGAGCACTCCTGACATATGGTTGTCAAGCCCCTGCTTAAAGACCTCCAAAGAAGGAGACTCCACCACACTCCTTGGCAGCAAATTCCACTGTCGAACAGCTCTTTCTGTCAGGAAGTTCTTCCTAATGTTTAGGTGGAATCTTCTTTCTTGTAGTTTGGATCCATTGCTCCGTGTCCGCTTCTCTGGAGCAGCAGAAAACAACCTTTCTCCCTCCTCTATGTGACATCCTTTTATATATTTGAACATGGCTATCATATCACCCCTTAACCTCCTTGCTGTGGAGATACTGGAATTCTCAGGCAAGCCTATAGGACTGTAGCATTAGTTGCCCTCCAGTTAAAGGGAACGAATACATTCCTAAAGCCACAGGGATGTTCTGCTGGGCGACAAGACGAGCTGAAGATACTGATCAGTCTTCATACCAGAAAGCTAAGGTGCCACGTGCACAAGGTATATAGTGATATTATGCAAAATGAGGGCAGTCGCTTACTACCAAGCTGCTCACTGTGTATCTAAGGGTGGAATGATTTAACAATCATTCCTTCCCTCTGCCCAGAAATCCCTAGGAACAGTACAGGGTTTGTGAGAGTTGGGGAAGAAGAGGCCAAGTGGGATCTCTAAGCACGGATTCACAGCACCTCCACTAAAATTAGGACCACAGGGATTCGTTTCGGGAAACCGTAATGAATCAGCTGTTGCAAAGCCAATACAAGTTTGTAGAGGAGGTCACAGAACTGTAGAGTTGGAAGAGCCCCCAAGGGCCATCTAGCCCAACTCCCTGCAATGCAGGAATCACACCTAAAGAATCCCTGACACATGGTCATCCAAACTCTGCTTAAAAACCTCCAATGAAGGAGAGCCCAGCACCTACCCAGAGTCATGACTTCTAACATTATAAGAAATAGATTTTTCTGCACTTTCCACAATCCAAATCCAACTAAGGAATGTAGTGCACAATAGGGTTTGCTTTTTAGAAGTCTCCCATAGCATCTCATCTCCATATTAATAAGGTATTAATTTAGCATATCTGAAGAAGTGTGCATGCACACGAAAGCTCATACCAATAACAAACTTAGTTGGTCTCTAAGGTGCTACTGGAAGGAA
The DNA here is from genome assembly GCF_964106915.1 of Podarcis gaigeae. Taxonomy (NCBI): domain Eukaryota; kingdom Metazoa; phylum Chordata; class Lepidosauria; order Squamata; family Lacertidae; genus Podarcis; species Podarcis gaigeae. The sequence continues at coordinate 5,293,545 of NC_139684.1, read as the reverse complement.
TTTTTAAATTTTGTTTTAATTGAGCACATAGTACCAAACTTCTCACTTCTGCCACACTTGCATTAAAGAAGAAGAAGAAAATGAGTTGAGAAATTCTTTGAGCTGTGAGATTTACCTGTTCTGTACAGTATTGGAATGTGGTCAGTGGAAAGCTTGTGCTCACTCCGCACTCCAATGAGCAGGGGGCTTCCTCTCCTGAAAACAAGACATCCAGCTGTCATGGCCAATAAACACTGGTATCTGCGTCGATTCTTCCCTTTGGAGGGCCTGATCACATTTGCAGCTTAGCTACCGTATTTTTCGCACCATAGGGCGCACCGGACCATAGGGCGCACCCAGTTTTTTTTTTGGGGGGGGGGGAATAAAGGGGGGGAAAATATTTCCCCCCCCCCAGGAGCGGGGCTGGGGCAGGGGAAGCTCGAGCTTCCCCCGACCCCAGCCCCCAAACAGGCAAGTCTCCGCAAGCCGTGGGAGCGCTCCCGCTGCTTGCTGAGAGGTCCGCAAAGCCTGGACGCGCTGAGCTCAGCGTGCGCAGGCTTCAGCATGCAGGCAAGTCTCCGCAAGCAGCGGGAGCGTTCCCGCTGCTTGCGGAGAGGTCCGCGAAGCCTGGACACGCTGAGCTCAGCGTGCGCAGGCTTCAGCATGCAGGCAAGTCTCCGCAAGCAGTGGGAGCCCAGCACTGTCCCCCGAGTTTGCGGGGCTGGCGACGGGGAGAAGCAGGCTTCTCCCTCCACCAGCCTTCTAGCCAAGTCGGGGGACAGCGGGATGGCGGTGTTCCGCCTCCCCACTGTCCCCCGAGCTTGTGGGGCTGGCGGTGGGGCTCTCCAGGATTCAGCGAAAGCCTGCATTCGCACCATAGAATGCACACACATTTCCCCTTCATTTTTGGAGGGGAAAAAGTGCGTCCTATGGTGCGAAAAATACGGTAAGTGTCAGCACAGCCAAGTTGAAGGATATAACCAAGGGGGAGAAAGTTTGGCCTGGAGATAGCAAGTTCAAACAAAGCACCCTGTGAGGAGGGGGCAGGGTTATGGGCCTGGGGTGGGGCGTTTGTGTCAGACCAGGACACAGATCCAAGCTTTAAAATTGCACAGAACAAAAAAGATGGGGGAGGAACCCTCACTAATCTGATCTCAATTATAGCCTGCAGATGGCAAACAGCACTAACTCAAGATCTATACAGTTCAGAGTTGGGCAGCTTTTAAGCCAAGACAGAATGCAGTTAAAAGCATCCCAGACTAGCTGAATTTATAGTTCACAATCTGCGGGACAAACTCTCAAGAGCCCTGAATTTTGAGACTGCAATGATGTGCAGACCAAGCAAAACCTTAAAAGAACCAAACTGATACAAAATCTTAAAAAAACCAAACTGATTACCATCTGAGGACTTTTCTGTCTTACACATATCAGATGATCCCTGACATGCTTACTCAAAAGTCATTACCACTGAGATCAGTTAAGTGCAAACAAGATCACTGCCTTGAAAGTCCCTCTTTCACCTAATGGAACCAAGGGAACTACAGGTCTGGGTGAGGCAAGCAAAGGGTTTTCAAAAAGAGGTTTCCAGACCCTTCACAAACTACAATTCTCACAATTTTTTCAAGTAAGCTATAAAACTGATATGCATGCAAACATGACTTTAACTACCCAGATTCAGCTGGAAAATCCAAACAGTCATTGCAGTCAAGATGTTAATTGTTCCGCTAATTTTGAACAGTTTGTGGTACTTCATAGATAGCAGGAAAATAACATTAAAGAATGAGGTCATTTTTCTAAGAGAATATTTTTGCACCAGCAGGTAACATGAAAAACAGGGAATATTATACCATAAGGTTGCATAATAGATATGGCAAATAGAATTTCCTCCAATTCAAAATTGACTAATATCTATGATAGCCTATCAAAAAGAGCGTGTGGGTGCACAAATAATGAAACTGACCTAGAGAAACACAGAGCATACTACTGGGACGGTATTTACCTGGTTCCAACTGCTTGACCAGGATAGTGAACACTTTTGAATACGAGGGCAAATGCACCTTCCTTGTGGAAAAACAAACAAACAAACACTTTACTTTTTCAGTTAACATCATTTAAATGTTTTAATTAGAACATTAATATGCAGCCTTTGGGAGAAAACTCTTTCAAGGCAGCTTACAGTACATTGCAGCTTAAAAGTCTCAGAAACAGTATACTGAGAGACCAGGGAAACCACCTAAAATTACTAAAGTACAGTATCATCAAAGCCAACAGCAGAAGCAGACCAACCTTTTAGGGAAGCTATGAACAAGTGGTTAATTCCAAAGCTGTGGGGCTGCCTCTCTGGCTTCCACTGCTTTTGGAGGCAGCAAATTAAAAGGAGCCCCGCTGCTGACCTCAGAGCACCAGGAGCTTGGCATAAGTGAAGGCAGCCCTTCAAATATCTCGGACACAAAACACTTTAAGCCTTTAAAAGTCAGAATCAGCATTATAAATGCACTAGTAACCAGGTCAGCTGATACAGTAGGACTATCTCATGTCCCTACCACCCAGTTCCCCCCAAAATTTAGGACACTGCATTCTGCACTGTCAAAAATTTCGAACCCACCTTTAAAAGGCAGCCCCAGGTACAGTGCACTGCAATAGTCCAGTCTGAACGTGACTGGCAAGAGCCAACCTCTCTTGCTGGTGAGACAGTCCAAGCTGGTAAAATGCACTTTGTGCCACCATTATTTTCTTGGCCTTCCCAGTTAGCATCAATGTCCAGGAGAATGTGCTTGGTTCTTCAGGGACAAAGTAGCCCCATTCCGGACCAGCAGCCCATCAAGTTTGGGAGCAGGCAATCTCCCTACCCAGCTCTGTTTTATCTGGATATGATCTCAGATTGTTTGCCCTCACCCACCCAGGACCATCTACAGGATTTCAAGAGGGATGAGAAGTTGGAAACAAGAGAAGGAGCTGTGTGTCACAGCCGGCAACACCTCAAGCCAAATCTCCAGATAACTGATTAGAATCTGCTTTTCTTGTGTCCTTATGTATTTCTCCTGGAAGTTTCATGCAGACATTAGAAAGCATGTGGAGGGGGCAGGTTAGGCTCTTGTGGCACCGTATAAGTCAATGGCCATAGGATAAAGCAGAACGCCTTCAACACACCCAAGACTCCCAAGACCAATCTGGATGAACAGGATTTCAACACTGTGACTGGCTATAACAAAAGCTGCTGAGAGGTTTATTATTATTATTATTATTATTATTATTATTATTATTATTATTAATTTATTATTATTATTTATTATTATCCTCCTCCTCCTCATTATCCCTAGTCTGAGTATCACAGGATATTCTCTAAATTAGTCAATTATCTTACATCTAGTTTGGTAAAAGCTATGAACTAACATTACTGTTGCAAACAGGATCCTGGCTCTTTCATTTGCTCTTTGCTTATCATAGAATTGTAGTTACAGATAGGTAGCCGTGTTGGTATGCCATAGTCAAAACAAAATAAAAAAATTCCTTCCAGTAGCACCTTAAAGACCAACTAAGTTAGTTCTTGGTATGAGCTTTCGTGTGCATGCACACTTCTTGTGTGCATGCACACGAAAGCTCATACCAAGAACTAACTTAGTTGGTCTTTAAGGTGCTACTGCATAGAATTGTAGAGTTGGAAGGGACCCAGAGGGTCATCTAGTCCAACCCCCTGCAATGCAGGAATGTCTTACATTGCTGACTAAAGCAGCTGCAAGAGAAAGCAGGTTGCTCTATACCAGCAATGGACTAAGCAATTCCTGAAACCTCACCATGAAACATATTAAAAGGTCTGGCAAAACATAAGAATGGTATATTGTCTCCTATGAGTGATAAATATTTTACGAAAAAATGTAGAATTACCAGCTGTTGGATGACTCTTTCTACCAGTGTGGTGTAGCTGATATCGTCACTTTCACGGTTGTCATACATGTACTTGACAAGTTTAGCAATTGTCTCAGTATCAGTCTCAGACTCAAATTCATAACCTTTGCTTTCCTGAAAAAAACATTTTAAAAGTATGACTTGTGTTAGTCAAAACAATGGAAATATGGAACATGGCACATGGACAAGGGAATATCTACTACACACTATTTTTGTGTCATAGCAACCATATTCTAAAAATATTGCACAGGCTGCTCCTGCTTCTTACAACTGCTCTACTTTCATTCATTAATTTCAAGTCCTCCTGCTCAGAGAAAGAATCAAATAGAATAGATAAAGGAATGCAGAAGCAAAAGAACCATGTCTTGATGGGCATGGTTCCAGCTCACTGCTGCGCTCCTACAGAAAGCAGAGCAGATGCTAACCACACAATGCAACCAAGCTAGTATGGAACCCAATGGCAAAGTTCTCAAAGGCCATAATGGGTTGGGATTCAATTTTTGTTGGTTAGGGAGGGGAAGAGTGGCAATAGCATTTTAGAGCAGCTGATAATATATCTGGTGCCACATATGACCATAAACAATTAATAACCCCACGACCTCTTTTTGCAAAGAAAAATTCCAGAGGGGGTTGCTGTGTTGTCTCTGGCTGCAAGCACCACAAAAAGTCTTGCGGCACCTCGAAGACTATTCCTGGAAGTATATTCATCTGCTCTTTAGATTTCTTAATTCTACTACTTCCTCTGAAGTCAATACAGTACCATTAACCTAATAGACACACAATCACATTACACACTTAAGCCTGAAAGAAATTAGAAGCAAGATAAAATTACCCAGCTTTGGTAAGATTGTAATATTATTATATAATGCCACTAATGTTCATGGGAGAAGGCCCATAAAGTCAGTGACAAGAGTGCATGCTTTGACTGCAGAAGGTCTCAAATGCAATCTGCAGGCAGGAAAGGGAAGACCCTGCTACCATTTTGGGGGCTGTTGAGAGTTATGGTTATAGTCCAAAACTACTGGAGGGCATCAGTTTGGGGAAGCCTGGTGCAGACAGTACAGCATGAGATGAAGCAACAACCTGAACTGAGATAAGGTGCCTTCCTGCATCCCTAAGGCACTTCACAGGGTGTCACAGAAGATACCTATCAGCCCAGGGGAACATGCAATCTAACCACTCCTTAAAGTTATAGCACCAGCTCATGTAATAGATATTTCAAAGGCTTCTAAAGTGTCTCCCTTCTCAGCATCCAAAGAATGCTGGCATAATTTGGGAACAAAACTACCAGGCCCAAGTGATTCTTTCCTACGATACAAACACAAGCAGATTCAGACTTCCCACTTTGTTTAAACTCACAGCACAAGGAGCTTCACTTACCAAAAATTTCTTCAGGTCTTTGTAGTTTGTAATAATGCCATTGTGGATAACAATAAATTCTGAAACACAGGGGGAGAAAACAGTTTAGGAGCTATGATCATAAAACAGCCCGCAAAAAAATTGAAGCATCCCAAGAGGAGGAGAAAAGAGAGGGCCAAGCACCTTGTTCAAAGGCAAAAGCCTGAAACAGAAACTAGGATTCCCAAAGCCAAGCCAAGCACAAGCACATGATAGATGGATGGTCGAATTTAATAAAGAAAGTACAATCCCTGCTTGGCTGCTTAAGTTAGAGTAGTTTAATGCCACCTGCTGCATCCAACTGCAGTATTAATTTACTTTATCCCAGACCCATTTACAGTTCAATTTCCTAATGTAAGAGGGAATGTAGGCCATCTTCCATTTGGGCCATTACCCAAAATTGTTTTCTGTACTAACTAAACCAGGAATGCCAGTTGCCTATGCTAAAAAGGATGTATCAACAAAGTACAAGGTAGCCGGCAGCTCAATTTCAGCCCCGAGGAGCCTTTAGAATTAAGACACTTAACAGATTAAATGAACCCTTACAACAGATTAATGGGAATTATAACCCATGTTTGTAACTTTGGTAGTATTTTAACCTTAGTGCAATACTAACAGCAGAGCTTTATAGCAGTCATTACAGTGCCTCAGATCACAGATTTTTTAAATCTAGAAACAATATAATCAGTGAGTACTCAAATTTAACCTTTTCTGAAAATCTCTATATGATTTATTCTGTAATGCACAACTCACTTTTTTAAAAAGCTATTTTAAAAGCATTATCATCTGTGAACATTCTGCATATTTAAAAGGAGTTGAGACCAGCCTTGTTTTTAACTTGAAACAGTCTTTAATCCATAAAAGAACTAAATTCTGTTTCCCAATGCAGCTGATTTTTGGTTTGTTGGGGCTCTCCGGTCTGACTATCTGCCTCCTCCCACCTGGAAATAAAAGCTAAGACCACTAAGATTTACATGTCTTGCTACCTGGTACTTTGTTCAAGAAGATGGACACAGCTATCCAAGAAGATTGCCTGCCCGACACTTTATCAACTCTGAACAGCCATCAGAAGCTAGGACAAAAGTCAAAGCATCACCTCATCCCTCACGCCCACCAAAAAGTAACGACAATGTCTTACCATTGTTTTTATCCGATCGCTGTGGGTGGCTGTTGACAGGATTGGGCTCGCCGTGGGTGGCCCATCTGGTATGGGCAATTCCAAGATGCACATCAAACTCAATGTCCAGGTCCATATCCTGTTGTTCTATGAAAAGTGGGGAAAAGTTCATTCCTAAGAGGATCCCCTACTCTTATTGAATGGAGGGAAAGGTTTCAGCTGACATCACCCACTGGCTTCAGAAATGCAGCGTGAGACTTTACCAAGTAGGCCAAGGCTTTCAGGCTACTCTTTTCTAACATTTACAGGTCTTTTGCATGTGTTAAGTGGTCCACTTCCACCAACACATAAATTATAGGTGGGGAAACTCTGGGCTAAAGGTCAAATGTGGCCCTTCAGACCTCTCCATCTGGCCCTCAGGACTCTCCCCAGGCCACACACCCCCATACCAGCCATACTCTGCACCCTGCTGGAGTGTTTTTGCCTGGCTGAAATGTGTATCTGAGCTCTAATCTCGTCTCTTGCTGATCTGGATGGCAGACAGAGAGGGGCATGAGTGATTGTAGAAAGCAGCCTCATGAACAAAAGCAATGTTTAAATTCATTACTCTACCAACTTTTTCTTCTGGCCCTGCCCATCATTGGCATGTGGTCCCCTGGAAGGATGTCCAGAAGGGAATGTGGCTTGGGACAAAAAACGTCAACCACCCCGACCTAAGTTCTGACTAAAGCCAGCCATCTCAGTCAGCAACATTTAAGATAAATGTCCTCCACCATGCCTCTCTCTCAAAAGAGCCATAGTTTAAAACGAAGTATTATCCACAATATTAGCACACACTGTTGTTTCCTGAATAGAGGGCATTGAACGGAACGCAAAACATGAGACGTTTGCTTCTCCATTGTTTACAGTTTTCCCACCCAGAGATCATACCCATCTAATACTTGCATTTTTCTAGTACATAGAAAGTTAAGAAAAGACCATCTTATTTTGTGGCTGTATCAATTTACCATGATTAGAGCATCAACATTTGATTTAAACAATTCCTAAGACCAGCAGCCACAGAAATATATAACTGCTGTATAAACTAAATAATTGGCTGCAATATGAAAATGCATTCTACTCACACATCCCATTTTAATTCTTTACTTTTGCCTTTACTGCAAATTCCCTAACAGCTGAACTATGATTTGTATGTGCCCTCCAATGCAGGACTGCAAACAAGCTTCCATCCATGGTTTGGTTGGTGGTCCCAGTTTGGAGGGCAAGCCCAAACCATAGTTGGCTAGTTTAACAGCAAATTCTGCTTTGTGCTAAAGAGGAAGTAACTTGCATTGGAGCACATAATGCAGGCATAGGCAAACTCCGGCCCTCCAGATTTTTTGGGACTACAACTCCCATCATCCCTAGCTAACAGGACCAGTGGTCAGGGATGATGGGAATTGTAGACCTAAACATCCGGAGGGCCGGAATTTGCCTGTGCCTGACATAATGTGAGGGAGGGAGGGGAACACGCATGAAGCCACTCAAGCAGCATCAAATCGTGGTTTGGCGATGCATGTGAATAAATCCACTGTTGGGAACTTCAGTAGTTTCTCACTTGGCAAAGTTGGTCTGGCTATCTGCTGTTATCAGTTTATATGACACTAGTTTATCAGTAACAGACAAGAAATGAGGTCTCAGCTGTCCATTCTGGAAGGAGATGGACAAGACAATGCAGAGTATGTGAATTCCGCTATCTTGTGAACACTTTTTCTTCATGCATACTCTCCGCTACCATTCTCCCTATTCATGCTGCCTCTACTATAACCAGAGAGATGGCGAAAGAGTCTGTGTTCCAAAGGGGACTGAGATATTTGAGTCTAACTGGCCAAAGAATGACCCAACAAGGGATCATGCTATATCTCTATATTTGCTGTCAACAGGCAAGGCAGACGTGCAGGGAGGAGTAGAAAATTCGATTTATCTGAGAACTGGACTCTAGAAATGAATATACAGTTTGTCATTTACTATACCAATGAGCACAGCATGTGTTGGGAAGTGTTTTCAGTGTACATTGAAAAACGGTTGCTGAATGGTATTGAGATCAGGAACAAAGACCACCAAAGAGAAAAGGTGGATTGTGTAGGACTGGACTTACTGTTCACTTCTTCATCCAAAGCCTTCACTTTCCCCTTCTTTTTGATGAGTGCAATTTTGCCAGCATTGGCCTCCCAGTCTTTATCATTGCCTCCATCAATTCCAACTCCTAATACACAGAAAGCTTAAGGTGAATCACACCCCCCCCATTTGGCTTGAAATATTAATTGTTTCGCTTTCCAAGATCATTAACCTAACTTCCACAATCATTTTTCTACAGGCTAGAATAAAATTGCAGAGTTTCAGAACATACAGAACATTATGGCTATACATAATTACAAGAAAAGCCAGTGCAAGATTTAGAAACACAACATTGCCTAGGTGTTCCCTTTTAGCCATTGGGCTGCATTGCTGGGACACTGAAGAATATTAAAGTATTCCAACTGCACAGGGTCAGTTATGTTAGCTGTTAGACTCTTGTCAAACAATACAGCTTCTGTGAGGAAAATGACATTTCTTTCATTGGGAAAAGACATCTCAAAAAGCCTAGTGAGATTTAAACTTCATCCAAATACCTGTGCACATAATGGTTTATGTCCAAGATATACAACTAAACATGTAAACTTGTTGCATGTGAACTGAAAGATGGAGTAAGTCACACCAAGCCTTGCTTCTTACACACTGCAGACCATGACTTTACTGGCAACCACATACTTTTAAAACCATATCCACAGAAAAAAAGTTTGAAAGATAAGGAATCCAAGGACAGGGTGAGCAGCTTACCAGCAGAGTCATATCCTCTGTACTCCAGTCGCTGAAGCCCTTTGATGAGGGTCTCCAGGATCTCCCGTCTTGTCCGGGGAACATGGTAGTTCAGGTAAGCAAAGATGCCTGCAAGATTGATTAGAAATTAAAACACTGCATTTCACTTTGTAACTACAACTATGAACTGAAACAGCGCTTGTGTAGGATTTCTTTTAGCACAGCCCCAAAAGTGTTGTAAATAAACTCATTTTTATAACCCATTACAAGCCACAGAGAGGGAAAGCACCACACTTTTTTTTTTTTTGCTACATTTCTCCCAAGCAGTATTCTATATTTTTTTAAAATGTACATATACGCAATTAAAATTGTAAGTAAAGCAGAGAGAATGTAAAAGCAACTGCAGGGACGAGAGAAGGATACATTAAAAAGGGGTTTTTGAAGGAAGGATGGGATATAAATAAAATAATAAATAAAATTTTAAAAACATTAAAAAGTATAAAACATATTATAGATGAGTACAATGAAGCGGCTCCACTCTGCAAACTCTAGAATGGAGTGCAAGGATGTAGGATAAAGAATTTTGAGTTTGCATTAAAGCCTTCCTTCAAAAAAAAACCAAAAAACCCTTCTTAGATTTGGTTCTAGAAAATCTAGCAGGCTTCTTGTGGATTTTTTAAATTATCTCAGTAGCACCAGATCACCTGATTTAGGCCTCATCTCTGCTACCATCTGCATGAGAAAAAATACACCCCACATTCTGGAGCTTTTACTTTTTAGACACTGTGGGATATATTCAGTGCTAGTTCAAATCAGAGTAAACCCAATGGGTCAACCCCAAGCAATAACAAATCCATGGATCCCACAGTTCCTGGGAAGTCTCAGAAAATAGTACCTTGGAAATGTGCTCCTACCTCTCACCAGTGGCGTAGCGTGGGGGGTGCAGGGGGGGCCGGCCGCACCAGGCGCAACATCTGGGGGTTAGGGAAATCCACGGGTTAGGGGGCGCCAATCCATGGGTTAGGGGGCGCAAATCCATGGGTTAGGGGGCACAAATTACTTGCCTTGCCCCGGGTGCTGACAACCCACGCTACGCCACTGCCTCTCACGCACAACAAATGAGTTGCCTTGTCACAATAATGACTTGCATGCTCAAGTCATTATTGACTTGATATCCCTTATAATCTCCATGAATGAACCCCCTCTGTGAAAGGGCACTGCCATACTCACACTTTCTTAGAAAGTGGGCAAGGCACAAGAAACAGGGGAAGAAGCCGGGTGGGGAGCTTAAGTCATGATATTCCAGTTTATCAAGATTTCAGACAGGTTGTAAACTCCCAGTGGCTACAAGGAAGTGTTCAATTTCATTATAGCCAACAAAGTTAGTAATTACGAGCACTTCACTGCAGTAAAGTATTCCAACTCAAGAGAAGAGCTTTGGAACCCTCCCCACCCCAATATAACTAAGAAAAAGCAAAGAAGAGACTGATTAACTTTTGGAACTGGCACAACTGATCTTGCTGAAAGTCTGTCTATCCCACCAGGTGCTCTTCTCCTTAGACATGCTCCAATATTGAAAGTCAGATGCAAGAAAAATGCATGAACTGGAGGGATGTAAGCAATGGGGAGAGACCTCACTACTCCCCCACCCCTTTCAACGTAACTGGACTGGAGGACATCTGGGTTTAAACAGAGAGCTCTGCTGTCCTCACAACTAGACTGAGTCTCAAAATTCTCATTCTTGCCTAGGCTAATCCTTACAGCAGGGGTAGGCAACCTAAGGCCCGTGGGCTGGATGCGGCCCAATCACCTTCTCAAAGTGTCCTTTTATTTAAAATGCATCTCTGGGTTATTTGTGGGGCATAGGAATTCGTTTTTTTTTTCTTCCAAAATTTAGTCCGGCCCCCCACATGGTCTGAGGGACAGTGGACCGGCCCATGGCTGAAAAAGGTTGCTGACCTGACCCCTGCCTTACAGTGACCACCCCAGCAGCAACCATTCACATTTCTTTCCGATTCTAACCCTTACCTCTCAAAAAGGTGCACAGCTGGCCCAAAAAACCCTCCTAGAATGACCAAGGGAGTGGATCTCTTTTGGGAAGGCAATACAAAGACAGGGGTCCACCACTGACAAGACCATGGGTAGACAAACTAAGGCCCGGGGGCCAGATCCGGCCCAATTGCCTTCTCAATCCAGCCCGCGGACGGTCCGGGAATCAGCATGTTTTTACATGAGTAGAATGTGTCCTTTTATTTAAAATGCATCTCTGGGTTATTTGTGGGGCATAGGAATTCATTCATTATAGATGATAGATGATAGATGATAGATGATAGATAGATAGATAGATAGATAGATAGATAGATAGATAGATAGATAGATATTCCGGCCCCCCACAAGGTTTGAGGGACAGTGGACTGGCCCACTGCTGAAAAAGTTTGGACAAGACTGTCTGCTTTTAGCAGCAGTCAATCTTGCCTCAGGAAAAGGGCCCCCTTTCTTGCTCAACACTTCACTGGCTCCCTGGCTCAGTCCAGCCATCAATCAAGGCTGCTTCAGTATTCGTATTACTCGCATAAGTCAGAAGCATGTGAACAGGGTGCTTGTGGTGGGTCAGCAAGACCATGTTGGCAAACGCTGCTCATTTAGCTGTAGCCAAAGATCTGCCCCACATAGCATTAGCAGCCTGTTACCATGGTGTGCTTTCAGTTCACCAGACACCTTCATCCCTTTCTTCTTCCTCTTCCTAGCAGCTTATGGTCCCTCATCTAGGGACAAATATTGACCTGTGATCTACCAGCAAGCATATCTTTGGCTCTGGTGAGAGCATGGAAACAGAGAGAGACACACACACCCAACATTTGCACCATGCCTAAAGAAGTGCCAGCCTTATACCACAAGCCTTGGAGACACCCAAAAAGCTGTGGGATTTCTTAGTTAATATGGCAAGCCAACACCGGTTGACCCCAGAGGGAAAGAAGCACATTCCACAGATTTATTGTTCATGGCTAGGCGATATATTGATATATTGTTCAAAACCAGTTTGAATCCCCTATCGTGCTATTGGTTTCATAATTTTTGACTGGATATTGCAAATCATTCTGATGCATGGCTTTTTTTCATTTTGCCCAATCTCAAAAAAAGAAAGACGCTTTCAAACTATTTGTAAGGAAATGCGCCAACATTTACACTTCCAACATGGGTTGCCATACTTCCAGAGTTTCCCTGACATTTCAGCGCTTTCTACTCAGACATTGTTTCCAATGGCCAAATCCCAGCTATGTCTGTGAAACTTTGGACATATGGCAACCCTACCTTAGCCCCTGCTCCTTCCAAGTGTACAAGCACTACACTAATTTTAAGGTGTGCTGCTAATCACATATTTTTACCAACTAATCATACACAGCACACTCCCAAGACCACTTCCTCATTTGCATGAGTTGAAAAGAAGAAAGGAAGTAAAATGTTACAGTGATATAAATTTACTCATTCAGCTCATAAATAAGATCATAGTCCATAGGAGGAAATGTTCTCTATGTAAATTCTGTGATGGCAGGGTTGAAAATAAGTTCCCAAGAAGAAATGTTATTACCGTATTTTTCGTCCTATAGGGCGCACCGGCCCATAGGACGCACCTCGTTTTTTGTGGGGGGAAATGAATAAAAAAAAATATATTTCCCCCCCAGCCGCGGCTGCCGCCTCAAGCCTTGCACACGCCTGCCCGAAGCACGGGGCACCCTCCGGAGGGCTCTGCATGCTTCGGGCTGCAGGCTGCCGCCCCAAGCCTCGCGCGCCCGGGCAGGACCTCCCACTAACCCAAAAATATTACCTCGGGTTAAGAACTTTGCTTCAGGATGAGAACAGAAATCGTGCTCCGGCGGTGCGGCAGCAGCAGGAGGGCCCGTTAGCTAAAGTGGTGCTTCAGGTTAAGAACAGTTTCAGGTTAAGAACGGACCTCCGGAACGAATTAAGTACTTAACCCAAGGTACCACTGTATAGGATGTGACAGCTAGGTGAAATAGCTGCTAGGTTGGGCACTGATTCTTGTAATTTTGTAATATAATCTGCGCTAATAATTACTACTGGTGGTGGTGGAGCTCCCAAATTTTCAAACACTAGGAAAGCACAGACCAATGCAGTCAGCAGAATGCAAGGCTAGCACAAGGCTGTCCATGGGGGTCTCCAGACATGGCCCCACTCAAGCTGCCTAAAGGGCAGTTTGCAACTCCAAAACATGCCTGGGGGCAACTGTGATTCACCACAGATAAAACAGAAAATTGTATAGCTAAACTTCAGACCGTAGCCCCGTCAACACCAACTGACCATGGTCTCTGCAGCATTGCTGGGAGGAGTCTTCCCTAACCTACCTGGGGAGATGGTGGGGATCAAACCAGGGACCTTTGGTACGGAAACAGAAGCTCTGCTACTGAGCTATCATCCTCCCTTTTAAAGTAGTTTATTTCCTGCTGTCCCTCTTCTGAGAGAGCCCAGTTAGAATTCACACATTCAGCTGTGTTCAGCCATGACTACTGCAAGTCACTACTTCAGAATTCAGATAAAAATAGGGGGGTTTAAGAAGGGTTGTGTTTGTGTAACCTTGAAGTCAAAAGAATTCTATAGGCCTCCTTAGCTTGATATCAGCAAGAAATTGGAAGCTACCCAGCAGAAGGAAGAGCAGGTGCTTGTTTCACTCCTGGTGGCCACACCTGCTATGAAACATGCAGGTTCAGCTGGTGGGTTGAGACCAGAAACTCGACTGCAGCCCAGCCTAAACCAGATTGGTTTAGGTGCCACACTTCCTTTTGCACTTGTTTAAGGTATGGGTTAAGCTTTCTGGAAGACGATAAAGAACAAAGAATGATAGAATGCAGGGTAAATTTAAAAGGGGGGGGGGGGTGAGAGAAAGGAACAGAGAGAAGGTAAAGGATGACCACATGCAACAAAAATGTTTTAGTTGGCCCCATAGCTCATACTGGGGTTAAGAGGCAAGATGGAGAGAGATCCTTTGGATATGATAGTTGCTATGAGAGCACTGCGCTGAAGGGCAGGATAAAAATTGCTCAGACAAATTAATGTCAACAGTAGAAATATTTATTTCACCACAGATGTTAAACAGAGCACCAGTCTCTACACTTGGTCAAACCAAATGGTCAGAAATGAACACTGTGTGCTCTACTAGGGTGGACAATTTCACAGCAAGTCAGGTCCCAAATTTTAGTTGTACACTGAAAACCAGAACAAACTACCCATTTACGAAGAGCCAACAATCTCACTCTATTTTGCTGAACAGGAAAAAAGTGCTCCGTCAGTTCTGGCATTTCTTATTTACCTATAAATCAATGCTTGAAATCTGCTTTTAGTCCTGTAGTCAACCCCCCTCTCCCACCCCTGGCAATGAATAAGCTATGAATAACATATCAGATTTTGAAATTATTCCAGTTTGATGCTGCACCAGTTTAATTATTAAAAGAAAGTGATCTTGTAAGATTTGGTCCTATCCTTACCTCTGCAGCAAGTTTAAACTGGTTATGAGTTTCACATTCAACTATGGACAAGGAATGTATCTGCTACACTGGTTTGTCTGGACATCTACATTCTACCTGGGCTGTTAACAATAGATGAATTATACTTATTCCATCAAAGAATAAGCAAGTGAGATACAGAAATGTCAGGGTAAAGATAAAACTGCAAGGGCAATAAACCCTACAATTTCAACCATGCAAGAGAAATAATCCCCTCAGAAATATGACCTGAAGAAAAGGCATTGGCTTTGTCAGTCTCCCATCACTCTAAAGGCACAAAATTTTGCTTTCTCATTTTGGAACAAGACAGTCAAGAGTCTATAACTGTATTCAGAAATATTTTAAAGAATATGTTTGTAGACAAAGAACAGATTATGCTATGCAATCTGAGAATCACACACATTCCCAAGATTGAATAAACAGAAAGACTTGAACTGTGCTCACAGCAAACTATTTATAGCATAAATTGCCTATTCTATTCTTAGCACTGCCCCATTTTCCATTTTCTGAGGCAAATTTGCATAGCATTAAATGCACATGAGCAAACTGTGACTGCAGCTCTTCTTCACTTTGCTCTTCAGGAGAAATTTCTCGTGAACCTGTGTCCCACATCAAAAAAAACCCACACCAATACCTGAAGGTGACAGAGTACAATAGAAATCCTTAGTGTTAAGAAAGCCGAAAAAATAGTGGATATATGGGGAAGGGCTCAGTAGCAGAGCATGTTCCATCTCCAACACCTTCCAGGTGCAGCTGGAAAAGACGCCTGCTATAAACCCAGGCGAACCACTGCCAGTGTGGACAACTGGCTCGATGGGCCCAATGGCCTGGGATTCAATAAGCACATATAGACCTATGCTACGTCTGCACACCAAGAGAATGCAAATGATAATTCAGAGCTCAACCAGAAGGTCCTGGTTCACTAGGTGGCCTCAAGCAAGCCAATTTTGCTTTTCTTCGGCGCCTAGTCCTTTGGAATATGGGGAGAATCATATTGACCAATTTAACTTAGAAGGAATTTGTAAGGATGAGTAGGGTCATGTTTGATTTAATTTATTTATTTCGTAAAATTTATATACTGTTCGAAGCAGTTGATAAATGTATGCACGTGAACACAAAAAGAGCTATATACATACACAGCTCCAATATTATTAAAATAATAATGAGACAGTCTTATCATTAAGTTCTCTGAAAAAGTTCGGCGGGTGAAGATCAGGGAGCCTCATCTGTAGTTGCACCCTTTATGAATTTAAGAATAGAAGATGGGCCTGCTGCATCAAGCCAATGGCCCGTCCAATCCAACATCCTGTTCTCACAGTGGCCAACCAGACGCCGGCGGGAAACCAGCAAGCAGGAATGGAGCACACAAGGCCTCTCCTCTCCTGTGGTTTCCAGCAACTAGTCTTCAAAAGCATTGCTGCCTCTGACCGTCAAGGCAGAGGCTAGCCATCCTGGCTAGCAGCCATTGATAGCCCTTTCCATCATGACTTTATCTAATCCTCTTTTTAAAGCCATCCAAGTTGGTGGCCATCACTGCCTCCTGGAGAAGTGAGTTCCATAGTTTAACTATGCGCCACATAGTGGAACATCACCACCAGAGATGTGTGCCTAGCATCTCTTCTTTATACTTTTATTATGTCATTTTTGCTGTGCTCTGCAGTATTTCTTTTCTTTCCTTCTTTTTGGTATTTTAAATATGTATTTTATGGTAGTCATCTCACAACATTTTTAAAAAGAAAAAAGCTGCAATTCCCCCCCCCCCCCCAATTTAATCTCTTATTAGCGATGATCTTATTAATGATGATGCCTCTGGAATTGTTCCAAACACCCATTGCCTTTTGCCTACATAAGAGGACTCTCTTTTCTTATTCCACATCCCCACTTCTTCTGTGCTACATTAGAAGCTGCTTTTGAAACTCAATAAGGTTAAACAGCATCTTTCAACCCATCAAAAGGATGTGCTTGTAGGCAATGTGCAAACACAACGTCAAATGGGGATTAAATGAAATATTAAATATTTCTGGAAGCACCGTAAACAGCTCAGTGCGCAAAACAAACACCACATAAAGAGTAAGAACTTACCGTATTTTTTGCACCATAACACTCACTTTTTTCCTCCTAAAAAGTAAAGGGAAATGTCTGTGCGTGTTATGGAGGGAATGCCTACGGGTGGCATGCCTATGGATTTTCCTCCTCTAAAAACTACGTGCGTGTTATAGAGCGAAAAATACGGTACATGCAAGCCAGAGATATGGAAGCAGCCCTTCCACCTACAAACACTGCTGGCAAACCCTAGCTTCAGTACAAGTTGCTAGAAACGCAGACAGCCCTGAAGTTGGTGTTGAGTACCTCCTGAACAGGCAAATCTGCTTTTCTACCTGTCTACCTGTCTGACACACACCTATGCTTTTCCTCTCCTGCACGGATGGCTGCCATCCCGTCCCACTCCTTGTTCCCCTTTATATTTCTAGGAGGTTAACATACTGCCATATTGTTGTATTTAGCCACCCTAAGCTTAATGGAAAACTAAGTTGAAAATATCTCCCTGCTGAATTCTGCCAATTCACCCCCTTCCTTATCCTCATCAGCAACCTAAACCCGCTTTCCCAATATCACACACTCGTCTACTCTCATGCTAATTTCCCCACAAGCCTCACTTGCACCCGTCCCTCAATACATTTGTCCCCTTCAATTTAGCACCCACATAAGATTTAGGCTGTAAGCTCCTTGGGGCAGAGACCTTATGCTACTGGTCTTCAAAGCACCACAGACCCTGATGCCACTTTATAACTACTACTTCAGTACTGGATCACTATTGCTAAACCAGTTGTAGAGCTTTTTTCCCCCCTCTTCATTATTTTCCTGATTTTGCTTTCTTAGGTTTCCTAAATGTTCCGCAATGTTCAAGCATGGGGTTGCCTGTAAACAAACCATCTCTCTCACCCACCTGATTTCCATCTGCACATTCACACTGTCCCCACTACCCTCCTATTATCTCCCTTCCGAACCACCCTGAAGGCGAAGGCACTCTGCACATGCTCAAGAGAGCCAGCGTCGGACTTATGTCAAGGGAGGGGGAGGCTGGGCTAAGCCCCTGGGTCTTTCCCGAGGCCCTCTCTACAATGATGGTGAAAGAGTTGGAGGAGGAAGCAGCTCAGAATGGGGGGCGAGAAGAGAGGCAGGTGCTGCCCTGAGGGCCTTGCCTTGCCCCCCCTCCCCTCTTCAGGCGCACTCTGCACATGGGCTGAGGAAAGGCTACTGCATGCGGTCGTAGAGCACGAAGGGGCCCCAGGGTCATCTAGCCCAACCCGCTGCCGTTTGCCCTGAGGGAAGCGGACAACCCTTTCGAGATTGGCTTTGGCCCCTCAGCATCGCCCACCTCGCCAGCCTTCGCGGCGGGGCAGCCTCCATCCCTCCCTCCCCACCGCCCGCCTTTCCCTCGCTCCTTCCCTCCTTCCTCACCGCACATGGTGGCGCCTGAGGAGACCGAGCAGGGCGGCTGTGAGGCTGGCAGGCGCTTCCTCGCTGACGGGCCGGCGGGGACTGGCGGCGGCGGCAACGGCGGCGGCAACGTCTCCTCCTCCCTCGGCCAGAGGAGCGGCGGGCGAGGGGCGCAGGCTCCCTGCCTGGCCCGCGATTGGGCCCGGCTCGGCCTAGCGGGCCCGGCTCCTCCTCCGCCTCCGCCTCCGCCTCCGCCGCCTCACGAGGCCTCCGGGCTGCCGTGTCACTCGGGGCGACGTGGCAGCCGGATCAGCATCCGCCTCAGGTGGAGGAGCAGGAGGAGCGGGAGCCCCGCAGGCCGGAAGGGCCGCGCTCGGGCGGAGGCGGAGGGGCAAGCAGGCGGGGGGCTCCAGGCGGGGCCCGACGAGGCGCCCCTTGGCGTTATTGCGATCGATAAGGCTAATATTACCATTCTGGGTCCCCTGGTTGGTGGTGGCTCGTGGCCCGGGCAAAACAATGCGCCCCTTGGGGGGCTAATAAGGCACACCCCCCCTTTGGGGTTAGATTCAGGTAGCGAGCCGTGTTGGTGTGACGCTGTAGAAATATATATAAAAAATTGTCCAGACCAACTAAGTTTGTTCTTGGTATAAGCTTCCGTGTGCATGCAACTAAGTTTGTCATTGGTATGAGCATGCATGCACACGAAAGCTTATACCAAAAACAAACTTAGTTGGTCTCTAAGGTGCTAATGGACATATATATATATATATATATATATATATATATATATGTATATATATGTGTGTGTGTGTGTGTGTGTGTTGGAATAAAACTGCCATCAGCCCAAACCAGCATGACCAATGGTCAGGAATGATGGGTGTTGTAATCTCGACACATATATATTTGGGGGTTGCTGTTCTTACCAGTCTGCTTTTTTGTGACGCTAGGCTGCAGCAAAATGAGGCGTCCCTTTAGGGGCTATCATCATTCTGCTTTTTGATGGTGACACTGCAGCAAAATGAGGCGCTTCTTTGTGTGTGGTTGTCGTTATCATCAGTCCGCTAGCTGGTGACTCCAGGCTTGGGCAAAATGGGGCTCCCTTTTAGGGCTATTTATGTACAGTAGTACCTCTGGTTACGTACTCTATTCGTTCCGGAGGTCCGTTCTTAACCTGAAACTCTCTTAACCTGAAGCACCACTTTAGCTAATGGGGCCTCCTGCTGCTGCTGCGCCGCTGGAGCATGATTTCTGTTCTCATCCTGAAGCAAAGTTCTTAACCCGAGGTACTATTTCTAGGTTAGCGGAGTCTGTAACCTGAAGCGTATGTAACCTGAAGCATATACAACCCGAGGTACTGTATTTAGTACCCTTCACTTTTTGACTTTTAATTTCGTGCCCTTTGCCCCAAGATCCCAGGGTGGGATTAGAACACACTATGAAATCAGTTTTAAAATAACTTGCCTTTCCTTCTTTGCCACAGCACCAGAGCATTGTGGGGCTTTTTAAAACAATGCTTCCAACAAAACTCCAGAGTTGCCTGTTGGAGCTTCATGGAGCCTCCATGTTCAGCAACAGTCTATTGACCGGTACCTGCTGCAGGGGACAAGCAGCAGGGAGTGGTGGTGGTCCAGTAGCCACCTTCATGCCCCCAACTGATTGCAAAGGGGTCTTGCTTGGCCTGCCCTGGCAGCCCTACCCGTTCTCCCGCTTAAAAGAGGCAGGTGGCAGAAAAGGCCCCCTTCCATACTGGAGAATGGCCATCAGTCCCAAGACAAAATTCTAAGCCAGGCAGGCTAATGGCCAGAGGTTGTTTACGGCAACTTCCGGTAGCGACTGTGGGCCAATGTGGTGCGGTGGTTAGAGGGTCAAACCTGGACATGTGTGAGACCACAGTTCAGATCCCCACTCTGCCATCATGAAGCTCAGTGGGAGACTTTGGATTAGTCTCAGCCTAACCCACCTCACAGAAAGGGGACAGCCATGTATGCCACCTGGATTCTCCATTGAGTAAAGGTGGGATATGATTTAAATAAATAACGTGCATGGTGACAGTGCACTAGCAGCTGGGGGCGCACAGCAGGAGAGGGCAACCTTTGCATGCCTACTTTGTGAACCTGGTCTACACTAAAAACAGAATCTTCCCCAACGTTGCTTCATCTTCCCATGGAATGAGCCTCACCACATTTGGTGGTGTTCTGGTTTGCCATTCATACACGTTAAGAGCCCCCACTGTGGAAGCAGCATATTTCGATTTCAACAAGGCCTCCTTTGATATTTTTGTTCTAGTTCTAGCGTTGAGAGGGAGAAAAAAATTCTATCCAGTTTTTCCGTGCCATGCATAATTTTATAAATGTCTAGATGTCATTTCTTACTCTTAAAAGGTACCTAAAACCGAAAGGAGCTGCTGCAGGCAAGATCCATGCGCTACTACCTGAACTGATCACTTGCTGGCAGTTCCTGAGAATGGAAGTAGCCTTGACAAACTTGACACCCTGTTTAACTTAGAATTGACTTGTTTCAGACCCCCCCCCCCTTTTGCTGATCCACCAGGAAAGGCTGAATAGAGTCTTCCAGGTCTGGGGGGGTGTGCTGGATTACTAATTCTCAAGTAACAAGCTATCCTTTTCATACCACTGTACTTGCCCTTTCAAATAAAAGGAAGGAACGCTGTTGTGAAGATTAGGTGTGCTGATTGCATCATATTAGGTAATGTGATGTTTTCAGAGGCAGGGAAAAGTAAAACAGTAAATACAGAAGGGTTCTCTTCCAGGAACTTGGGATGAGTCAGAACTTATTAAGTGCGTCAACCATTAAAAAGTTCAAGATGGCCAGAACCGATAGTGGTCATATACTAGCAACTCATTCTTAGCCCAGGGCAAGGAAAAGACAGTGCCACAAGAGCTGCGGTGGCATCCTACGCAAGACAAGCAGGGCATGGGTTGCTTGAGGTTGCCCTCACACAGCATATGCTTACTTGAGTATTAGGCAAAGCAATTTCCCATTTGCCTTTATTGAAAAGGCATCCAGTTTCCTTGGGGAGTCCCAGCTCCTGTATAGTTCACACATTCTTCCCAGCACATTTTAAAATTCATTTACCGTATTGGCATGAATTAAAGACTCACTTTTTTTCCAAATTCCAGCCGTGAAAAGTTAAAAGTGCAGCTTAAATTTGCAACCATACAAAAATTGGCTTTTATGGTACCGCTGCTGAAACAGACATACAGTAAAACAGAACGGGTGTGAGTGCCTGCAGAATTTTAAGGGAGCGGCTTATATTCTGGTATTGTCTTTTTTTCTTTCCCCCCCTTTGAATTTTAAAGGTGTGGCTTATATTTGGGTGCAGCTTATATTCGGGCCAGTACAGTAATGTGGGTTTGCTTGACCATAACACACTCTAATTTTGTTGTTGCAGCTACTTTGATGTATTCAAGAAAATACAGTAGCAAAAGAGTTGGTTTTCTTATTTTCAAGGGTTAAATTCAGTTTCTAATCCCCATTTGTGACCAATAATAAGGAAACCATTATCAGGATTCACCCAGTATTGTGCATTTAGTAGCAAAGATATATATATGCAATGTTGATAAGACAACAGACCTACAAAGAATAATAAAAACATGGCTTATATAACAGGAAGGCCTCAAAATAATAAAGCAATAATTTATATCTGTATTTATCACTACATAATTCTTCCAACAGTATGGGCTGTAGGTCACCACAGAAGCTACCTAAATCCAACAGAGAGGTGAAATATTTTATAAATGTCACATTCTGACCAAACAAAATCTATACATTTTCTTCTTTTTGTTTACAAGAATAGCAGCAAACGGACAGCCACACTTTCAAGAATACTTTTCGCTTGTTTTCTTAGAACCATGAAGCAGTGAAGGAAACAGTCCTGTGTCTGGGAAAAGTGGTGACAACAACTGAACATTTTTCTATAGCGAGTGGCTAATTTAGACAAATCAGCTTGGAAAATAATTTTAGCTTAAGAGTCCAAAGCTTTCCCTGATTTAGGTTGACTTCGCTTGTTCTCCTTCTTCTTCATTATCGACAACCTGAAAGATAACAGATTGCAGTACTAAGGGATAGGCAGCTTTTAATTCAAAAAAAT
Organism: Podarcis gaigeae; assembly: GCF_964106915.1. Taxonomy (NCBI): domain Eukaryota; kingdom Metazoa; phylum Chordata; class Lepidosauria; order Squamata; family Lacertidae; genus Podarcis; species Podarcis gaigeae. The sequence goes on along the minus strand of NC_139684.1, from coordinate 5,271,236 downwards.
AAAAACACATGCACATACGGGTGTCAGAAATCAAAAGGTCCCCGAGATCCTTGTAGTTCAGCAGTCACAATACAGATGAAACACAAGTACAGTGGTGCCTCGCAAGACGAAATTAATTCGTTCCGCAAGTTTTTTCGTCTTGCGAGTTTTTCGTCTTGCGAAGCACGGTTTCCCATAGGAATGCATTGAAAATCAATCAATGCGTTCCTAAGGAAACCGCCTTCAGTCCAGGTCCGGGGACAGTCTGTCCCCCGACCTCTTCTGAAGGCTGGGGGGGGGACAAGGGCTTTTCTTCCCACCCCCAGCATTTTAAAAAACCCCGGGACAGCGGAGGACTTCTCCGCTGTCCCAGGGTTTTTTAAAATGCTGGCGGGCGGCAGCGCTGCCGTCTGGGAAAGCGGAGAAAGCGCTGCGTTTCTCCGATCTCCCGGGAAGGCAGGCAGGGGGGAGCAAAGACTTTTGCCCCCCGCCGGCGTTCAGAAGAGGTCCAGGACCTCTTCTGAAGGCCGGTGGGGGGCGAAAGTGTTTGCTCCCCCCCGCCGCCTGCCTTCAAAAGCCGTCCGGGAAAGCGGAGAAAGCGCTGCGTTTCTCCGCTCTCCCGGGAAGGCAGGCAGGGGGGAGCAAAGATTTTTGCCCCCCGCCGGCGTTCAGAAGAGGTCCAGGACCTCTTCTGAAGGCCGGTGGGGGGCGAAAGTCTTTGCTCCCCCCCGCCGCCTGCCTTCAAAAGCCGTCCGGGAAAGCGGAGAAAGCGCTGCGTTTCTCCGCTCTCCCGGGAAGGCAGGCGGGGGGAGCAAAGACCTTTGCCCCCCGCCGGTGTTCAGAAGAGGTCCTGGACCTCTTCTGAAGGCCGGTGGGGGGCGAACGTCTTTGCTCCCCCCCGCCGCCTGCCTTCAAAAGCCGTCCGGGATAGCGGGAAGCGCTTCCCTGCTATCCCGGACCGCTTTTAAAATGCTGGCGGTGGGGAGCAAAGCCTTTCGGCCCCCGCCGGCCTTCCTGGACCTCTTCTGAAGGCCGGAGGGGAGGGGGAAGGCTTTGCTCACCACCACCAGCATTTAAAAGAGGTCCCCGGAGATTTCCCTATGGGCTTTCTTCTTGCGAAGCAAGCCCATAGGGAAATTCGTCTTGCGAAGCGCCTCAAAAAACGGAAAACCCTTTCGTCTAGCGGGTTTTTCGTCTTGCGAGGCATTCGTCTTGCGGGGCACCACTGTATTGAATGTTATTTTGAAAAGCAGATTTATTATCTCAATAAAACCATGGCATAACCTCCTTCTTTCTACATCCAACTCAGCGTTTCCAGCTCAAAATGAAGCAGCACTTCCAAAGAACTATGACCTGCTAAGAGTGTGGATGAGATTGTCAATAACATGACAGGACAGGAAAATAGGCTTTCAGGTGGAAAAATCAAAACTGGAAACAGAGTTGTTAGAACCCAAAACTAAGAATCTGTCAAAAATGTATAACTTGCTGTTGAAATGGAATACGCAGGATGAAACAGTTAAAACAGCTATGATTAAGTGGGCACAAGATATTGGTCATAACATTATGTTCGCTGACTGGGAAAGGTTGTGGACCACCGAAATTCACGGCATGTAATGCCTTGAGAGAGAATATTATGAAAATGATCTATAGGTGGTACATGACCCCAGTCAAGCTTGCAGAAATTTACCACTTATCAGATAACAAATGTTGGAAATGTAAAGAAAATGAAGGTACATTCTTTCACCTCTGGTGGACATGCCCAAGGATTAAGGCTTTCTGGGAAATGATATATAATGAAATGAAAAAGGTATTTAAATATACCTTCTTGAAGAAACCAGAGGCCTTTCTCCTGGGTATGGTTAGCCATGTGGTGTTAAAGAAGGACAGAACTTTTTTTATGTATGCTACTACAGCAGCAAGTATTCTTATTGCAAAGTATTGGAAGACACCAGATCTACCCACCCTGGAAGAATGGCAGATGAAGATGACAGACTATATGGGACTGGCAGAGATGACTGGCAGAATCCGAGACCAGGACAAAGAGACAGTGGAAGAAGATTGGAAAAAGTTTAAAGACTATCTTAATAAACATTATAAAATTAATGAAGGCTAGGAAGATATGGGTTTAAAAATTAGTGGTTTGCAGGGGCATTGATTAAGGAAAAAGAACAGAATTATCAAAAACTATGGGAAATATGGGAATGGATTTGCTGATAAGATAAATGAGATTAGAATACAGAAGGGGGAGGTGTGAGGAGGTCGGGGAAATTAGGTTTAGAAAATAAGGTTTGAATTTATACTTGTTTTTGGTTTTTTGTTTATGTATGTTTTTATTGTTGTCTGTGTTTATATGTTTTTATTGGAAACTTTAATAAATATCATTTAAAAAAAAAGAGAGATTGTCAATAACATGAGAAAAGCCGTCTTCTTGACCGAAGATCACTGTTCCCACATGACACTTGTTGCACAGACTGGAAAAAGCAAAGTGAAGGCCATGCTGTCGCCATCTCTTTCTCAACACAACACAATCAGTGCAGCCCTCCAAATGTTGCTGTAAGCCATCAGCCCCAATCAGCTTGGCCCATGGTCAAGGATGAAGGGAGTTGTCCAGCATCTGGCTGGCCAAAAGTTCCCCACAGCTGATTTAGACACCGCCCCACTCACCCCCTCTGTATCCACAGATACGTTCTGTGATTTGTTGGTGGTTCACTGGGCCCCATGCCTCGGATCACTGTTTCTGTGATGCTGGCAAGCACAGCTCTGCTGCTTTTACTGAAATAGTGCATACCAGTTGGAAAAAAAGGGGGAAAGACAGCCAGAGGGTGGGGATATGGAATAAAGCATCCTGGTGGACAGCATGATTGGCTGGAACCCTGAAGATAAACACTCCAGGTGGGGTAGGGGTGCAAAAGGAAACTGCAACACGTTGATGCTGGTCTTACTTGTGCCCAGAGAAATCCTGTTTCATATTCTGTTGTTACTTCTATAATGACCCCTCTATACCTAATTTTTTTGCACTGAACCCAGTTACCAGATTTGAAGTGTCAACTTTCATTCATAAAAACTTGCTTGTACAGAGACGCTTTGAGATGTGGAGAAGACATTCTATGAACAAACCACCCCAATTTTTAACACCCTTCAATTTGTGCCTACCTGTTCCACACCTTCTACTTCTGGAATATAGAACTGCAGCATGTTTTGTATCCCATTCTTCAGGGTGATGATAGAACTGGGGCAGCTCGTGCAGGAGCCTTGCAGTTTTAACTGCACAATCCCATCTTCAAAGCCCTTAAAGATGACATCCCCACCATCTTCCTGGACTGTTGGCCTGAGGAACATTGTCGATAAGATTTCAAAGTATTAGTGGAGTAAACCACTTAAAACCCCAAACATTTCTATACATTTAGAAGCAGTTCTCACCCCCACTTTTTTGGCCACCTCCTCTTTGTATCCCCCACCTCTATACCTTCTCTGTTGCACTAACGCTTATTCTCAGAACAGCCCAGCTCTTGCAATTCATCAAAACACCTCCCTTCTCCTCCTTCAACTCCACCATCAGCAACTTTTTCCTAGAACAGCTGATCCCAAGCTGAGTATCTTCTGTTTATTTTATGTGCATGCTCTCTGCCAGGGCAACCCCTACTTTACTGACAATAAGAGCTGATTACCGAAACTGGAATAAATTATACAAATCCAGTCATTTTGCATGCATTTGCCCAGTTTGCAACTTTTAACTTTGAAATCTGGGTAGCGGTAATGAGAAGCTATGGAAAATGCTGGA